>NC_137814.1:16311701-16691701 GCF_963921795.1 Nannobrachium achirus
TGGCAATGTTGAAAACCACAACCCAAGACAGGAATCTTGGTGTAGTCATGGACTCTACTATCAGAAATTGACTTTGTCAGGCGTCTATACAAACACAATTGGTCTGTGTTCAGGGTAGGGAACGCCGGGCGGAGAGGGTGATGATGGTCATTGCAGGGAGTGATGGGCGGGAGGAGTAGGAAGAAGGCTCTACGTCTACGTCCTCCCGGTGGGGGCTCCTCACTGGCAGGTGTGCCAGTAGGATACGACAGCAGTCAGGGACATGCTGGGCCCCTGATTCAGCCCGGGAAAAAGAGTTGGAGAGGCCCTCATTGCGTGCTATAGAGAGAGAGATCTCTCTATAGCGCTGCTGCTACTCAAAGATTTGCCATTTCAGATCATGACAAGTGACAAGCCAGTGGGCCAATTACATGAGTTATATTTCGTTGTTGTCCGGTGGAAACCTTGTACGTCCAAAACCGTTTGTTTTGTATTTATCATTTTAAAAATGATTTAACTGCCCTGTATGATGAAGCAGGGCTTTGCTTTGCAAAAAAATGTACACCTTTGAAACTTGGAGATACAAGGTTTCTGCCCGACAGTGACGATTTACTTTGTTGGCCGCCCAGCCCCCAAAATGGAACGAAGGCCGACATTTTATTTTAATTTTTTTCCTAATGGCCGGCCTGGACCAGCCGGGAATGAACCGGCCGTTCGGGAGTTGTCCCGCTTTTCCCAATGGCCAGCACGTCCCTGAGAGCAGTGACACACCAGAATGTGTGTGGGGAGCAATCAATTGGCATAACAACTACATTGGGGAGAAAAGGGGAGTCAAAATAATTGACTATTCTTTTTTTTTTAAGAAAAAAGAAAAGATTAAAGTACTTTTTTTTTCCTCGTGATTTGAAAACGTGTATCCATGCATTCATCTTCAGTAGTCTCAAATGCACAGTGTCTTTACAGATCGATCAGACAGCCGCAACGGAGTCAGAGCGCTCCTTACTAAATATACCAAGAAAGTCTATCATACAAATCTAGTTCTTAGATTTGTACTCCCGAGCTCCCTAGCTGTCAAAATAATAGATTTTAATATATTGCAATTGGTTGGTTTATAAAGCAACACAGCATTGAATTGTTTATAAATCTTGTGAAGACTTCTCAGGTCAACTGAGGCAGGTCTGCTTACCTTCCCCATAGTCATACTAAACCCAGAGAAGCAGCTTTGTGTGTTTCTGCACCACATTTCTCAGATAGAACGGGTACACATTATTGTGTATCGTTATTTTATGCTTTAACTATTGAAAAACAGCAGATCTACAAGCTCACAGCGCGGCACCGAGTGCCACGTTGCGAGCTTGTAGGTCTGCTGTTTTTTGAAAAATTGTGAAAATTAGAATTTTGACCCGATTCTATAAGTGTCTTTTGAATCCTTCTAGGTTTTATTTTTGAAAAAACTATGTTTCTATGTCAGCAATCTCATCTGGCTTAGTCATCGTCAAAGAAAAGGTCCTTTCCACTTAACTGGAGCTCAGTTAGTCTGTTCTTGAGAGACTACTATGTCAGTGGTTCTCAAACTTTTTCATGTGAAGGACCCCCAAACTGATGTATTTGGCCACGGACCCCATCTCAAAATATTTAGTTCCAGGGACCCCCCAGAAGAAAAATTTGAGTTACAAACATTCGCTTTGAAAATACATATATTCAAAGATTTGCACACATTTTTACGACTTTTTCCAAAATAGCAGATCTACAAGCTCGCAGTGTGGCACTCGGTGCCGCGCTGTGAGCTTGTATATCTGCTATTTTTCACTGGTTAAAGCATTCAATAATTCTAGGCCTAAATGGATTAAATCAAAGTTGAAAACATTTCTGTTTGCCACTACCTTTCACTAAGGTTTATGATTTATCCTTGCATACTGTAATTCTGTCTATTTTATTTGAACTCATTCTATTTCTGATTGTACTCAAATGTGCTTGTTTAATGTGATGCACTTAATCTGTCTTCTATTTCTGATTGTACTCAAATGTGCTTGTTTAATGTGATGCACTTAATCTGTCTTCATGCTCTGTGTATTAATATCGTAATGCTTAATATTTTGTGCTAAGCAATTTTTGCCTTGTTGACATTCTTCTTGGTGCCATCGATGCATCCACAACAGATGTATCAACACAAGCCAACAGCCCAACACATACTGTGGCAGATGGTACCGGAGCTACAGGGTAACCTCACACAGTGCAAACGGACACAAATTAAAGTACAAACAGCATACAAGTAGAGTAGTGCTCAATCCCTATATGCTTTCGGGTACAGTAGCAATGCAAACAAATTATGGTTACAGCTGCAGTAGTCTCGTGTAGCCAGACAACTATTCCACATTGTCGGCATGCTGTAGAGAGTCTGGAACTACACATCCTGCGTCCATCGATTCGTCATTTCCGTTCATGAAAATATATATTAATTAAAATATCTTTACATTTAATTTTTGAATTCCCATTTCTGCAAGCTGCTTGGATTATTTAATTGATTTATATTAAAATTTGTGGGTTTTAACCTGCCCTTTGGTTTTAACCGTTTTAGTGCCAGCCCCTAGAGGGCGCCAAAGAATGCCAGGGTTTGTCCCATAGGCGAGCGTATTAGCATCCGGGGACTCACGTTGCAGTGACGCGCGTGCTCACGTTCGTGCACGTCATGGAAAGGTCCCGGATGAAAATGGCTACAGAATAGCTATTAGCATTTTGTCATTTAAAAGATCATTTTTAGGCGATTTCGCCGTAAATAAACCTCGCGCCACATCCCTAAAAACACAATCCAGAGATATGGGCCTCCAAAGATGTGGTTTTTCATTGGATTCTGCGGCGATTCGCGGCAACGTTCGCGGATAACGGCCGGCCGGGGGGCTCCCGGATTTCTATCACTGGCTTGAAAATTTAGGCCCAGGCTTCAGAAGGCCTCGGACCATTTTATTCATTTCATTAAAAAAGCCGAACATGTTCGGGATAGGCACACTGGACTACGTTCCGGAAGCGGCGCTGAACATTCAGTGAACATTGGGGGGCTCAAAAATGTATTTTAAACCATTTTTAATGGAATATATCGTCGGACCATGTAAAATGGCTAGCTGGCTAGCGTAGGACGAGCCAGGACTACCCACGACTCTACAAGCAGCTCAGGGTAAGTCAATTAATAAAAAAAAAATTGTATTGGATTGAAATAAAGCCGAACATGTTCGGGATAGGCACAGAATGAGTTAAAACCGTCTACTGTACAGTCTATAGTATATTTGTATTGCAGCATTAGGACACAATACAGGCATATTACGACCTTGATAAAAGTATTACCTACTCTTGCACCATACTTTTGTGTTAAGTCTCGCCCCATTCAAGGACCATTCGGGCAGAGTTGGGTCAAGCTATACGCTCCAACACAATCAAGCAGCAGGGAGGTGAAACACACTTGCGTATGTTTTTTCCAGCCTCTCCCTCGACTCCCAGTCCATTTCTACTCTTTCTTCTCCTCCGTCTGTTCTTCCGGCCCGGGCGGCGGCACAGCTTGAATTCCTTTCCCTTCCTCTTCGGCTCTTCCTCCCTTGAAGCCTGGGAAAGATCGATCAGCCAGGAGTCAGGACACACATGTGCACACACGCGCCTTGATGAGCCAACGGGAGAAGTCTATTTCTAGGTGCTTTGATGGGTTGCTGGCCAGCTGCCTCTTATCCGGCACCCTCTCGTTTCTGGTGCAAGTATACAGCGACTAAGGAGAGGGTCAAATCTGTCGCTGGTCTACTCGTCACATCATCAGGATCAACTCCTTTTATAGCACAGGATCAGTGGTGGAAGTAGTACCCACATTAAAGTATCAATACTGCAATGTAGGAACACTCCGATACAAGATTAAAAGTCTTCCCATGCTGGAAGGTTTTTGCTAGCGACGACATGGAAATCAGAGCAATGAGTAGTTGTCAGTCAGTCGACTGCCCGCTGAGGCATGATCTGAACAGTCCATTAGCTAGAATGAGTGATAAAAACAAAACAAAAAAAAAGACAGTTTAATATACCAGATCTCTTTGCTATATAGACATTAGACATACCTACCGGTATATGGCTGCTGTGTGTGTGCGTGTGCATGTGCGTGTGCGGGTGTGTGTGTGTGTGTGCGTGCGTGCGTGCGTGCGTGCGTTAGGGCATTAACGAAAAAGTCGACAAGTCGACTTCATTACACAAGTCGACTCCCACCAGAGAAAGTCGAAAGTCAAAGTTGAAAAAAAAAAACTTTCTATTGTGAAAATAGCAGATCTACATGCTCACAACGCCTCATGATGCGAGGCGTTGTGAGCATGTAGATCGGCTATTTTCACAATTTCTGCCTCTATATATATTTGACAATTTGGATAATGTTTAATTTGTCATTTTAGAGGTATTAAAAAGTCCTTAAATTGTCACTTTAGAAATGTGAAGATACCCTCCATACACTTAAACTTTATGTTGGTTTGTTTACAGTTGAGTGAGAAAACAATGTTTCACATTAAATTAATCATCTGGGGAGCCCCCCAAATAATTGGGGGTTCGTGTGTGATGTGATGACGTCAATCAAACGATACAGTCGACTTCAACTCAACTTTTTACTGAGTCGAGTCGACTTGCAAAAAAAAAATCACACCCGTGTGAACTGAGCGGTGGTCGTGGAGGCTGTGCAACAGCACTACTGGGTGGGTGCAGCGGGGTTAGTGTGCTTTACAATGCTGTAGTTTCTTCACACACTCTAATTTATTTGACCCTAAAACATTCAGTTTGTTAATAATAATAATAATACTTGACCACACATGCTGACCCACCCTTCCCCCCTGTGTGTGTGTGTGTGTGTGTGTGTGTGTGTGTGTGTGTGTGTGTGTGTGTGTGTGTGTGTGTGTGTGTGTGTGTGTGTGTGTGTGTGTGTGTGTGTGTGTGAGAACAACAGCGCCCCTCCCTTAACATGTGTGGTCAGAAAAGGTACTGCATGCTTGAGGCTACATACACGGACGGCCGGACGGCCGGACGGCCGGACGGACGGATACCCACACACACGGCCACGTATAGGAGACGGTGTGACCACCGCTCAAAAAGTTGTTAATGCCCTTGCGTGCGTGCATGTGTGCGTGCTTGCGTGCGTGGTATGTACAGTACATGCACAGCTGTGGCAATTCTGCGGCCAGCATGCCACGAAATGATGCTAGATGACCAACTCAAATAAACCATGGAACAAGAGGAGAAGCAGAACAAATGCAGTGTTTCCCCGACAGCATTTCATGGACAAACGTGTTGCAGAGCTCAACAGAATGACGGATGCATTTGTGATCTAATCTCTGTTCTGTTCTGATGGGACGACTGTCGACTGGAGGTTCAGTCGCTCGTGTGAAGATGTTTATCCACCAACTATGAGGACTGGCACAACTTCTCCATCTGGGCAATTAGCAAGACAGCTGAATGCATTTAACACACATTAAAGAGTGTGAGCCAAACTCATTCAAAATGGAGTTTCAAATTCTTTTGGCCAATGTTTCAGAATAAGGATGCTGGGGTTCAACTTTTAGCTACCCCTCTCCCCAAAAATTGCTAAACGAAAGGTGAACTCTGAAAACCTAGGTGGTTCAAGCCAGGTGGGAGGCAGAGTACATGTTCACGGATGTAAAGGGCAAATCTGTGTGTCTTCTGTGTGGATTTGATTTACTTCCTCATTTTACTATACAATATGAAAGCAGTGGTTGGTGAGGTTCATAGCTGCAAACTGAGCTTTAATAATGCATTTTCAGTTTTTAATGCATGCAGTTTCATTTTTGCATTTATCTTGCTATTAAACATATGGTGCCAACCCCGAGTTTCCCGAGTTTGTATTGGTACTAGTGCTGTGCCAACCCCGAGTTTCCCGAGTTTGGGACGTTTTTGAAAAAAAAAAAATATTTTTTTTTTTCAAAAAAAAAAATTTCAAAAAAATTTTTTTGACCTCCAGAAATGTATTAGGCATGAGCGCGATCGCGAAATTGCATGTTTAACCCCCATACCAACCCATTCTTTCAAACATGGCAGCCATGTTTGTTTACATCTGAAGAAAACATAATGGCTGATAAATCATGAATGCCTGAACGAATTTCCATGCGGATTTTTTTGTTTGAAAGCTGTGAACAGCCTCTACACACGTGGTGCATCATCTAGGCATGGGCGTGCACTTTTTACACAATTGCACAATTACATGGAAGTCTATGGTAACCATGGCAACGCGAGACATTAAAGAGAAAAAATCATAGCAACATAAATTAACATATTTGATTTTTGAAGGAAAATTACTTTTTTTGCTGTTTGTTTTCACTTGAAATTATTGAATGAGCCATGAGAAAATATTGCAACTGGTTGAAACATTCCGGCCCTCGACTTGTATTTTTCCATTCTTTTTTTTTTTAATATATTCTTTTGGAACACTGTGTATTTGAGTTTGACATCCCTGTCACCTAGATAATCATATGCATTTGGTGTATTACTTGGTGCTGTCCTTGCTTATTGTAAATCTTATCGTAAAGTCTGCTAAATGCCTAAATTGTCAATTGTAGGCTATACACTATAAAAAAAACTGCAAGAAATAGCAGATCTACAAGCTGTGACACAGTCGTATGACCTTGTATGAAATAGGGCTTAAAGGAGTAGTTCACCCCCAAAATGCTGTTTTTGCTATTGATTACTCACGCCATGGAGACTTGAGTTCAAAAAAATATATTTGTTGCATTCCTACGTAAAACTTTTATTATAGTAAATGTACCCCCATTGATTCCGGATGGGGACCCAAATGCATGTGGGTCTCCATCCGGAATCAATGGGGGTACATTTATTGTAATCAAATTTTGTCTTAGGAATGCGACAAAAAACGAAAGTCTCCATGGCGTGAGTAATGGGGGAAAAAATCATTTTAGGGGTGAACTACTCCTTTAAGTGGTGAAATAATATAGATTGATAATATAGGCAGCAAGGTAGAAAAAGTGGAAGAATTAACATTATTATGGTCACCACTGGAAACTATAAAATAGGACCAAATGTGTGCATTTCAGAGTCTCTGTTTTGTCTGTCATAAAAGGCTTTCTGTCCAGTTACTTGGCGGGCCATTTCATTTGAACGGCCGTCCAGTAAATTATGAAATCCCCACACACTGCTGGCTGTGGCAGAATGGAAATCTATGTTTGTTGGGAAAGCAGAGCGAAGCAATGGGATGCTGGCCCATTGCTGACTGTTTGTCTGCTGCATGGGGGAGTGATTGTTGCCCGTTTTAGGGAGTCAGTCAATTACAGATATCGACTATTCTACACAGGCTCCAGGGTCGTTAAAAACACGAGTAGAACATTATACATCTTGTCATAGGAAGGCAAGGCCATGCAAGGCACATATAGGACATTTCATACGCAAAAGCATATGTCAAGGCAATAAGACATTTAAAGGCTGTTAAAAACATATAAAAATATATAGGCCCAAATAAGAAACACAAGTCAGAGCATTTAGTCATTTAAAGACAACCACCAATATTTAAAAATCTGAGAATTGGTCTAATGTGTATGTACATACAGATGTGCCGTTTCAACTTCTGCATCCAGAAAAGTGAATTTCTTTCACAGGTTTCTTTCCCTGTTTGCTTTTCAAATTTTTATGGAGAACAGAGCTTATTTTTGCAGAAACTAGCAAAAAATAGCTGATCTATAATCTACATTTTCTGCAAATCCCCTGAAAATCTACTGTCTTGCCAATGGCAGAATGTGTGAAGTTTTGAAATGGCACATCTGTACATCCTCTAATTCTTATACTGTATATTTTTCGGCTGACGTTGTTATTGACTTGATGCGGTCATTAATCTTAATCCATAATAACGCCAACATGTCTGGCTTGATCTTCAGCCTTCAGAGACAAGAGAGTCAAAGTGAGCTCCAACGTCCAGTCTTTCTTACTTGGCATCACAGTCTATTATCTCATTGTCTTTGTTCAGTTAAAATGGTAAATGCTTTATCCAAAGGGCTTTACAACGTGCATTACATTCACCCATTCATACACACGTGCGAACGGGTCGTTTTTGTCACCAACTTTTTTCAATGCACTTACAGTATGCAGTGAATAAATGGGGCACCGAAGACGTCACTGCCGCTAGAGGGCGCTATCCTCCTGAGTCACAGCGTTATTCTTTGTATTGGAATGTCATAAGAGCTGTGTTCCAAAAATAAACTAACCACACTGGTGATTTTCAACTGACGGTGAAAAAGTAAAAATTTATATATTATATATATATATTTAGTTTTTCAGGTATTTGACGTTTATGATATTGAGTTACAATAATGGTGTCTGTGTTTGGGGGAAAAAAAGAAAAAAAGAAAAAATATATAATATATATATTTTTTCTTTTTTTCTTTTTTTTTCCCAAACACAGACACCATTATTGTAACTCAATATCATAAACGTCAAATACCTGAAAAACTAAATCGCCAGTGTGGTTAGTTTATTTTTGGAACACTTGATCTAAGATCGGTACTTCGGTACTCTATAATAATTTGAGGAGAGCTACTTTACTGTATGTAAATTTGACTTTCATCCACATGCTAAAATGGTTATTAATTGCGACTGAAGGTCGCAGTTTACAATGAGAAACGGCACATCATTTCCGTGTCTGTCTGTCCGTCCGTCCGTCCGTGTACCTTTTTTTACGGTCTATGGGTTTGCCGCTCTGACATCACCCTGACTCTCGCGCTTTGACATCACGTTTTATGCCCATATATGGAGATCCCTGTGATGCCTGCGGAATCAAATCCCGTTTATGCCCATATATGGAGATATGGAGATCCCTGTGATGCCAGGGGAACCAAATCCCTTTTATGCCCATATATGGAGATCCCTGTCATCTATATAATATAATATCTAGGGGTCTCCATATATGGGTAACTGGTCCGATATACACCACTGGCCAGATGGCCAAGACATGGCGCGACCTTGCCCTTTAGGGCCCTTAGGCGTCTTACTGGTGATACACATTACATACATTCGGTCACAATCGAAGTAAAAATGTTTAGCTTTTTTAAGTGACTTAGACAGAGTATGCAATGAATGTAATGTTTGCTGTGCAATTCTAGTTCAGCTCTCAGACAGAAATTGATATAGAGTAATTTAAAATCTTAGAAAACAGATTTAGTTTCAGTCATTTCCTGAAACTAAATACCAACACATGTTTAATTTGATGCACACTTAAAAAATAAAATGCCAGTCAGAAATGAGCACCTCAGATGCCCTCTTTCTGCTTGGGAGAAGACTTCTGATTCGGCAGCAACACTTTAAAAGGAAATGGACCATTTTGTTCACATTTAATGGCATCAGTGCACATGGCCAGAAAATCCCATCTCCCCCCTAATTTCAATCAGGCAAGCAATGGCCTTATTTCCCCTTTTCTCGCACAAATGTCTTCCCTCCAAAACCGCAAAAGCAGAGTTACTAATTCAGTACAGCTGTGGATGTGTCCAAGACTAATGTTCAAACCAATAAACACTGATTTCTGCCAATGTGCACCCACCTCCATGGTTCTTAACACTGGGCTGGAGTGCCTAATCTAATTTACAACAATTCTGAAAAAGCCACACAACAACAGCTGTTAAGTTGTCACTCGGTAATCTCACTCAGCGTCTGTGAGTGTGAGTGGGAGAGAGAGTTAGAGAGAGAGAGAGAGAGAGAGAGAGAGAGAGAGAGAGAGAGAGAGAGAGAGAGAGAAAGAGAGAGAGAGAGAGAGAGAGAGAGAGAGAGAGAGCTTTCTGGATAAATACTGGATGTTCTTTGTATATTTGTGAAGATGATTCATTTACAATGGTGTAAGCAGCTGTGGAAATGTTGTTCCCTTCTAAATGCAAAATAAATGAGGAAAGTACAGAGAGGGAGGGGAAGAGCAGGTTGTTTGGCATGGGAGGGCAGACGGAAGGAACAAACAAAGATATAAGGATGAACAACACAAAAAAGGTGGAACCGAGTCCGAGAGAGACAGAGGCAAAGAGAGAAATCGTCTTTACTCCTCCAAGTAAAGTGTAGCCTACGTTTATTTATTTTGAAGTTTAATGTTCTGACACCAAAGGCGAAGGAGTGAAGAAGCGTTTTGGAGGCTGGTGTGGGTTTGTTTTTCAATCTTCCATTTCCCCCATGCATGTCAGAGCAGAGTTTCAGAGAGAGTTCTGTTAAATAAACAAACCTACGCACAATCCTTCTGACAGCGACATGTCAACTACTGTGGGATACGTGGCATAGTCACACTTTTCACAACACATGTGGTGTTGCATAAGTATGATATAGTATAATATAGTATAAGTGGGCGACTGGGCGTGTGTGTGTTAATTGCATGTAATTATGGAGGGATGATATATAATGTTCTTTGGAAGAAAAGTCCAGAGAGTGAGGATAGAAATATACAATTTATTCAAGGGAACTTTATTGACAAGAGAAAATACATTGACATTGCCAAGGCAAGTGTCAAAACCTAATAAAAACTATTAAGAAAAACTATGAGGAAAGCATGTACCGTATACCGTTAGAGGGGGTACAGTATTGTTAATGGTCACATTGCGATGTTATATTTACATGTTATAAAGTTAGTTTTTTTACAGCGCTATATGCTAATGCTGGGGGCAAAATCTCCGACAAATTATGTCAAAGTGTGTCTGGGATAAAAACAAACAGTGGAGACCCAGGTGTAAATTGTATACAGTGGGCGTGAGCGAGGGGTTCTGACGCTCAGCATTCAAAGCGGAGCCACATCCAGTATAAAACATTTTTGTCCTCAGTGAACTTTGTTCAGTTCTGCAAGCCAAAATTTGTTTGATGTATGCTGCCAGTTTGAACATGTAGTCAAACTAGTGGGTGAGGGATCCAAATGGGACACAGAACAAGTGAAAGGTAGAAGTGACTCCATGCAGCAACCGTATAAAGCCCTGTTTCTGGCATTACTTCAGACATTGTTTGATTCATCCCCTTCTGGCAAATTCTTTACAGGGCAAATCACCTATACAGTCAGTGGTGGTAAACGTACTCACATTCTTTACTTACGGTAAGTAAAAGTATCAATACGGCAATGTATAGGAAATACTCTGTTACAATAAAAGTCCAGAATTCTAAATGTACTTGAGTAGTACAGTACGGACTGGTATCAAACTTCTACTTTTGGTACTTAAAGTACCAAAAGTAGAAAGTGCAGAATGTCCCATTTTCATTAAAAAAAAAAGAAAAAAGTGTAGACATCTTTTGAAAATAGCAGATCAACAAGCTTCTTCTAGATGTATACAGGGCTGAGGTGGTTAATGTATGTTTTGTAATAATAATCAAAATATATCTACAGTATCTGCAGCGGAATATTGTAGTGGAGATGTAGTGGAGTAAAAGTAAATGTAATGAAAATTGGAAATACTCCAGTAAAGAAGAAAATACCTCAAAATCTCTCTTGAGTGAATGTACTCACTGGTTATGGTATAACTTGATTTATCCCCCTGGGGCAATTTTTAACGGGGCAAATAGGCAAGTATGCACACACACACTCACACACTCACTCACACACGCACAGTCACGCATGCACGCACGCACGCACACACACACACACACACACACACACACACACACACACACACACACACACACACACACACGTTAGGAAATCTAAACTAAAGAATAGGGGTGTTTGACATTAAAATGTTCATGGCCTGTCAGTCCATATAGAGATGAATTAGATGGATGGCAACGGGTATAAACCTCACTGTGGCTGGAGGGCATGGGTGTAATCATCCATGACATTATTTATATTTGTTTGTCAGTATTGGTTTGGCAGTCGTTAGTGTATAGAATAAAGAATAAGATTGACAAAGTACGCCCTTGAAGTCCTCCGGTAACGGAATTTCAGTTTTGATAAAAGCCTAGTTGACTGGAACCTTTTGTGGTATTTTGGCTATACAAATCAATAATACAGTACAGTTATAAGGTTAAAATGAGAGGTTGCATTGTGTTATAACATTAACCCATAGTGTCCCTATTCCAGAATGAACATTCAGACATTAGTTTCCCTACTGGAAACATCACCCCCGTGTTAGCCTCCCTCCACTGGTTACCGGTCAAATTCCGAATCCAATTCAAAAACCTTCTGTTTGTTTATAATGCCCTTCACGGCCTTGCACCACCCTACATAAACGATCTAATAAACCCCCCCGACTCCACCAGGCCACTTACTGTAGATCAGCCAACAAGCTGCTTCTCAAGGTTCCTCACTCAAACCGTGCCTTCTCGGTCGCAGGTCCAACCCTATGGAACACCCAGCTGCACCATCCTTGGCCACGTTTAAAACTAGGCTAAAGACTCATTCGTTTTCCCTGGCATTTTTATTTAATACACTGTCCAATTGCCTCCATGTATTATATGATTCTTTGTTGTTTACATACGTTTTTGCAATTGTTTTCCATCTTGTTTTTCTATTGTACTGAGTTGACTGTTTTTATCTATTGACCTTTCTATTTGTGTATTTGTGTACTTGTTTATTCCTTTGCCTGTACAGCACTTTGGTCGACCCTGGTGGTTTTTTAAAGTGCTCTATAAATAAAATTGACTTGACTTGACTTACTGTAGAAAATACTTTATTCACTGCAGCTTTCATGTTGTCCTCAGACCTGCATTGACTGTTGAACACATCATTGATGAATGCCCAATCTTCAAATCACCACGTGGAGTCAGCGGCCGGCCTCATTGAACTGGATGACGATACCACTTTTTGGCTGATGTCCCAATTGCCTGTGTAGTCCTACACGACCGAACGAGACCTGCATTTGTATTAAATGCAGTTCAGTGGCCTAATGCAAATCAAACTGGGGGTGCTTGAAAGTAAAAGGTTAGGGTTAGAATCACTGTGCGAGGCACCATGGGACCAGTTACTCCAATTTAACATGACCCGCACTTACAAGGAGTTTGTAACGAAGGACGCGGCAACACTACTCCTGGCCGCTAAAATGCAGTGGTTGAAAGAAGTACTCACATTTTGTACCTAAATAAAAGTATGAACACTCTATTGTAGAAATAGTCTGTCAGGGCATGGTCACACCAAACTATGGCTGCCCGCTGATAAACCGAGGTTGTGCGCAGCCAGTAGAGGTAAACGTATGGTTTCGATCCGTTTTCACAGATTGCCAGGTTTTATCTCTGAAGAGGTTTGACAGGGCTCATCCGAAGAGAAGATGCCTGCATAGAACTTGACTCTTTATGTTATAGATATTTGTGATGTTTATGCTAGTGTTAGAGATGAGAGTCATCTAGACTGCGACTTTCAGCGAGGACTTCCATTTTGTGTGTCAGGTTGTCAGAAGATGTATACATACGCACGCTAGGGCATTCACAAATAGTTATTTTTAGTATTCGAATTATTCGACCTCAAAGTATTCGAATAGTCGAATATTCGACAGGACTGGCCAAACTGTCAAATATTAAGTCAGCAAGAGGCGAACATTAGATCTGCTATTTTCACAATATTTATCTGCGGAACCGAGTCACATTAAATGTAATACCTACAATTTAAAGTGCTTGTCAGGGTGGGGTCCCCAGTTCAAATATGTTTATTTTAGGGGTCACGGCCTAAAAAGGTTTGAGAACCCCTGGTATACCCTTACCAAAAAGTAGTAAACTTCAAGTTTACTTTTCTAAGTATACTTAAGTCAACTTTGAGTATATTTCTTAAGTATACTTTAAGTACAAGTATACTGATATTTATGTACAAGTAGTATACTAACAAATGTACTAGTTAGTGTACTAGTTAGTATACTTACAGTATACCTACCGTACTAAAAGTAATCTGAATTGGCCCACTTTTGAGTATACTCGAGTAAACTCTAAGTTTACTTAAAGTATACATGAAGTATATATGAGTATACTTAAATTATTGTATTCATACACTAGAATTGTGCTATTCCCTTACTTAAAATAAACCATTCATATACTCAGATGTATACTTAAGTACACTACTTATTTACTTGAATTGCACTTCTCTTATACAAGAGGTATACTATGGTCATACTTGAACTGCACTACATTTAAATTTGAAGTATACCATTTATATACGTAAAACATACTATGCGTGAACTTAATGTACACTACTCTTTTACCTGCAGTGTACTTGAATAGCACTTTTATTGTACTTGAGGTATACTAAGGTCATATGAACTGCACTACTTGTAACCTTGAAGTATACCATTTATATACTCAAACTATACTATGCATGAACTTAATGTGCACTACTCTTTTACCTCTAGTGTACTTGAATTGCACTTTTCTTATACATAAGGTATACTACGTTTATATTTGAACAGCACTTTTTTCATACTTGAAGTATATCATTTATATAGTCGGAACATACTATGCATGAACTTAATGTACACTACTCTTTTACCTGCAGTGTACTTGAATTGTACTACGTTTACATTTGAACAGTACTATTTCATACTTGAAGTATAACGGTTATATACTCAAAACATACTATGCGTGGACTTAATGGACACTACTCTTTTACTTGAATTGCACTATTCTTATACTTGACGTATACTACGTTTATATTTGAATTGCATTCATTTTAAACTTGAAGTATACCATTTATATACTCAAAACATACTTGATGTACACTACTCTTTTACTTGCAGTGCACTTGAATTGCACTTTTCATTTACTTGAGGAAGACTTTGGTCATACTTGAATGGCACTTTTCTTTTACTTGAGGTATACTATGGTCATAATTGAACTGCACTACTTTTAAACTTGAAGTACACCATTTATATACTCAAAACATACTATGCGTGAACTTAGTGTACACTACTCTGTTACTTGCAGTGCACTTGAATTGCACTTGTCATTTACTTGAGGTATACTATGGTCATACTTGAACTGCACTACTTTTAAACTTGAACCATACCAGTTATATACTCAAAACATACTATGCGTGAACTTAACTTACACTACTCTTTTACTTGCAGTGCACTTGTCTTATACTTAACGTAAACTATGTTTACATTTGAACTGCACTATTTTCATACTCGAGGTATGCCATTTATATACTCAAAACATACTATGCGTGATTTTAATGTACACTACTCTTTTACTTGCAGTGCACTTGAATTGCACTCTTCTTTTACTTGAGGTATACTATGGTCATACTTGAACTGCACTACTTTTGAACTTGAACCATACCAGTTATATACTCAAAACATACTATGCGTGAACTTCATGGACACCACTCTTTTACTTGAATTGCACTATTCTTATACTTGAGGTATACTATGGTCATACTTGAACTGCACTACTTTTAAACTTGAAGTATACCATTTATATACTCAAAACATACTATGCGTGAACTTAATGTACACTACTATTTTACCTGCAGTGTACTTGAATTGAACGTTTCTTATACTTGAAGTATTCCAGTTATATACTCAAAACATACTAGGCGTGAACTTAATGGACACTACTCTTTTACTTGCATTGTACTTGAATTGCACTTAGCTTATACTTGACATATACTACGTGTATATTTGAACTGCACTACTTTTAAACTTGAATCATACTATTTATATACTCAAAACATACTGTGCGTGAACTTAATGTACACTACTCTTTTACCTGCAGTGCACTTGAATTGCACTCTTCTTTTACTTGAGGTATACTATGGTCATACTTGAACTGCACTACTTTAAAACTTGAAGTATACCATTTATATACTTAACACATACTATGCGTGTACTTAACTGACACTACTCTTTTACTTGAACTGCACTTGTTTTATATTTGACGTATACTACGTTTATATTTGAACTGCACTATTTCCATACTCGAGGTATACCATTTATATACTCAACACATACTGTGCATGAACTTAATGTTCACTACTCTTTTACCTGCATTGCACTTTAACTGCTCTTTTCTTATACTTGAGGTATACTATGGTCATACTTGAACTGCACTACTTATAACTTGAAGTATACCATTTATATACTCAACACATACTATGCGTGTACTTAATTAAAACTACTTTTTTACTTGAACTGCACTTGTTTTATATTTGACGTATACTACGTTTATATTTGAACTGCACTATTTTCATACTCGAGGTATACCATTTATATACTCAAAACATACTATGCGTGAACTTAATGTACACTACTCTTTTACTTGCTGTGCACTTGTCTTATACTTGACGTAAACTGTGTTTATATTTGAACTGCACTATTTCCATACTCGAGGTATACCATTTATATACTCAACACATACTGTGCATGAACTTAATGTTCACTACTCTTTTACCTGCAGTGCACTTTAATTGCTCTTTTCTTATACTTGAGGTATACTATGGTCATACTTGAACTGCACTACTTTTAAACTTGAATCGTACCATTTATATACTCAAAACAAACTGTGCGTGAACTTAATGTACAATACTCTTTTACCTGCAGTGCGCTTGAATTGCACTCTTCTTTTACTTGAGGTATACTATGGTCATACTTGAACTGCACTACTTTTGAACTTGAACCATACCAGTTATATACTCAACACATACTATGCGTGAACTTCATGGACACTACTCTTTTACTTGAATTGCACTATTCTTATACTTGAGGTATACTATGGTCATACTTGAACTGCACTCCTTTTAAACTTGAAGTATACCATTTATATACTCAAAACATACTATGCGTGAACCTAATGTACACTACTATTTTACCTGCAGTGTACTTGAATTGAACGTTTCTTATACTTGAAGTATACCAGTTATATACTCAAAACATACTAGGCGTGAACTTAATGGACACTACTCTTTTACTTGCATTGTACTTGAATTGCACTTAGCTTATACTTGACATATACTACGTGTATATTTATACTGCACTATTTGTATACTCGAAGTATACCATTTATATACTCAACACATACTGTGCGTGAACTTAATATTCACTACTCTTTTACCTGCAGTGCACTTTAATTGCACTTTTCTCATACTTGAGGTATACTATGGTCATACTTGAACTGCACTATTTTCATACTCAAAGTATACCAGTTATATACTCAAAACATACTATGCGTGAACCTAATGTACACTTGTTGTGTACTTGAATTGCACTTTTCTTATACGTGAGGTATACTACTTTCATACTTGAAATGCACTATTTTATTACTTGAAGTATACCATTTATATACTCAGAACATACTATGCATGAACTTAATGTACACTACTCTTTACCTTTCAGTGTACTTGAATTGCACGTTTTTTATACTTTACGTATACTACGTTTATACTTGAACTAGACTATTTTCATGCTTGAAGTATACCATTTATATACTCAAAACATTGAATTGCACTTTTCTTATACTTGAGGTATACTATGTTTATACTTGAACTGCACTATTTTCATTGTAGCGACGGGGTGCAACTAATTAATATTCGAACACAGTTCTGCATAGGTATTTTAATGGTTAAAGAAAGACAGAGTGTGAAATATTATAGCTTTGGAAATGGAGGACTGTATATTCTGGAGTTGAGGTTATGCGCACCACAGGGCTCCAGTCAAAGAGCAGTAATCAATGATGACACTTGGTGTTTTATGTGGTTTTTATAAAGGAGGTAGTTGGCGGACACAAACATACACAATGATGAATGGTATCTGAAAATATAGAAATAATACATAAGGATAAGGAGACAATAAACGATATGCAGTAGTAACCTACACAAACATAGCATATTACTGAAATGCCATGCACTCATGTGCCAGCTTAGACCCAGCATGCACTCACACACAGGTTAGACTAGGGCCTGTTAGCTTAGCCACTGAAGTTTAGCTAGCAAACACAATTACAAAAATAAACTTTTTAAACCACACACAGATCAATTCTGACACAATGAACTGTTACCACATGAACCATTATTGCTCTGCAGGACAGAACTCACTTTGTCAAGAACGCATTCTTATGTGCATATGTTTGTGTGTGGCTGCACTCATGCATGTAAACAGTTGGGGGAATGTTTGGTGTTGCTGAACTGTCTGTAGATTTCACTCTGAATGTGTATAGTCTTGCCGGTCCCATTATACACCTACAAATGAACAGATAAAGCACATTAGTAATATACAGTAGTAATATACTTTGAATTGACAAGTAGAATACTCAAGATTTGTGAAGATAATGTAAAGCTGTTATTTGTAAAACCCTTACCTTTGTCTGTCTCCTCCTCCCAGGGTGGTGTTCGGGCAAAAGAGTTCCCTCCGGTAACACGCACACTATTTATAGTCCTGGGAGGGTGAAGCCAAGTGGGGGGTGGATAGAGGGGAGATTGAAAATGATTCTAATGCATTTAATAATGTATGGTGGGTGTACACATTTAGTGGGCATAGTGGTAATTGGAGATATGAATTAAAGGAGCATATCCATGTGCTAGTGTTTTAAGTACTTTTGTATTATTAAATGCATTAGAATCATTCTCAATCTCCCCTCTATCCACTTCCCACTTGGTTTCACCCTCCCAGGACTATAAATAGGGTGTGTGTTCCCGGAGGGAACTCTTTTGCCCGAACACCACCCTGGGAGGAGGAGAACATCAGACAAAGGTATTATCATCACACATCTTATACCTCATGTATAAGAAAAGTGCAATTCAAGTACACTAGAGGTAAATGAGTAGTGCACATTAAGTTGATGCATAGTATAGTTTGAGTATATAAATGGTATACTTCAAGGTTAAAAGTAGTGCAATTCAAATATAAACGTAGTATACGTCATGTATAAGAAAAGTGCAATTCAAGTAAAAGAGTAGTGTCCATTAAGTTCACGCATAGTATGTTAAAGTATAAACGTAGTATACCTCAAGTATAATAAAAGTGCAATTTAAGTACATTCAAAGTAAAAGAGTAGTGTACATTACGTTCACACATAGTATATTTTCAGTATATGAATGCTATACTTCAAGTATGAAAATAGGGCAGTTCAAGTATAAACATAGTATACGTCAACTATAAAAAACATGCAATTCAATTACACTGCAAGTAAGAGAGTAGTGTACATTAGTGTCCATTAAGTTCACGCATAGTACGTTAAAGTATAAACGTAGTATACCTCAAGTATAATAAAAGTGCAATTTAAGTACATTCAAAGTAAAAGAGTAGTGTACATTACGTTCACAAATAGTATATTTTCAGTATATGAATGCTATACTTCAAGTATGAAAATAGGGCAGTTCAAGTATAAACATAGTAAGCGTCAACTATAAAAAAACATGCAATTCAAGTACACTGCAAGTAAGAGAGTAGTGTACATTAAGTTCACACATAGTGTGTTTTGTGTATATAAATGGTATACCTAAAGTATAAGAAAAGTGCAATTCAAGTACACTGCAAGTAAAAGAGTAGTGTACATTAAGTTCACGCATAGTATGTTTGGAGTATATAATAGTGCAGGTCAAGTATAAACGTAGTATACGTCAAGTATAAGAAAAGTGCAATTCAAGTACCCTGCAAGTAAAAGAGTAGTGTACATTAAGTTCACGCACAGTATGTTTTGAGTATATAAATGGTATAATTCAAGTATAAGAAAAGTGCAATTCAAGTGCACTGCAAGTAAAAGAGTTCTGTACAGTAAGTTAACGTAGAGTATGTTAGGAGTATTTAAATGGTATACTTCAAGTAAGAAAATAGTACAGTTCAAGTATAAACGTAGTATACCTCAAGTATAAGAAAAGTGCAATTCAAGTACACTGCTAGTAAAAGACTAGTGTACATTAAGTTCATGCATAGTATGTTTGGAGTATATAAATGGTATACCTCAAGTCTGAAAATAGTGCAGTTCAAATATAAACGTAGTATACAACAAGTATAAGAAACGTGCAATTCAAGTACCATGCAAGTAAAAGAGTAGTGTCCATTAAGTTCACGCACAGTATGGTTTGAGTATATAACTGGTATTCTTCAAGTATAAGAAAAGTGCAATTCAAGTACACTGCAAATAAAAGAGTAGTGTACGTTAAGTTCACGCACAGTATGTTTAGAGTATATAACTGGTATGTTGCAAGTTTAAAAGTAGTGCAGTTGAAGTATGACCATAGTATACCTCATGTATAAGAAAAGTGCAATTCAAGTTTAAAAGTAGTGAAATTCAAGTATAAATGTAGTATACGTCAAGTATAAGAAAAGTGCAATTTAAGTACCCTGTAAGTAAAAGAGTAGTGTACATTAAGTTCACACATAATATGTTTTGTGTATAAATGGTATACCTCTAGTATAATAAAAGTGCAATTCAATTACACTGCAAGTGTACATTAAGTTCACGCATAGTATGTTTGGAGTATATAATAGTGCATTTCAAGTACAATCGTAGTATACGTCATGCATAATTAAAGTGCAATTCAAGTACCCTGCAGGTAAAAGAGTAGTGTCCAGTAAGTTCACGCACAGTATGTTTAGAGTATATAACCGGTATGGTGAAAGTTTAAAAGTAGTGCAGTTGAAGTATGACCATAGTATACTTCAATTATAAGAAAAGTGCAATTCAAGTACACTGCAAATACAAGAGTAGTGTACATTAAGTTCAAGCATAGTATGTTTGTAGTATATAAATGGTATACCTCAAGTATGAAAATAGTGCAGTTCAAATATAAACGTAGTATACGTCAAGTATAAGAAACGTGCAATTCAAGTACAATGCAAGTAAAAGAGTAGTGTCCATTAAGTTCACGCACAGTATGGTTTGAGTATATAACTGATATTCTTCAAGTATAAGAAAAGTGCAATTCAAGTACACTGCAGGTAAAAGAGTAGTGTCCATTAAGTTCACGCACAGTATGTTTAGAGTATATAACTGGTATGTTGCAAGTTTAAAAGTAGTGCAGTTGAAGTATGACCATAGTATACCTCACGTATAAGAAAAGTGCAATTCAAGTACACTGCAAATACAAGAGTAGTGTACATTAAGTTCAAGCATAGTATGTTTGGAGTATATAAATGGTATACCTCAAGTCTGAAAATAGTGCAGTTCAAATATAAACGTAGTATACAACAAGTATAAGAAACGTGCAATTCAAGTACCATGCAAGTAAAAGAGTAGTGTCCATTAAGTTCACGCACAGTATGTTTAGAGTATATAACTGGTATGTTGCAAGTTTAAAAGTAGTGCAGTTGAAGTATGACCATAGTATACCTCATGTATAAGAAAAGTGCAATTCAAGTTTAAAAGTAGTGAAATTCAAGTATAAATGTAGTATACGTCAAGTATAAGAAAAGTGCAATTTAAGTACCCTGTAAGTAAAAGAGTAGTGTACATTAAGTTCACACATAATATGTTTTGTGTATAAATGGTATACCTCTAGTATAATAAAAGTGCAATTCAATTACACTGCAAGTGTACATTAAGTTCACGCATAGTATGTTTGGAGTATATAATAGTGCATTTCAAGTACAATCGTAGTATACGTCATGCATAATTAAAGTGCAATTCAAGTACCCTGCAAGTAAAAGAGTAGTGTACATTACGTTCACACATAGTATGTTTTGTGAAAATACATGGTACACCTCAAGTATAAGAAAAGTGCAATTCAAGTACACTGCAAGTAAAAGAGTAGTGTCCATTAAGTTCACGCACAGTATGGTTTGTGTCTATAACTGGTATTCTTCAAGTATAAGAAAAGTGCAATTCAAGTACACTGCAGGTAAAAGAGTAGTGTCCATTAAGTTCACGCACAGTATGTTTAGAGTATATAACCGGTATGGTGCAAGTTTAAAAGTAGTGCAGTTGAAGTATGACCATAGTATACCTCAAGTATAAGAAAAGTGCAATTCAAGTACACTGCAAATAAAAGAGTAGTGTACATTAAGTTCACGCATAGTATGTTTGTAGTTTATACATTTTGTGTAAATAAATATGGTACCCCTCAAGTATAAGAAAAGTGCAATTCAAGTACACTGCAAGTAAAAGAGTAGTGTACATTAAGTTCACGCATAGTATGTTTGGAGTATATAAATGGTATACTTCATGTATGAAAATAGTGCAGTTCAAGTATAAATCTAGTATACCTCAAGCATAAGCACTACAGGTGCACAGTGTAGGGCAACTACCTCAAGCAGCCAGTGTGAGAAATATACAAGTATACACCCACAAGCCAGATACTGTATAAGAACACAGTACTATAGAATATAGGCTGCACTTGAAATGAAGGAAAAGTATACTTACACTTTTGCTGTGTACTCGTCAGTATAAACTAAGTATACTTTTGTTAAGTATATTCCTGATAGTACATTTTAAGTAAACAGAAAAGTATACTTACCAAAGTATTAGTTTAGACAAAGTATACTTAGTTCATAACAAGTATACTCAGAGTATACGTAAGTATACTACTTTTTGGTAAGGGAGAGCATTAACAAATTCATCCACCAGGAGCATTGACAACTCATTCTTATGACTTCCTATATAGCCAAGCTTTATAAACTATATATTTTTTAAAGATAAAACAATAAAAAATGAAAATAAGCGAATATTCGACTTCGGTGAACAACGTCGAATAGTGACTTTGATATTCGAATATTCGGTGAATTCCCGAACACACGCTCATGCAAATTTCTGAGCTACACATGACAAGACTTGCCATGGTCAATACGAGATGTACCTGTAGCAGATTCAAGTAATCCAATTGCCATCGACCATTTGAAAGTAAATTCAGAGACCAGGATCAGTTTTGGATTATTCCTAACTGATATGCAAGATGCACTGAAAGAAGGGGATGGAGATAGACTAATGCAACCATACAGAGTGGCTTTATTGTATTACAAGGCCTGCTGTATTGGCATAGCCATTATGCATACAGTACGCTGCTACTGACAGTGCACCTCAAAGCCACGCTGTCACTAAGAATGGCACACCAGAGGGCAAGTCAAATCCTCGAGGCACAGCTTGTACAATGTCTTCTATTTTTTTTAATGTGTGGGGGAAATGAATTAAAATAATGAAGTTAAAAATGTTTGCCTATTATAACATTAAGGGGCGGCATAGCTCAGGGGTAGAGAAACCGTTATTAGAGCACGAAGGGTTCTCAGTTCGAATCCGGGCTCCCCCTGAGTTAATGTCGAAGAGTCCTTGAGCAAGACTCTGAACCTCTAGTTGCTCCCGGTGAGTAGGTTGGTGCCTTGCATGGTTTCCTCTGCCACCGGTGTATGTGTGTGAATGGGTGAAAGTAATGCACAATTGATGTAAAGAGCCTTGGATAAAAGCGCTATGAAACAAAATAGGAATGGCGGGTTTGAAGTGGTTAAAATATATATTTTTACGGTATATAATTTGCCTCTGCTTTGGAAAATTGAGTGCACAGTGCACACAAATAAATAATTCATAAGTTTTTGTAATGTATACAGTACATTTCAATAGTAATGTGTGGTTATCACAAAATGCCAATAAAGGGACACCACGGTACCCCAGTGTGCCTTGGTACAACCGCTGGTCTAAGCTTTAGTTCAGCGAGCTGCAACACTGAATGAGAAGCAGAATAAAAACATGGACTACAATATGTCTGAAATAATACATGATGCATTATGGTGGTATCAGAAACACAGTATGGTCGTTTTTACAAGACATTACAAATCTAAACATGTCAAGCGTATTTTTTTAAACTCTCACCCAAATAGCATACCTCTTTTTTTTTTTACTAAGTAACACTACTACTTCTAATGACTCCAGCAGACACAGACTTGCCATGGTCTAAAAGTACAAGATGTCGCATATTCAAGTAATCCAATTTCCACTGGCAATTGTTAGATATTAGATTTAGGAAATGATGTCATTGATTTGCCGATTCAGTAAGAGGGTACATAGAAATACCTGATAAATTCCCCAAACCAAGTTAGAATGTGTCGTTGTCAGTTTAAAAAAAAAGGTAGAAAAGTTACCTCCCTCTCTGTTTTTAAAGGAGCTATAGTCAACTTTTTCTTGAAAAACGGACGCTAAAATAAAAATAATGTTTCAAAAATATTTTATAAAAAAGATTAAGCTTCATATATGCGTTTCTATTCAAAAATGACCACAACAAGTGTAAAATGACATATCATAATTTTGGCCATTGTCAGGCTGACTTTGTTTACATCCCTTATCAATCCATATAAAAGAATAGAAGAGGGAAATAAAGTCAGCCTGACAATGGCCAAAATGATTATTTTATCATTATTTTATGCTTTTTGTGGTCATTTTTGAATAGAAACACATATACCGGTATGAAGCTTAATCTTTTTTATAAAATATTTTCGAAACATTATTTTAATTTTAGCGTGACTATAGCTCCTTTAACTGAATGCAGAAAGTAATGGACGCTATCTCATGGTATCACTGCACGCTCCATCCAAAGACACATCACAAGGTTTAGGTGGCACTAAGCAAATTGTGGGGATTTAGGTGAACGCATAGAGAGCTAAAAAAAATGATGAAACTGGTTATGTGAAAATACGGCGATGACGTGTATCGTATATGTATGTATGTTAATCTGGTTGCAAAAGAGTGCTTATAAATACTGTAAAACAGTTGCAAAATAGAACAGAAGGAAAAGAAGGAAAAAGAAGTGAGAACAAAGAGGTTCTACAGCGCGCCTCAGCCTACACGGCTGGTCTGGTGCATCACAGGAGCAGGGACAGATGTATGCAGTAGAAAGAGAGACACAGGAGCAGCTCAGACGGTTCTAACCTTTTATTCAGGTGCCAGTATAACAGGATTGACTAACGTTCCGATGCTAGTGCATCTTCATCAGAGTCACTCTTCATCAGAGTCTCTTCATCAGAGTCACTCTGATGAAGATGCACTAGCCTGTATACTGGCACCTGAATAAAAGGTTAGAAAACCGTCTGAGCTGCTCCAGTGTCTCTCTCTCTCTAAGGAAAAAGAAGTCACAGCACACATGTGTACTGTAAGAAGGTCCTGGGTTCGATTCCCGCCGAGGGACGCTGTGGGCGCTGGGGGCGTGTTCACTCCTCCGCGTCATCAGTGCCTACACCCTAGGTGGGGTTGGCGAAAGGGTCTTTCTGTGTGGAGTTTGAATGTTCTCTCTGTGTCTTCTAGGGTAGATACCCTCACAAAAACATGCAGTAATCCTGGTCTCTATACTGCCTCCCCCTGGCCAGCCGGGGCCCTCCCCAGGCGTGACAGATGGAGAACAGTGCCCAGGATTACAGCTTAGGCAATTGGCACTGGGTGAAAAAATGGGTTACAAAATCGCGGGATAAAAATTATATATAAAAAAAAAAAAAATCCTTTTTTGATATAACGCTCCTTGGTTTCTTTCATCATCACGCGGTTCCCAAACCGGTTGTCCTCAAATCCCCACCCCAAATCACCGTGATTGACTGAGATGTGCAGAGGGAGCACTCGTCAGTGTCCAAGGCCATCAGCTGCTTGGCAAGGGCACTCATCGGCTATAGTGGCTCGCTCAGTAGCACCTCACACCAAGCCTCATTCATTCATACAGTACACAAGTGGTTGAGTGAACTGAAACGAGCGCTCCTCAAAATATTGTATTAATAAACTGTGTGCGCAGGTTCTCCAATGTTTGTATACAAATAATTGGTCTACACAGAGAAATGCAGACTGTGTGAGTGGGGAGGGCCGTCACAACTATCCTCATCTGGCTAGACAGCACAATGGGCCTTAGATTGGCCAAAATAGTCAGCACCATGGACAGCTCCGCTCAAACTCGCTTTTAGACAATACAGTGACAGGATGCAATGGCAGTTGAAAATACAAAACAACAACTTTATTATAGAAACAAATTATGTCTTCCCTTTCCCTCCTTTCACAAATATTTGGCTTATTTTGGCTATCGTAATTGCCTTCGGGAGGTTTGGATGGAAGTGGCACACTGACAAGCCCCTCCTGACAACAAGACCTCTGGCTCAGACTCTCACCCCTCACAACCCATGCATTTGCCTCGAGAGCAGCAGCGATTCGACCCATGACACCCATCATTTCACTGCTGGCCTGCATTTGGGATCTCAAGCCAGAGATGTTTCTGTTCAGGCCTGCCAGAGCGCTGACTAAATGATGCTGCTGGCTATTTGCCTAAGTTTGATGCATGGCCCTCAGTTCCATTGTTAGAGCCTTTAATTGGGAAGCATATTTTATCTGTGCAGACATTTACAGTTCGACATCGAAGTCAGGCACTGACTGAAAGGGGGTGGAATGTCCTAGTTGCGTCTGGGCATCGAGTTGGGATGGAGGTGTCCTCCAGATTTTGGGTGACCACACTCTCTCAATAGAGAGATAGAGAGAGAGAGAGAAAGAGAGAGAGAGAGCTGCACAACAGCTTGCTGCTCCAACGGTAAATTTAACCAACATAAACAAAATATGACTTGACTTGCACCTCTCTTTTCCACAATCCATCATTCTTAAAGTCTCATCTACAACTCCCCTTTTCCAAATGGAATAGCTTTTTCACTAAATCAATAATCATACTACAGTATGGAGGTTTAATCTGGATTTGCTTTGTAAAACTTTATTTTATGAAAAGGACCAAAACTATAGTTTTGTACGTATCAAACGTGTGACTTGACTTTTCACGGTGCAGGTACAGCTAATAAAGACGGATTCAGATGTTTAAACAGATGGAACTTTGAATGGAGGACTTGTCAGATTGTTTTAAAAGAGGAGGTCCATACACAGAAAAATAGTGTTATCTTTTCACATTTCGAGTTAAAGTTATACCATGTAACTTTTTTTTATAAAACAAATCTTAAAATGGTCCTAACTGTTAAATCGCTAAATTTTTAGAACCCCCACTCCGTTATTTTCAGCTTCAAAAGCCTTCTCTTTATATGTTTTCTATGAGCCGTGAGGGGGGGAGAATTTCGTGGCAAAATTACGTCGTCATACTACCGGCCAATCACAGCGAGGGTTATACACTGCCGGCCAATCACAGCGCATCTTGGAGTGGGGTCGCTAGGGCGGCCATATTTGTAGTCTCCCGTGTGTCGCTATACTCGGGTGCACGGTGAAGCATATTGAAGGAGTGTATCTCCGGAATGGCTGAACGCACAGGAACCAGAGACCCCTCAAAAGATAGATCTCGGCGAGGTGGAGGCAGACGCGGGGGTGTGAGAACCGAAAAACGGCCGAAAGACGCAGACGCGACCAAGGTTTGCTATAGAGCTACTGACCACAAGTTGAGCAACTTACACAGTATAGCTTTAAATTAACACAATGCATTCCGTCCAGTCCACCTCAGCCAATGATACCAACACACTGCAGCAGCTGGAGTGCTTTAGCTCTGCTGTCTGGTGTCCTTTGATCTAGAAGATGGTTTGGTATGGTGAGCACAAGATTTAAGAGTGTGTGTGTGTGTGTGTGTGTGTGTGTGTGTGTGTGTGTGTGTGTGTGTGTGTGTGTGTGTGTGTGTGTGCGTGTGTGCGTGCGTGCGTGCGTGCGTGTGTGTGTGCGTGCGTGCATGCGAGACACATCGATCCAATCAGAAAGGTGGAGAGGAGCAGAGCCTGTCGCCAGTCAGTTACAGATGACTTGCGAAAGCAAAGTGGCAGCATTTTAGCTTTCTGTGGTAACCAAGAGGCCACACGCGCGCATGTGACTGTGCGTGAGTGTGTGCTGGTGCATTTGCAGTTGCACGGCGGGGTTTGGAGGCTTGTAAAAGCGAGGGAATGAAAAAAGGAGCTCAAAGGCGAGACGAGTGGGTGAGGTTTGGGAGGTTGTTGCTGCTCATCTACTCAGACTCATGTTCTCTACTTTAGCTCATAAACTTGCCAACTCATCCACTGGACCCTCTGTACTGCAGAACTGGGTTTCAGCTCCAAAGTCTCCTCTGGTTCCAACATACAACATCCATGGGTCTGAAGCTGGCAGTGGCGTTAAGCAACTAAGTACATTCAGTCCTTTAGGGCCTACTTAAGTGCACTTCTGAGGATTTTGTTTGTACTTTAGTGGGGTGATTCCAATTCACTTCTACTCCACTAAAATTGTTAGGTTTGTTTTATATGTTTAGCGTTAATATTAGTTGCTAGTTTTTGTAGATTTTGATTATTATTACGAAACATACATTAACCACTTCAGCCCTATGTGCTTGGCTATTTGAAAATAGAATATCTATATTCTATATAGATCACAACACGCTGCAAAGCAACACAAGCTTGTAGATCTGCTACTTTCAAAGCATTTTTATACATTTAGAAACTTCTGTATGAGTACTTTACTTTCAGAGTATTGTAATGCGAATACTTTTGTACTTTTACACAAGTTAATTATGAATACTGGACTTATTTATAACAGAGTATTTCTGTGGTACTTTTACTTAGATACAAAATGTGAGTACTTCTTCCAACGCTGGAAGCTGGAATGTGAGTTCAAGCTTGTTATCTTAATCTACAGTACATATAAACGCAGGGTGAGGCTTCACAAACTTGTCAAAAGAATAACTTTGCAACTCTTTAATCCATCTTGCATATTGCAGATGAAGCCATTGTTCATTTTGTAGAGTACTGATTATGTAGACTAGGGTGGGTTAACATGTCCTATTCAGACACGGGGCATCTATTCTGGGTTCACCTCCATCGTGCTGGGTACATTTCAAGACATAGCATGTCTGACTTTATATTCTACACGCTGTCAGATCGCGACGTTTTGTCTCATCTTTTTCTTTCTTAGGGTTAGCATGCACACCTCCTGCTGATCGCCGCGTTCCTACAGTAGCGTGCCGAGTGTAAATTGTAATTATCACCTTGTGGAACAGAAATACCCGTTGCAAACCCTGTCGAGCTGCGATGCTCGAGGGGGCATGGGATTTATCAGACAAGCGTGTGAGAACGCGCACTTCAGAGCACTCGCTGAAAGGATTAAAAAAGAACATATGCTGATCCCGGTGTTCACAGTAAGGATTCTGCAATCATGCTACCCTCAAGACCAGCTCCTAGTTAAGCTTTTTTTCTTAATTTATTTTCTGTTCATTTAGAAGCGGGCAGCAACTTTTTTTCTGTGCTGTGTTTGTGAAATGATCTCTGTCAAATGACTATTTAACTTTCCCCCCAAAATGTGGTCATTTTATCATCTATTCAGGCTTTTGCCGAACACCACAGACAGTTTTTAAGTTGTTCCATTCAGTATTCTTCTGATATTTGATATTCATTTTATCAGACACGCCCCCTTCCCATACGAACCCATTGTAACTTCAAACTCCATTTTAGCCATGTTAGATTAATCGAAAACACCCATCCTTGGTTCTGGTGACTCATACTGCCCTTCTAATAGTGAGGGGCCATGTTTTTTCGATTGCTTTTTTCTTTTTTTGTTTCATTTTCCCAAAAGAATCGAAAAAAAACATGGCCCCTCACGTATTAGGAGGGCAGTATATATGAGTCACCTGAACCAAGGATGGGTGTTTTCGATGAATCTAACATGGTTAAAATGGAGTTTGAAGTTACAATGGGTTTGAATGGTAAGGGGGCGTGTCTGATAAAATGAATATCAAATATCTAAATACTGAATCAAGCAACTTATTGAAATATCCCTTTAATGAAATACAGTAAAGGGAATATCATTGACTCCAAACAACTCATTAATCTATACGGTCCAGTTGGTGCTGTTGAACTAAAAACATAATAAACAAAACTAGTTGGATTTAAAGCGGAGAGTGTATGAAGGAGTAACATATGGAGTTTCTCCACAGAGAACTGTCTCCATGTCATGATACTGTAAAATGTCCTAGTTCAAAAGAGAATGTTTTGCACATTCTTTTGTCGCCGGCGCAGGACAAAATAAAATAAACATCAAAAGGAGAATGTCTGCACAACAGCTTGCTGCTCCAATGGTAAATTGTGGTACCATCTGTGTACTCTCTATATATTTGTATTTCAAGTGGTCACGTGCCTGTAAGGTCAAGTTTGAAGCATCGACGGGGGCGATCTTTACCATTAGGCAAACAGGCAACCACCTGGGTCCCCCAGCTGCCGAGGGCGCAAGAGGAAACATAAATTAGATACAGAGTATTAAAAACTTGTTAAAGGGGTAGTTCACCCCAAAATTACTTTTTTTCTATCGATTACTCATGGATACTTGAGTTCAATTTAAAAAAATATGTTTTTGTTGCATTCCTAAGACAATAATTTGATTATAATAAATGTACCCCCATTGATTCCAGATGGAGACACACATGCATTTGTGTCTCCATTGCTGAAGAAGTTTTTTTTTTTTTTGTTCATTCCCCTGTAACCGTTTGTCCAAATGACAGTCGCTAATCGCCGTTAGGGCATTCATGGTTATAATCAAATTATTGTCTTTGAACTCAAGTCTCCATGGGGTGAGCAATCGATAGGATAAAAGTCATTTTGAGGGTACTATGCCTTACTACTTTAAGGCATAGTGCCTATAGAGGGTATACACTAGTATGTGCCTAGAAGAGGGTCTGTGTACTGTACTGTATCTGTGTCTGTCTGCGACCAATCTCTGAAACACTGAACTGATCAGTGCCAAATGTCTTGTGCATGCATGGCATACGATGAAGGGGAGTGCTTCGCTGTTAACTGTGTCATCTTTTCGACACCCAACCCAAACCCTTACCCAACTGTAACCCTAACCTCCGTGGGGTGAGTCGCTAACCGTCCCGACGCTCCTTTGACGAAATGACGGTTGTTCGAAAGAGCGAGATTTCCCCACGATGAAGTACAATCTAAAATGGGGCATTTGTTTATGAAGATAAAATAAAATATAGAGATAAAAGAGGCAGAAGAAATAAGAGGTAGGAAAGGAAGACTTTTATAGACAAAATCCCACGTGTAACATAATCTTTCACTGCAGCTGATATTGATGGCACACATGCGGCTAGTTAAGAGCAATCTGCCTCTTGAGCACATGTTACTGTCTGTGGGGACCTCTTGATCTGCAGTTAAACTCTCTGCCACTGAGCTATGGCCACCTCTTCTAAAACACCTCAAATTACACAGTGTGTCTTCAAGATGAACTGAATTTGGTCTGTTCTATAGAATTCAAATCAGACTATAATCCTAAATATTTGATAGTGCGGCACAAAGTGATGCGCTGGGAGATTGTACATCTGCTATTTTTGAACAGCCAACATATAAATGGATTAAGTGGTTAAAATTATTGCGATGCTGCTTTAGCTGGGGACCCCCTTGAACCTCCCCAAGGACCCCAACATGGGTTGGCAATTCTCCAGTGGCAGCTGATAATTAATCTCCTTCTGCAGTGAGTTGCCGCAGAATGTGTAATTATTTCCATTTGAATTAACACTTGACATGCACAAACAGTGACATGTCCTTTAATTTTTGTGTGTTGGTGGTACAAAACATTTTGTATTGCGGCTCCAAGCTGACGATTGTCATAGCAACAGCCACTTTGGGCACAATCCCCGTCGCTGCTAAGAGGTTTTGTAACTGGACCTTTGAAACCACAACCCTAACATGATTCACCTATTATGGCATGCCCAGATAAGGGATGCTAGGATCCATGTGGATATATTATGTTAAAATAATTTCACCTGCCCCAACTGACCAAATGATGCTCATCGTGCCAAAATTGCACTTTCATTGGTGAAAACTATAATGACTTGGTAATTGCAATAAGTCTCAACATACCCGGGGAGATGCCAGCAGGTTGCTAAAAGCTTTGGCGACAGACGTTCTTGTGAGCATTAACACGTTTTTCATGAGCAAACACGAATGCCTAGGTGATAATTAGTTTGTCACATACAGCATACTGCACCCCTGAGCCTTATTCAGTGACAAAAACAAGGAGAAAATGGCACTTTGATCATTGCTGTAACCATGTTTGGTATTGCGTTCCTGCCGCGGCAGGGTCACCTGTGGTGGCAGTTCATGTCATGTGGCGATACATGCATTCCCATTGATTAATGGTCCTTCTATCATTCCCCTCGCCCAGAGCAAATAAAGGAGCTGGGATAAAGTTATAAAGACAAACATTCCCCCCGTCAATTACATGGCTGTTGATACCAGCAGTATACTGTACCACCTCTGCAGTAAGACACACTGTAATAATCCTCAGCAGTGTTCTGTCTCTGTGGGTGTGCTGTCAGCCTACATGCAGACCACTCTGCTAATGCCACGCCTTGTGAGCTCCTAGATCGGCTATTATCTCTATGTTTGTGTAACCTCGCGTCACCAGGCTTTCAGGGGTAAAGCCTGGTCTTGGTTTACTAAACAGGTTGTTTGATCCGGTCTAGACCGGATGGCATCCTACGTCATTTTGTAGTCAAAACGGACTACACTTTGGCAGGAAACACCAAACCGGAAACAGTTTTAACCCAAAACAACAACTACTGGCGCATGCGCTAACCTGGCGTCACCATGCTACGCATGCGCTAACTGGGTTAAAACTGTTTCCGGTTTGGTGTTTCCGGCCAAAGTGTAGTCCGTTTTGATTACAAAATGATGTAGGACGCCATCCGCTCCCGACCAGATCAAAAGCCCGAAATTGGAAGCGATCCCTGGCAATTTTTTCTGCGAAAGTAGACAATTAGGGCATAAGTGGTTGAAGAGGGGCCCTTTTTATAGACTGCTCGTGTTAGGATACACAGGCCTGCATGCAATTCCCCAAATTGTGTGCACGCAGCCACGCACGCATGCACACAATTCTGGGAAGTCAATCCGAACCAGGGATTTTGGCTTTCCTTGAGCTTGTATTTTGGCCACTTTATTCTCAATTGGACCATTCTTTAGTTCCAGACCGCAGTGCATGGCGTTAGCACCGTGACAGTTGATATTTCAGGCGAAAACCAGCCTGGCATTTCAAAGTATCTGCAAGTTATGCAAAAAGCTACAGCGCGCTCTCCTCCATCTGTCCATGCCTTTTTATTTGATTTCATTTTCAATTTGCGAGGCCAAATCCGTGCAAGGATTTATTCCAGCATTCGCCGCAATGCATGGATGATTAACAATCTTCTAAAAGTGATCAGTGTCACTATACACACACACACACACACACACACACACACACACACACACACACACACAAGTGTGCGTGGGTGCGTGCGAGCGTGCTGCACCACATTTCACGCCTTCAAGCTACTAATAGGAGTTTGAGTTTCTGATTTCACCAACACACACAAAACACGCAGACTGTGTGTGTGTGTGTGTGTGTGTGTGTGTGTGTGTGTGTGTGTGTGTGTGTGTGTGTGTGCGTGTGCGTGTGCGTGCGGGCGCCTGTGTGCGTGTGTGCGCCTGTGCGTGTGTGTGCGCTGTGAACTTGGAAGGAATACTAAGTTGTCTTCTGGCCAGGAGAGGAAATTACATTAAGCATTCCCAGTTCATATGTTCACTGATCCCTGCATGTCGCCTTCCACCTCCCCGCTCCTCGATCTGTCCATTTCTCTCTCTCATTCTCTCACCCAGTCACCCCCATCATATTCACTAACACCACCCCTCTCTCTCGCTCTCTCTCTCTCTCTCTCTCTCTCTCTCTCTCTCTCTCTCTCTCTCTCTCTCTCTCTCTCTCTCTATCTCTCTCTCTCAGGGGCGTCGATTGGGTATGGCAGGGGTATGCAGCTGCCGTACCCTGGGTCCAGGGGGGAAAATAAAAGTTACTTTTAAATATAAATCCATGAATGTCTCTTTGTCTATCTGTGCTGGTTATTATGTTGTTAAATTACAGTAAAATAACTACAAATGCAAAATGTAACATCATGGTCACTTTAACAAGGTATTATGAGTATATTCTCCACACTTTTATTCTCCCCATCTTGACAAGATGGTATTTTCCCAGGTTCCGCAGGTCAGCTGCACAGGTGCAATGCATTATTGTTAATTGTGGCACGTTTACTAACATGCCAAGTTTAGCTGCACTTGAACAAGCGTTCCAGGCTGCCATATGCAGCCCAAGAAACCGTAGAAACCTGTGTAAAAAACTGAAAAAACTAAAAAAACAAAAAATCAGACATCTGCGAGGCGTTGTGAGCATGTAGATCGTCTATTTTCACAATAGAACCGTGTTATACAAAATGTAATGCCTCTTTTCCATGAGGACTCCCATCTTTGCCATACCCAAGCTTTTGCTGAACTGACACCTCTGCTGACCTATTCTCTCCATCTCCTTGACAGACATGTAACATCTGTCTCTCTCGTGTCTTCCTGCCCCGTACCTTCAGTCCTGGAGAGGTATAGGCCTACATACTGTACCCCTACATTCCGTTTCCATGTAGTGTGAAATGGGTTTTGCTCTGGCTTTGACACGGCCCACTAATGAATACGAAGTGAAGGGGCGGCGGTGGTGGTGGTGAAGGGGGTGGGGGGGGGGGGGTCAAGGTCAACCAGGAGGATAATTTTCTAATGTGGCTCCTTTGTTGCCTCAGTAATGAGAATCCAGGATTACTGAAGTGGGGATGTTTTCAACCAGGTCGTCTGCTTCTCATTCACTGCTCTACCTTGATGTACTCTCTCTCTCTCTCTCTCTCTCTCTCTCTCTCTCTCTCTCTCTCTCTCTATATATATATATATATATATATATATATATATATATATATATATATATATTAAGTCTGGGACTTTAACTGATTAATTGCGATTAATTAATTACAGAAAATTAACGTGATTAAAAAAAATTACGCATTTTAATCGCACTTAGTTTTTGCTCCACAGAACCTTCAGTTTCGGGGTTGCATACCGATCATAGCGATGCACCAACCAAGAAGAGACAACAAACGCAAAGGGAGAAGTAGCCGACCAGTAGCTCTGGTCCATCGCGTCACCTCCCGCATCGCTCCCGGTGACGCTCTGACAGACCCGTCGGGAAACGGCTGGACTCGAGATTGTCGGCCCCTCCGAGCGCTCAATACCAGTCAAAATAAACAAAACCGTTTCACTACTCACCAAACCAAAGGTCGTTTTGCGCTGTTGAAAGTCTATTCTCCGCGGTGGTGAACCCCTCAGCACCCCACCCACACTGCAAAATACACTATTTTTGGCATGAAATAAAACGCATCCAACTCGACCGCCGCTTATTTCCGGGTTGTGAACAATTGTATCTGCAGTGGCCGCTAGGTGGCTCGAGGTGGGTGCATTTTATTTCATGACAAAAATAGTGTATTTTACAGAGTGGGTGGGGTGCTGAGGGGTTCACCACCGCGGAGAATATACTTTCAACAGCGCAAAACGACCTTTGGTTTGGTGAGTAGTGAAACGGTTTTGTTTATTTTGACTGGTATTGAGCGCTCGGAGGGGCCGACAATCTCGAGTCCAGCCGTTTCCCGACGGGTCTGTCAGAGCGTCACCGGGAGCGATGCGGGAGGTGACGCGATGGACCAGAGCTAGCCGACCAGAGCACTTTGCTTGGCCCAGTGGATGCGAAATTTAGATTTAAAAAACTCACTCGTTGATTCACTTGTACAACCAAATGTGTTTTACTTGAAAGAAAATGCTTCTCAGGTAAAATTATTGATGTGCGATTAAAATGCGATTAATTGCGATGAATTGATCACAGAGCCTGTAATTAATTAGATTACAATTTGTAATCGCATCCCATTATATATATATATATATATGTATTTATAACTATTAATTTACAGAATATATGTCCGCCGTCTGAGCATCTGTGTCTGTGCATGCTGATGTTCTTACGCGCTGTGAGCTTGCACATCTGCTATTTTTGAATAGCCAATGCTAAAATCTAAAAGGACAGCCGATGCTTAAAGGGGGTGTTCAGTCAAATAAAGATGATAACAAGGGTATTCCCAGTTTGTCACACAACAGAGTAATGTATTATTAACCAACAGACAACATTTGAATGATGAAAAAATCTAAATTTTTGAAAAATTATGTTTCAAAAATGTGTGAAATCCAATACATATTTTTCTGGCCTTTCTGCCAAGGGCTGTAGGGGCGTGGCCTATGTACAGCATGAAGCCACACCCACTTTTTCAGGGGTGTTAAAAAAGTACTTTTACTCAAAAAAGTAACTAAGTACATTTACTCAAGTACTCTAATTAAGTATCATATTGAGGTACTTTGACTTGAGTAGGCTATATATTTTTTTCCAAATACAAAATTAATAAAAGAAAAAAGCTCACAATGTGTCAAGCTTGTAGATCTGCTATTTTCAAAATATTTGATGCATTTGAAAACTTTTGCAGTAGTAGTGATACTTTTACTCAAGTAAAATATCACTCTCCAGTGTTTCGTGTCGTCGTCACAGGACGTGCAGACACACACGCGCACGCGCGCGCACACACACACACACACACACACACACACACACACACACACAGACCTAATGGAGCTACTGAGAGGGACGTGGCTAATGCTAGCAGGCTAGCAGCAGCTAGCCTGCTACCGTGGAGGCATGGATTAATGCACTTATTGCACTCGCGTGCGTGCGTGCGTGCGTGCGTGCGTGCGTGCGTGTGTGTGTGTGTGGTGGTGGTGGGGGCGGTGAGGGGGGGGTTGGTGGGGAGAGAGCACTGCAGGAGCAGCAGCAACAGCAACAGTGTGGTCGTTAGCGTGTTAGCGACCAGGCTAGCTGGAAGAAGGGATGAATTTGCCTAGTAACTGATCTCATAGGCTATTCAGTAACCTATCAAAAGTAATTAATTAATAGCTATCACCGTGATGCGCAGATTACGCACCACGGTGACAAGCATTAAAATATGACACCCCAGTTATGATTAAAAAACGTAAAGCAGTCTTATATCACAATGCTGCAATATAAAGTTCCAATTTTTTTAACAGTGGTTCAGAAATAGTCATTCTACTTGAAAAATGTTTCTATAAAGAAATAGCTTAATTCCCTGAACAGGGCCTTTAAACATTTCATTTACTGTAACAATTGTCAATGGCTAATGACGACAACATCGTAGCATGGTCCAGTCAATGAGTTCTGGCGCTCGGATGTATTTCGGAGGCATCGGTGGTGACACAGACTCGGTGATCCTCTTGCAGTCCCCGGGACTCAATAAGCCCTTCCTTTAAGACTTACTGTCCCACACATACATGGTCTTCTGGGAAATGGAATGTAAAAATCGTTTTTATTCGCCTCTTTGAGAAATGTGACTTCACTGGGGAGATAATGGAGCTCAGGGAGAGAGCCTCACATTGGCCAACCTCTCACACTTCAGAGGCACACGATGTGCTGAACTGCCTCGGGTCTGCAAAGATCAACAAATCCTCTGGACTGGATAGAATCTGCGGCAGAACATTAAGTACGGAACTGTGCAGCTCAGCGGGGTGCCAGAGCGGCTGCTTCAATCCTTGCTGGATCAGGGAGTACTTCCACAAGAGGCACCAAAGAATACTGGCCTGTAATGTATCCTTAACCATATGAACACTAGTATTCTTTTTTTAAGATATTTGGGGGGGCTTTTCTGCAGTACAGTGGAGATTGACAGGAAACTGGAATAGTCAGGACAAAAAAAAAACTAAAACAAAAACTTGACTATACTATTAAAAAAAAAGTGCTGCAGGGATCAGTGGGGTCTAATAGACAGGTGCTCTTTGGTAATACAGGTAGGAATATATGAACAAAAAAACTGCTTAACTCCCAATGTTGTTGACTGCTTGCTTTGCTTTGGTAATATACATAAACGTATGTTTTCTCATGCCAATAAAGCTCATTTGAATTGAAAATTGACTGCAGAATTACAAAGAAAATAATTACAAGGCACTCCGTCTTTTAGTGGAAAAAAAAACATGTGGACAAGGTGGTCGTAATTTGCACAACACCTAGTGTTTCACTCACCTCTCAGAGAACTTTGGAAAGGGGTACAAGCCAGGTTAATTTTACATATTCTGTGGTGGTCTGTTTATTTTTTTTTATTTTTTATTTTTTTTCTTCCCCAGGTCTTGCTTCTTCATATCGCTCACGATTAAAAGTGAATAAATAAATAAACGGAAGAAAGCGGCTTTTCATCTGCAAACAAATGAAAAATTCAGACGCTGGGCTTCAAGTTAATGAAGCTGCAAAGATTGAGATCCCTTGAGAAGAGCCTGAGCAGAAGAAACAGATGTGTGCACACACACACACACACACACACACACACACACACGCACACACGCACGCACACACACACGCACACACGCACACACACGTGCGAACACGCACATAATAGTAAAGAGTGAATGTTTATAAAAGCGGGGAATGTAACGCAGATGAGAAGACTTTGAAGAACAAAGATAATTATTTCCTCAGAGTTTAGAATCCTTTTTATTCATTTTTTATATATTTAATTTTCAAACAATTGGTTTATATTAGTTCCCACTTAGAAGAAGAAAGGTTTGGCTCAAATTATGGGCTTTCAAGTGATGTTTTCACTGCACAACATGGCTGAAATGAACATAATATCAGTCTTCCTGTTGGATTTGGCAAAATAGCTGTTATTCACATCATGTGTCATCCGACATCAGACGACAACATCGTAGCATGGTCCAGTCAATGAGTTCTGGTGCTCGGATGTATTTCGGAGGCATCGGTGGTGACACAGACTCTGCGATCCTCTTGCAGTCCCCGCGACTCAAGCCCTTCCTTTAAGACCTACTGTCCCACACATACAGTACATGGTCTTCTGGGAAATGGAATGTAAAAATCTTTTTTATGCGTCTCTTTGAGAAATGTGGGGAGATAATGGAGCTCAGGGAGAGAGCCTCACATTGGCCAACCTCTCACACTTCAGAGGCACACGATGTGCTGAACTGCCTCGGGTCTGCAAAGATCAACAAATCCTCTGGACTGGATAGAATCTGCGGCAGAACATTAAGTACGGAACTGTGCAGCTCAGCGGGGTGCCGGAGCGGACTCCAACTTCCTGTTGGATTTGTTATTCACATCATGTGTGATCTGTTTAAGAAAGATTGAATCAGTCTTATACCTGGTTACCTTGTTGCTGTGTACCATTACTGCAGCGGATGTGGTTGTTTCATAATTATGTTCAAATTAGATAATAAATCATACTGTATATGCATTTATAATATGTAATCTTTTCCTTCCGCTGATCTCCCTCCCACCTCCTGCACATGCCATCTGCCTGCCTGACAGTCCAAGCTAATAATAAATACATTAACAAATAACGCGATGCAACACTGTCATATGATTAATCAGCGGTCACACCGCAATTCATAATTACAAAATGACATCAAGGGAGACCGTTGACGCAGGTTGAAAAATAGCTTTGACAAGCCAGCTTTACTTTCCAATATGGTGTGCCAAATATTCTGCAAAACTAGTAGGCTATCATTGAGGAGTGGAGGACTGCATGCAACTGTTCAACGGCTATTAACAGTTCTACTGCCAGATGTTATAATTTATTTATTGGGGCTGGTGCCAGCAAAAAACAGCTTACCTTTGCGATGTTATAGAAAATGATCTATTGATATTTTAAAAATATATATTTTTACAATACAACGTTCATAATTTATGTGTACTTTGGCCTAGCTGGCGGCAGAGGGCAGCCTTATGCAACGAATGGAATGGAATTGGCCCACGCTGCTTGCCGTGGTCCAGAGCATAGCAATGCGCTGTCTAGCTCCTGTCCATAGAAAACAGACAGGAAGTGATTTGGGACTCCTATATTGTTGACGTGCAGTGGATTTTTGAGAGCAGCGTTACGGGAGACACGTTACTGTACACACCCACGCGACCCCTCATCAGCGTACAGACGTCCGAAGCAGTAAAAGAGTTAAACAGATGAGGAAACAAACATTTTATAGTTAAAACATTTTGGAAATAGCAAAGCTTGCAGATCTGCTATTTCCGGTGTCCGTGTACAACCAAGTATATACGGTATATGTAATGTAACTCATTGTGGGGTAACAATTTAGGCATTTAGCAGATGCTTTTTCACATCAATATAATAAGCAAGATAATATGTCAGTACATCAACAACAATATAACAAATGCATAGGAATATCAATCTAGAAAAACAATAACATAGGTAGACCACGCACCTATCAGTAAAAAAAATAAAAAAAATAAAAAATAAAAAAAACGTTTCTAAAACCTAAAAATGCTATCTAGCTTCATGTATGGTCATTGAGGGAAAGGGAGTGTTACAGTAGTGCTATGGGTTTAGGTGGAGTGTGAAGAGGTGAGTCTTCAGTCCACAGCAAGTATTCCATTCTGTGGCACATTGCTCTTTGAATTTAACCTTCGTACCTCTGACTTCTGACTAAGCCTCAGGGATAAATCACCCAGTTACTAAGCTGGGCACAGCTTCACAGTAACAAATGGGAGCATTTTGCATCCCTGATGAATGTAACATTTATTATGTCCTTATAAATGGCCTGTCCCCCTTGCTGAACGTGTGGGCCAGGTTCAGAATTAGAACACAGGAATAAAACTCTTTTACAGATAATGAATGGAACTTTTATTTTATTCAAATTCCGACACTTCTCTGTGAAATTCAACCCCATACAACCCCAGCCCTTCAGGAGTGCTCTTTGAGAAATGCTAATGTGTGGAATCAAACGTGTCTAACTTAGCGGGGCTGTGTTCTCGGGTGATGTTTCAAACGTTTAAATATTCCAATGCACCTTTAACACGCCTCTGAGTCCCCCAACTGTTAAAGGAAGTAACTGACCGATTATAAGCCTTTTGGACTTAAAAAGCAGCGAAGCTCGAGGAACTGTGGAAGTCAACCCGACAGCCATGGACTTGGCCATGAAACAGATGGGGGTGTTTTTAACTTCTAACAGCCCCACATTAGAATTCACAACACATCTCATCTCATCGCAGCAGGAGCGGTTATACTGTACCTATATTCTGGACTCCGGAGACAGCTTCAAAGATCACCGTCTGGATGCTGTCTGAAGCACATCCTGTACAGCAATGGTTCTCAACCTTTTCAGGCTGCGACCCCAAAAATAATCATATTTTAACTGGGGACCCCCCACCCTGACGAGCACTAAGAGTTGAGACATTTCATTTTGTGTAACACGGTTCTATTGTGAAAATAGCCGATCTACATGCTCACAACGCCGCGTTGTGAGCAGCATGTAGATCGGCTATTTTCTAAATTCCTGCCTCTAATATTTGACAATATTATATCTAATGAGACTGCTGTATAGTATTAAAGGGATATTTCACTTTCAAAAAAACTTTTGTTAATTTAATCATCTAATCAGGCTTATATGAACACCCTGAACAGTTTTTAATTAGCGTGATTGAATATTTAGATATTTGATGTAAATGTTACCAGGCCCTCCAGGCCCAGGGCCTCTCCCCACACACACCCATTGTAACTTCAAACTTTATTTTAACCATGATAGATTAATTAAAAACACCCATTATTTTTTTCTGGTTACTCATACTACCCTCCTAATATGTGAGCAGGACGTGTTTTTTCGATAACTTAGTTTTTTCATTTATTTTTAATAATTTTATAAATATTTCTTTGTATTTAATTTTTTCCATTTTCCCAAATAATTATTAAAAATAAATGAAAAAGGTTATCGAAAAAAACACGGCCTGCTCACGTATTAGGAGGGTAGTATGAGTCACCAGAAAAAAATAATGGTTGTTTTTAATGAATCTATCATGGTTAACTCATACTCTGCGATCCCCGTCGAAACCGGAGATTTCCCGCTGTACCTCTCTGCGATGCCCGTCGTTGCCGGAAATTTAATTAGCTTTAATCATTATGAAACGATTAAAAGTATGATCGCTGTATATAGCCGTTTCGGAGACTGTAGGCCCGCCCCCTAACTGTATCCGGTCGTATTTCCCGTTTGGACCGGATCTAGGTTTCCATATCCGGTCTGACGTCCAGTCGCAGCTCCGTTCGCATAGCTTTTCATTGTAAACAAGTGAGCTGACTGCATGGCCATAGAATGGTATTTTTTCACACGTTTTATTTTTTATTTTGTAGCTGTTTGATTCCTCTACCCGCCTGGCATATGATCTGCGCACATATCGTTTGCTATGTGCGCGAACGTGTCCACGTGTTACCATAGCGCACAGCTGGCTTTTTTCAATGTTTTTTCATGTAAACACTGGCGGATAAGCGTGGCAACGGATATGTCTATTTCAATGGGGGTTTTTTTATTCGAAAGCTGTCACCGAGTCTACACTTCTACTAAAGGTAAGGACAATTTGGCAGCTGCTTACTACAGCTATGTTTAAAATGTCAGCAAAATTGTTAAAATGGAGTTTGAAGTTACAATGGGTGTGTATGTGGAGAGAAGCCCTTCCACTGCTCCTGTTGAAAGTGGAATATCCCTTTAAGCCTCTCTGCCGTGTTCACTGAGCATACTGACCATGTGAGTCCAGATCTCACAGTAATTCTGGACAGCTATGTTGACAGCTATCTGTCCAAGCTTGTGACATTGGTCTGTCACCTGTCAGTGAATCTCGGACAACTCGCCTCCCTCCCAGCCCCATATAGGCCTACTGTATACTGTACATCATAGAGACTTCCAGAACAGAGATGGAAGCCTCCCATAATAATAATAATAATAATAATAATAATAATAATAATAATAATAATAATAATACATTTTATTTATATAGCAAATCTCAAAGTGCTACAGTACAGTCCTGGTGGTGAAGGACTAGCCCCCCCTAAGCCCCCCTCCCCACAAACACAATTGTGATGACAAATATTTATGGAATAAATAAATGAAATTAATATGTGAAAGACAATTGACTGTCTTCTACAGTAACCATACTATAGGGACAGTTTGTTCTTGATGTCACTATGCTGGAACGTGTCTTCAGCCTCACAAAAACCCTATCCAATCACCTACAGTCTACAGATTTGGAGCTGGCATCTGCATCAAAAAGCCTCCCCCATAGCCCCCTGTCACAATTCTCTTAGGCCTTCTGAGTAACAGGCTGTACATTGTGAAAAAGGCATAGACTAATTTTTAAGAAGACAACGCTATATTTTCAACATTTCAATTCAGACATATTAGGGATAAGTCATTATACCACATGCTAAAAAAACATCTCTAATTCCTGCATCTGTCATACCATATGACAGGGAAATGAAACAAGTGCAATTCTGCCACTGCTTAATGGGACTCAGATGGAGTTTGAAATCTGCCATCGGATGAAGACAAATTAAAAAGAGTGACAGTATGATTTCCTTGGGGGTGAAATTTACAGTAGGCACACTTAATTGCAATGTGACAGTCAAGTCTAGACTAGTATCTGAAAGAATAACACAGCTACTTCTTGAAATAATGTATTGTTAAGATGATGCATGAAGGCCAATATCTTGAGTTGGTTATAAAACGGTTGAATCATACGTTTCCTGGATGGAGATTACCATCATCCTCCTGATCTCTATCACTCCCACTCCCCCAAAAGAAACAATGGAATTGGGTATATGCACATACACCATTTTGTTCTACTTCTGTGTGTCTTTCGACTTCCTTCACAGGTGTTACTGATGATACTAATGAAGGCTCTGTTCCATTCTGGTCAAACAGAGTCAGGGTGCTGATATTGTGCATGTTGGCTCACTGGAAACACTCTGCTACACCAGTGGGTTTCAAAGTGTCCTTGAGTGGGTTCCAAATGTCCCCATACAGTTGTGTAACTCTGAGAGTGTACAAATGGAAGCAAATGGCCCCGCAAGGGTCCATTTGATTCCATTTGTTGATTCCATTTGTACAGAGTTATGGGGGTCTTTGAAATTAAAGAACCACTGTAAATCAAACAGAGCCTTAATTAGTATCATCAGTAACACCTGTGAAGGAAGTCGAAAGACACCCGGAAGTAGAACAAAATGGCGTATGTGCATATACCAAATTGTGCAATGAAATATTTAAGACTGAAAAGGACTGTAGCAGCAAACAGGAAGCTAATGCGGCCCAACAGGATGACAGGTTTAGACGTGTTTTCATTGGGGATCATACAGATACATTTACTAGTAAGACACCCTAAGGGCGAGAAGCGGCGAGGTCGCACACATGGGCGCATGCACGCATCTGCGATGATCCGCCTGGGTGACGGCAGACTGCTTGGCAAGCACTGGCGCTTTGGCATGGAATCAACTTTGACCAAAAAAATGCACAGACCTGGTTGGTTATTTAAGTTGGACAAAACGTGGCCATATTTTCCCAAATATGGAGATGACTGACGTCTTACATCATAGATGTCTGACGTCATAGACCACATGAGACTGACACAATATGTCCATATATGGGCATTCCCAGATATGGGCTTAATATATGTGGACATAAAAGGGACAAGGACGTGTATTGATGACGCCTCAGCGTGAGATGAGGCGTCACGCCTCAGCGTGACATGTGACGGACGGACAGCGCTCGGGAGGCATCTGTACTTGCCCGAACCACCTAAGCTGCACTCCTTTCCAAGTGTAGGAGCAGCGATTCTAGCAGCGATTCTCTCTCGGGTGAACTTCTCACCCTATCTCCAAGGGAGATACCAGCCACCCGAGAAAACTCATTTCAGCCGCTTGTACCCGTGATCTTATACTTTCGGTCATGACCCACACTTCATGACTATATGTGGGAGTAGGAACGAAAATCGCACAGTAGACAGAGAGCTTTTCCTTACGGCTCAACTCTTTTCTTCACAACAGTGTGACTGCAAAACCGCTCCTGCTACTCTGATTCTCCGGCTGATCTTCTTCTCCGTCTTCCCCTTTCTCTCATTCGTGAACAAGACCCAGAGACACTTAAACTCCTTCACCTGAGGTAAAGCAATACTAATGCATGCAACACTCAAAATACTGGACAGTTTGTGGGCATTATATTTCAGATATATAGATTAATTCATCAGTAATTAGACTAGAGAAAGCCCCTGATGGTGTTGCAAGGTTCATGTTGGTCTTCCCCCAAATATGGCATTCATGACGCTCATATCGTCGTTGTCCAGCGTGAAACCTTGGGTGTGTTCGGGAATCCGCACTCAACGCACTGGTGTGCCATGTTGTCGTTTGTTTATTCGGTGCACTTGGTGCGTTGTCGTTCGGAAATCCAGTGCATGGCGCACCGGTGTGCTGAGTGCACGCACTCACCGACTCTACTCAGAAGATGGGGTTTGGCAGTGTGGTGCGTCAGTGCGGTGTTTTGATTGGTTGGTTTTCATGGCCGTGTCTCGAGCGGTTCTCAGCTGTGAACAATGGAGGAAATGACCTCAAAATGCAGCATTTACAGCTTTATTGGTCGTTTGGGCTTGATAGTTTCACACACATCAACATGTAAACTAACAGCAGGTATGCCAATGTTATGAATTACATCTCCTTTCAATAGCAACGTTACGTTAGCAACTGCTGCTTTTCAGAAAGTTTACCTTCGGAGTTCAGAGTGAAAAAGCTCACAGCTGCCTCTAAACTGGTCGTTCATAAATAAGCCACACTGAACGCACTCTACAACGTCACGTTCGTTTTGCATTTATCATTTTAAAACTGATTTAAACTAGTGAAAACAGCCGATCTACAAGCACACAGCGCCTCGCAGTGCAAGGCGTTGTGTGCTTGTAAATCTGCTGTTTTCACTACTTTTGTGGGACAGCCTTGTATGATGAAGCAGGGCTTTACTTTGCGAAAGAACGTACACATTTGAAACTTGGAGATACCAGTAAGACTCCCTAATCGGGAGATAAGCGACCGTAATAGGCCAACAGTTTGTTTTACCAATTATCAAGACATACGGGCAGTTGACAGTTTGCCATGGTTACTCATTGAAGTTGAATCTCCATGTATGGAGATAACCTACGCATCACACTAAGTCTGACCTCACCAGCCCATATTTGGGCATGAGCAACTTATGTCTCCATATATGGAGATATGATGACATCACACAGTCCTCAGCCGATGATGTGGCGTGATGTCATACAATACACAAACGAGCCCTACAGTATAAAGGGGCAATTCTTGCCAGGAAAGAAGCATTTCTTCGACTCAGACCTTATCGCCAGGGTTGGCTTATAGCAGCTGTCGGTAGGACCATATATGGATTATGTTAGTGTGGATCTCCTAACAGGGCATCATCTGGGATACCATCCCTTTTATGCCCATATATGGAGATCCCTAACAGAATCCCTTTCATGCCCATATATGGAGATCCCTAACAGAATCCCTTTTATGCCCATATATGGAGATCCCTAACACCATCCCTTTTATGCCCATATATGGAGATCACTAACAGCTAACAGAATCCCTTTTATGCCCATATATGGAGATCCCTAACAGAATCCCTTTTATGCCCATATATGGAGATCCCTAACAGAATCCCTTTTATGCCCATATATGGAGATCCCTAACAGAATCCCTTTTATGCCCATATATGGAGATCCCTAACAGAATCCCTTTTATGCCCATATATGGAGATCCCTAACAGAATCCCTTGTATGCCCATATATGGAGATCCCTAACAGAATCCCTTTTATGCCCATATATGGAGATCTCTAACAGAATCCCTTTTATGCCCATATATTATGGAGAAATCCCTGCTCTGAGTATCTGACATCAGTGTGATGTCACCTGTTTATGCCCATATATGGAGATCCCTGCTCTGCGTATCTGGTTGCTATGGTAAACAGTTGGTTGCTAGGGTAAAAAAACATGGTTGCTATGGTAAACAGTTGGTTGCTAGGGTAAACAGTTGGTTGCTAGGGTAAAACCATGGTTGCTAAGGTGGTTGCTAACGTACACTAACAAACCAGCAACAACAGACTGTTGCCACAGCAACGTACACAAAGGTTTGTGTACACATGTGGTGTGATGTCATACTGATGCGGAGATATGAGCAGGGCAAAGGTGTGACGTGTGACGTGTGACGGACGGACGGCCGGTGGAGGTTTTCATAGTAAACTGCTCCCTAACGGTCGCAACAAGGTTTCCACCCGACAACGACGATATACATGTAAGTCATACGTCACTGAGGGAGTGTAGATATATTGTGACAGGTTGTTCTATGGTGTGGCTATTATGTTATAGTCTGTTCATTCATTTGTTTTCATACTTTATGGTGTATTGTGTCAAACATTACAGTTGATGAAGTCAATGAAGGTGCCCTGATGAGGTTGCTGAAGCAGTGCAAATATAGAGACTTGACCATCCGTGAGATAATGAACGTCATCTCCCAGTACAAGGACCTGCACCCTGTTATGGATGCCTATGTCTTCAATGATGGTTCCACAAGAGACTTGATGAGTTTAAGAGGAACAGTCCCAATCAGCTACAAAAGTCAGGTGTACAACATCCCAGTGTGCCTCTGGCTACTAGACACGTACCCACACAACGCTCCCATATGTTTTGTGAAGCCTACAAGTACCATGAGGATCACACCTGGTAAATACGTTGATGACAATGGCAAAATCTTTCTGCCATATCTACACGAGTGGAAACACCCAGCGTCAGATCTGTACGGCCTGATCCAGGTGATGATTGTGGTGTTTGGGGAGGAACCGCCTGTCTACTCTTGGCCCACAACTCCAATACCCCATACGCCATACCAAGCCTTCCAGGCAGCACGACCCCCTGCGCCTGCATACCGGTACATGCCTGGGATTGGAGTCGCATTTTATGGACCAAACCCCAACCCTGCCAGTTACCCTGGAGGGTACCAATACCCTGTGGGGAACTCATATCCAGCCACAGCTGGCCCTGTACACTACCCTCCTCAAGTCCCCGTCTCCACAGCTGGCCCTGTACACTACCCTCCTCAAGTCCCCGTCTCCACAGTGGGCCCTGTACACTACCCTCCTCAAATCCCCGTCTCCACAGTGGGCCCTGTACACTACCCTCCTCAAATCCCCATCTCCACAGTGGGCCCTGTACACTACCCTCCTCAAATCCCCATCTCCACAGCTGGCCCTGTACACTACCCTCCTCAAGTCCCCGTCTCCACAGTGGGCCCTGTACACTACCCTCCTCAAATCCCCATCTCCACAGTGGGCCCTGTACACTACCCTCCTCAAATCCCCATCTCCACAGCTGGCCCTGTACACTACCCTCCTCAAGTCCCCGTCTCCACAGTGGGCCCTGTACACTACCCTCCTCAAATCCCCGTCTCCACAGTGGGCCCTGTACACTACCCTCCTCAAATCCCCATCTCCACAGTGGGCCCTGTACACTACCCTCCTCAAATCCCCATCTCCACAGTGGGCCCTGTACACTACCCTCAAATCCCCGTCTCCACAGTGGGCCCTGTACACTACCCTCCTCAAATCCCCGTCTCCACAGTGGGCCCCAGCAGAGACGGCCCAATTCGTGAGGACACCATCCACGCATCTCTGATTTCTGCCATGACCAACGAGCTCCGCTGGAAGATTAAGGAGGAGATGTACTCACGAATGGAGCAGGAAACGGCCGCGGTAGATGAGAACATTGAGAGGAACTGAGCAAGGCGCTAGAAATGATGGAGAGCCTGCAGAGTGCAATAGCATCGATGATGTGATCGTTCCCACAGTGCCGCTGTACAAACAGATCCTGAATCTGTTTGCGGAGGAGAACGCAATCGAGGACGCCGTCTTCTACCTGGGAGAGGCCCTCCGCAGGGCGGTCATAGACTTAGAGGTTTTCCTCAAGCATGAGCGTCTCCTGGAAGCAGTTCAAGCTCCGGGCCCTCATAGAGAAAGCCCGCAAGACCAGCGGCCTCAGTGACCTAGAGGTCATTGACCTCTACTGTCAGGAATGATTCTCGAACTTAAAGGCAGGACCCAAAATCAGGAACTCAAAACCCAAAACCAAACGCAGGAAGCAAGATGAACGATTAACGAAGACATTACTGTACAGAAAGTACAGAACACAGTCACACACATTACACAAGCTCACTAACTACAAACACAACACTAGACTAACAATAAATACAGGAACACTGAACTCTGAAACTTAACTGAAACAGAAAAGACGGACCAACAAAACCAAGACAATGATCCGACAAGGAATAAGCATTCAAGCAGATGAGTCCGCTCGAAGCAATCACGGCAAGGCACAGGGGAGTGGAAATGGGGGACAGGGGTGATATGGGGACAAACTGGAGGGTGGCAGAGGCTGTGACCATGACGACCCCCTAGAAATGCACACATCCTTCTCCACCTTTGTCATACCTCAACTTCTGTCCTTTTATGCCCATATATGGAGATCCCTGATGTCATCAATATTAAGCCCATGTGTGTCACAGTGCGTGAAACCTCATCCCAGCTCATCCATATTTGGGAAAATATTAGAGTTCTCAAATTCTGCCTGAACCTGACCATACCCGAATCCGACCGACATTTACGGTAGGGTAGGGCCTAAAATGCATGCTAATTAGTCGGGCCGGGTAGGGCCTCGGGCCGGGTAGAGGCTAAAACGTATGCTAAATAGTCGGGGCAGGAAGGGCCTCGGGCCGGACCAGTTAGGGCCCAGTTAGTGCCCAGTTAGGGTCCTTAATTTTCAGGCCCATTGAGAACTCTAGAACAGGGGTTTTCAAAGTGGGTGACGGGGCACCAAGCTTAACGAACCCCCAAGCTCGCACCACTCTTCCATTGAACTCGATGGACTTTTGGGGGTTTGTGGTTATAGAAATGGTTACACAAAGTGGCTAACTAACACAAAGTGAAACATAGAACCGGTTTGCACTGCTCAAAAAATAAATGACGCATGAAAAATATTCATTTATTTGAGGGCATTGACGTCACATGTGCATGCCGAATCAATCAAATAAGCAAGAATTAGTATGAGAGATATATTTGTGTTCTAAGAATTGCAAGCTTTGATGAAAGTGATACTACATTTGCAATTTACAAGGGAGTTCAGTATACTGCTAAACCCAGGAAGTCTTTGTTGATAGCTGAAGGACACAATCCTGGTGAATGCCAAAGACATGCCAGTCTCTGTTGATAGCTTGATCACTTAACTAGTCTGGCAGACAATGTTAGGGACCAACAAGCAGTAGAAAAGACATGAAGAGAAGAGATGATGAGTGCATACAAAGAAATCCCATTTCACTGCAGTGTTAGATGGCCAAGTTGTGGGAAAGTGCTTGAGAGATGTGTGAACTTCATTGATAAAACGAATCAATAGAATCTGTTCATGTTAAGAGGGACGAACACTAGCCAGAACGGGAGGATGGCAGGTGGCTTTGGAAAATGAACGCTTTTAACACGCAGGCTATCACAACGCTTCTGATGAGCTCAATCTCCTCATCGTCTCGTCATGTATTGCGGCTGCTTCAAATACTTGATGGAATACTAATGAGTTTTCAACTCATTCAATCAGCACGATCAACATTGCCATGTATCTCAGAGATCTGGAATTGGAATTTTCCAATATACAGTACACTATATACCGTTTAATATACTGTATTCTACGTGTTTCTTTTCATATACAGGGATACGTTTGTATATGAAAGACATGGACTTTCACATACAATGTTGGTTTTAGAATGGATGGGCTTACACTGTACTTTACAATGCAATACAATACTGATCTCTCACATGAAGGCCGGGAACAGCGTGTTCAGCTCAAGTCAAGTCATCACACCTCAGATGCAGTAGATTAGCTGAGCTCAGCTAAAGAGTGCAGGGATCACACTGAGATGTGTCGCACAACGGTATAGACATTTGAGAAACTTTTCGCCTATACTGTAATGTCGAAAACAGGTACTCCTGTTTGAAAGTGGTTAAGTCCTGTTCTCAAAGTGGTGTCCAGGGACCCCCAAGACCCCTCCTTGAAGAGGATCCAGGGGGTCCCCGAAAAAAATCTGTTATATCACTTTTAATAGCCAATATACATTGGCTATTAGCCATCATGGATCATCATGATATGGTCCTACACTGTATCTACTGTACAAGCCCACAACGGATTGCGATGCAATATCTTGTATGGGAATCCCTGGCACAAAATGGGTCAAATATACATTCATTTGTTTGAGAACCACTGTTCTAAGCAGTTTGCTGCTTAAAATGATTGGTTTAGATTCAAGGTATCAATTATTTGCCAGTAAACAGATGTCGAATAGCATGTGTACACGCACACGCACTTCATTATTGGCGTCGGAGACTAAACTTAACTGTGTCTACCTGGCAGGTGTTATGTTGTGTGTACGTACGTGTGTGTGTGTGTGTGTGTGTGTGTGTGTGTGTGTGTGTGTGTGTGTGTGTGTGTGTGTGCGTGTGCGTGTGCGTGTGTGTGTGTGTGTGTCTGTTGGAGAAAAACGCAGAAATGGCAAGGGAAAGAAATACTCCTTTCCCCATCTCAGTGCTGGCACAGGGTAAAATAAATGTAGGCACTATTATTATTTTGATTGCACACACACAAACACACATACTGTACAAAAACAAACAAACAACAAGCACACAACGCTTTACGGTCTACTCAGTATGCATAACAACTGCTACCGACTTCAAAGTCTAAACCGTGTGATCTTTTGTTCAACTTTTTCAGCCAAAAAACTGCAGAAAATAAACTGTAAAGAAGCTGCGCTTCGCTACTGCTGAAAGTCAACACTTTTTGAGAAAGCTTCTGCTGTTGGCAGGCTGCTACGATAACGTTGCTGTTGGTGGGACTCTGGGAAACCTTGTATGTCCTAATTAGCCCTATTCACAGCCCGCCCATTCAGCATCCCCCTGGTGCTGAAGTCACGTTTTGAAGGGGAAACCCTACTAAAAGCCCATAGAGTTAACACAGAAATCGCAAATTTAATGCAATTTCCGAATAGTACAGTATAAAATACGGCTAGCATGATCAAGAACACAAGATAGTAAAAGGCACAAAGCATTTTAAAAACATTTAGAGAAAATAGCCGATCTACAAGCTTGTATAGGCCGGCTATTTTCACTACTTCTGTGGAATACGCTTGTCTGATGAAGTAGGGCAGCGCTACTCAACCCGCGGGCCGCATGCGGCCCGCGCCGCCTGTCTGTGCGGCCCGTCATGACCATACCAATAAAAATATGATTTTTCTAAGCCTGTCAAAGTTAACGCGCAACGCAAAATGCGGTGATGTTTGAGCCTCGGTGGACTCCGTAGTCAGGAAGCGAATACAGTCAATGCACAGAGCACAGACAGCAGTGCGGAGATGCTGGCGGCTACACTAGATCTATTGTACAACGAGACGGTCAGACAGACAAATCTGCGGAAATTTTGCAGCATACAACCACAGTCGGGCTCACTGGAGTGGAGACGCATGACGGTCGTGCGATATGAACGCTCGCGACCCGGACCGTCATGTTTTAGGCTAGTGAAGACGTAGTCCTTGTCTGTGCTTGTCTCTGCCTCCGCGGCTCCGCCAGTCAGCACCGACAGACAGTGCACACATTCCAACAGATCGTAGCAGCCAGGGAACTATGCTTGTACCCCAAATGGGGAAGTTTTCTCATGCCAATAACGCTCCTTTTCATTAATAGGACGGATTTAAAATAAATAGACGTTTATACTTATTATTCAATCACTCAAACCCCAGCATCCCTATTCTTGGGAGACATTCACCAAAAATAGCCGATCTACAAGCTCACCACAAGATGCATTGTGAGCTTGTAGATCGGCTATTTTTGGTTAAGAGTTGTTTGTTTTATGGAAAAATAACTCAAGTAAAGTTCAACTCAGCCACTTGTACTGTACTTGTAAAACAGTTTGATGCTTTGAGCTTTGTAATTTAAACACAACTAACTGCTCATTGAAGGAGATTGACCAAAAATAGCCGATCTACAAGCTCCAATGCATCTTGTGGTGAGCTTGTAGATCGGCTATTTTTGGTGAATGTCCCCCAAGAATAGGGATGCTGGGGTTTGAGTGATTGAATAATAAGTATAAACGTCTATTTATTTTAAATCCGTCCTATTAATGAAAAGGAGCGTTATTGGCATGAGAAAACATACCTTTACGTTGCCAAAGTTCACTAGCCTTGCATACCCAGACACAGGGGCGGTTCCAAAACGATTGAACCAGATCTGTTAATTTTCACTTCACATTTTGTGAATAAAGCCTAATTTGATCAAATTCGATAATTTCTTCATTCCATCCATAATCTTTTGGTTCAATGAGGTTTGGCCTGGCTTAAATAGATGGAAATGTGGCTATTTTCTGTGTGTTTCCTTAATTATAAAGCTTGTCATGAAGCCTGTTACAAAATCATTGTAAACGTCCAAAATAGGACCGTCATTTTTAGGTTGCGGCCCTTTGGACTTTTGGTATTTTGCTGAGTGGCCCCTGAGCCTTCCTAAGTTGAGTAGCCCTGAAGTAGGGCAATGATTTTCGGGGAGCTTAAAAAAAAAACTTAAATTTAAATATAGAGATATGAGGTTTCTGCCCAACAGCAATGATGAACATTTTACTCTCAAATGATGACTTGAAATCTATGATGATCAATGAAGAATAATTTAGTCATTTTATGTTATTATGGCCACTAGATTAGTTTGCAGTATAATTATATGGATGGACAGAGCCAATAGCTCATGGGGCTAAACAGGGTTAACCACTTAAACCTGGATGATCGGAGTCCCTCGATCAAAGGCGCGTGATTATGGATCCCACTGGGAAAGATGGATAACCACGCCCCGGACTCATTTTTTAAGCTTGTGATTGGCTGAACCGGACGTAGGGAGCGCTCCATTGTAGTCACTTGGACCGCGCGAGGTGCACCAAAACCCAATTATCATGGCGTTTATCGTGCGCTTGCCCAGGCCTTACGGCCTGGGCATAAATATAACGATTGCATTCACCCCGGCTTCGTAACTCGCGCGGCGCTCCGCCAGCCGCGCGGCCCTGGCCCGCGCGGCTGGCCCGCAAGGTCCGCTGGCCTTCGCGCCGCTTGCAATGTCGTGGACAATAACTGAAAACGAGCCCTCTATGCCGTTTCCATCCATCTTTCCCAGTGGGATCCATAATCACGCATCAAGGGCTCTATAGTGCTCTTTTCTGTTGTCGCTCTACATTAAATATCTCTGCAGAAATTAGCCATATAATTCTACAAAATCATCCAGGGCATTATGTTTTTCTCTCTTACAGTTTTCAATGCAAAATATTGTAGGTACCTGGATTCAGAAATCATTGAAAGGTGGTAGTGCAGCCAAAACATGTTTGAGAACCATTATCCACATAAATATCACACTGAGGGTCCTTGAAAACTGCTGGTAAGCTCTGGAGCAGTTCAAAACGTAGGTTATGTACTGTACATCGCTCAAGGACATAGGAGTGACATTTACAAAGGCTACATTATGAGCTCTCCAGGCTTCCAGTATTCCCTTTACCGGTACATCCAAACTCCCTTGGATTTAACTAGAGACACCTTAAGCATGCTTCCATCTTTTACCTCAGCACCATTCATTCATTCAGGCTGAATTTATTTGTCCCTATGCCTCTATTAACACCCAAGGGGCCAAACTCGTTCAGTAACGAGATAAGGCCACTAGGGGTCACTCTGCCAAAAGGAGTTGTCTCGTTCCTCAACGAGACAACAAAGGGTTAACTGTACAGCGTGCTGCGCACATGCTGTGTGCCCTGTGAATGACCCTAGTCCATACGTCACACCGTGGCTCGCAGAGAGAGACAATGGCGGACTAGTCTGCATTGATTTCCATTCTAGGCTGAAACATAAAAAGGGCTTTATCTAGAATGAGGTGCAAAGAACGCCAGGGAAGCAGAGATCTGAATTTTTTCACGGCAACACTTTACCGCGATGGTCGGCCCCGGTTTGGATTTTAGTTTCGCGAGCGTTAGTAAACAAATGGATTATCTTCCTCAATCGTCAGTGGACACTCACGTGCACACGCACGAAGCTTCCGAGGCTCTTCAAAATAAAGCATGAGTGAACGGCGGCAACAGCAACAGCTAGAAATGTTAGAAACCTTGGCTTCCCATGAATGTCTGAGAGACCTGTCAAAAGTTCAACCTTGAGTTTTCAGGGTTTCCTTAACCTATGTTTTTATTGTATCAAGGCTATAGTGATTCAATGCTCTTACCTTCAAAGATACAAAGTATTGATTCCAAGACATCAGGTATAGGTTCATAATGATGACAATAGTTATATCATTCTTCATTTGTCTTATTTTGAAAATATGAGAAACTTTGCTTAAAAAGCGTGTTTTCAACACCTTTTCAATTGGTACAACAATATGCAGCATTGATTCTATGAAATAAGATGTGTACTATAATGATGAAGAACAGCATATCATTCTTCAATCTGATCTGTCTTAGAAAATGTGCTAAAAAGATTTACAACTGCAGTTTCTATTAAGGTAAAACACTCTCTGAAACTTGTAATAATTTTGTTTTCATTATGTATAATTGCGTTGGAAGAAAACAGGGTGGGCTCTCACACTAAGTCGTCTGAATACACTTGTTGAGAATGTATGGGGGTCATTTGGTTTTGGCTCCATGTCTGTGTCTGTCCCTTCTGTCCTCCCAGATCCTTGTTTGTCCCTTCTGTCCTCTGAGCTCCATGTAGGACCTTTCTGTCCTCCCCACAGGTCTATGTCTGTCCCTGCTGTCCCCACCCCAGTCTTCTTACTGGAATACAACATACCGGTATGTATACATATTTAATTGATAAGCATACGTTTGCTAGGTGACATTTTAGCCAAACAAAACATGTAACTTATGCACAGTGGGGCAGTGATGGATCACACCAACCCACTATAACATTAAGTTCTTTACAGTGCAGCAATCACCTTGTCTAGTTAACATTCAAGTCTGTCTTCTCTTTTTATTCGCTCCTTGCTGTGTGTGTCTCTCTCTCTCTCTCTCTCTCTCTCTCTCTCTCTCTCTCTCTCTCTCTCTCTCTCTCTCTCTCTCTCTCTCTCAAAGTCAGACTACTAAACTGTCTGTACTTTTGATGGGAGTCATAAAGTGGAATTTATATTGTTTATTATGTTGGTGTCTTAATAATCCCCGAAGGGAAGGGCTGTGTTAATCGCAGCCAGCCACGAAAATAAAATGATTAATTCATTAATTCATATATTAATTAATGAATTCATACATTCGATCAGTCATACAACAGTTGGTGCCAAGAAGTTATGTTATGAGTAAGTGTGTATAGTATAGTATAGCAGCGGATTGTTCAGAAACTGATTCCTACAAAAAGGTAAATGATCATTTGGACCGCTAGCTACTGTATTTCTTCAATAATGCCAGCCCCTCTGGATATAGGATACATTTATTTCCTCAACATGAGCTCAACATTTCAACATTTGCTAAAGCGAAGTGGTGGCAAGATTTTAGTGCGCCATCCGTCAATCCAAAGGGCCTCGATTTGCCGTGGTGCACTTTAAAGATGCTGATGTTATAGGATATATTATGGATTTTCAAATTGGATTTCAAAAACTAGGGCAAGCCATCGACCGTTCAGTAGTGACTCAACATACTGCAAAACATATATCATCATAGTTTGCTGTCCACTATGCAGTTAGCGTACACAGCGTTACCATGTTTTACCAGACTATACAAGTGTCACGGTTTTGCTAGGGTGCGTGGGTTATACACCTACCTGTAGGTTATTGTACCTAATTTAAAGGGACATTTTATTTTCACCCCAGACAGTTTTTAAGTTGCTCCATTCAGTATTTAGATATGATTTTCATACAAACCCATTGTAACTTCATTTTAACCATTCATTTATCGAGATGCCAGTCATCTAGTATGAAGTCAAGTTGTCTATGACAAGGTCTCAGCCTGATATCCAGATTGAAATGAAAGTTAATTATTTCAAAAAGTATAAAACATAAGGTATACAGTGTGTGTGTGTGTGTGTGTGTGTGTGTGTGTGTGTGTGTGTGTGTGTGTGTGTGTGTGTGTGTGTGTGTGTGTGTGTGTGTGTGTGTGTGTGTGTGGAAGTACACACACACACACACACACACACACACACACACACACACACACACACACACACACACACACACACACACACACACACACACACCACAGAACGTGGATTCTGGGGTTCTAATTATTTTAGTAAAAAATAATGTGTGAATTACTTAAGCACCCATTTCCTTCACTAGAGTTATTATACCCTCCAAGTTCTACCCTGAATGTATTATACCACCACAGCAGTATAGCTAAATATACTGTGTGTCTTTATAGTGGGACACACAGCAGGACGTCATGAGATTGGAGCAGTTGTTTTGGTGACACGTTAGATTTCACTTAGAGACGATGGAACACAAAAGAACTCAGCACAGCAGGGTGCATTTCTGCTTCTCGCAAACAAGAACCTGCTGCCCCATGCAAGCATATAGAAGAAAGGTGTACAGTACTGTGTGTGCGTGCGTGCGTGCGTGCGTGCGTGCGTGCGTGCGTGCGTGCGTGCGTGCGTGTTTGTGTGTGTGTGTGTGTGTGTCTCCAACATAAAATAAAAGGGGAAAAAACGGTGTGCATGTGTCATTATTTAACAGCTGCTGCAAGGTACAGGGGAATTAAACCCAATAAAGTATAAGGGATAAAACGTCTGGAATACTGAGGAGAAGGTAGGAGGAATAAATCAGAAAGCCATGCATCTTAATCTTCAGTTTTACCTTTCTTTCGGAAAAAAAAATACATAAATAAAAAAAATCCTGTTTCTTCATTCCTCATAGTTGCTGTTTCATGACCCCCGAAGGATAAGATAGTTAACTTTAAAGTAGGCAGCATGAAAAATGCACATTCACCTCGCATAAAAAATAGCTTGGTATTGAGTTCTGACTACCAGACCATGTAGATGGGGAGTGTTCCTCTGTTGTCTGGGTCTTTCCCCCATCTCTCTCTCTCTCTCTCTCTCTCTCTCTCTCTCTCTCTCTCTCTCTCTCTCTCTCTCTCTCTCTCTCTCTCGGCCTTGGTCACTCTCCATGGTGCTGATCTGTTGGGAGAATCTGCCCATATCTGCAGATCTAACACATAACAGGGGTTAGACCTGTGAAGTTCTCAGATGATACCGTGGTGGTCAGCCAGATCTCCGGTGAAAACACGTCTGAGCATGATGGTGTGGTGAAGGACTTTGTGCAGTGGAGCGAGGCCAACCATCTCCATCTCCGGCTTAATGCTAGCAAGACCAAGGAGATGGTCGTGGACTTTCGTACGACTAATCGTGTTCCCCCGGTGCCTAGCATATAAACGGAGAGGTGGTGGAGTTTGTGGACAACTACAAATTCCTTGGAATGCACCTGAACAGCTCTTTGGACTGGTCTGACAACGCTGAGGCGATCCTCAGCAAGGGGAAGAGCAGGCTGTTCTTCCTGAGAAGACTGAGATCGTTTGGAGTGTGCAACAAGATGCTTCAGATGTTCTACTAGTCGGTTATGGCTAGTGTTCTCTTTTTTGGAATATCTTGCTGGGGGGGCAACAACAGAGCGGGTGACACTGCCAACCTCAACAGACTGGTGAGGAAGGCAGGTTCTGTCGTTGGGTCCTCCTTACAGGGGGTGGAGGAAATAGCCAGGGTGCGTACAGCTAGGAAGCTGGTCGCCATCTTGGAGAACTCCTCCCATCCCCTCAACCCTGAGATCTTTGGTTACTGGAGTATGAGAGGAAACAACCGTTTCTGCTACCCAGGACGGAGGTGCGAAAGACTTGGAAAGTCCTTTGTGCCGGTCGCTCTCAAGCAATACAACGAGACTCATGATGGTCGCTTGCCTAGGCCTAATTGGATTACCTAGGACAACTGTTACCTTGCACTACTGGAACAAAAGTTGTACTGACTCTGACCTCTAACGTACTTTTCCCTGAGAGGGTTGCTGTGGCGTCTTGCTGTGGCTCCCATTATTGCTTTAAAAGGAAAAAATATATATATACATATATTCTTGACTTATTTGCACTGACTTTGGTCACTTTTTTTCAGGCCCTGCACTATTGGGTTGTGTTGGTTGTACTGTGTATTATTGCGGTGTTGATATGGCGGTGCGATACTTGTGTTGCATGACTGCATTGACTAGCAGTGACTGTTATGTGCACTCTTTTGTTTGGCACTGTTTGCTAAGTTCTGCTTGAGTATAGCTTTTTTGTGTGTGACGTATCACTTATGAGCGTTGAATGTTTCGTGGTCACTTTATGTATATATTCTTCTTCTCTTTTTGCAATAGCTTTCGACACTTAATGTTTTATTTATCTTTTTTTGTGCTTGCTCTTTGGACTGTATACTACTGTACAGTACTCTTTTTCTTTTTCTTACTTCTCTGTAACTTGTAACCTTAACTGCTGTGCTGCCTCTGGGCAACTGAATTTCCCCTGTGGGATAATAAAGGTATCTATCTATCTATCTATCTATCTATCTATCTATCTGTCAGGTAAAGTGGCCCATCTACAAGCTCCCGATCTGTTTTGGAGTGTTGCTAGCCGCTCCTACTTCTGTCTTTGTATGTATATGTATGTATGTCCGTCCCGCAAAGCTGGGCATTGGCAAAGCTTCGCAGGATGTTAAATGAAATTAACTGAACTCACTTCACACCAGTGTTGTTTTTGACAGCAAATATATATTTAGTTTTAGTCATGATTTAGTCACCTGAAAAGTTTTAGTTTTAGTCTAATTTTAGTCGACTAAATATCATAAGATTTTAGGCGACTAAATCTACAGTTGATTTAGTCAACTGAAATGTATTTTGGCAGGCCTTGATGGCATCGTAATGCTGATTTTACACTTGGTTGTGTGCTGAAAATAGCAGATCTACAAGCTCACAGCGCGTCGCAGCACGCAACACCTGAGATCACTGCTTAGTTTTCGTCAGTGAAAAAAACGCAGTCGACAAACATTTTTCTTCATAGTTTTAGTCGACAAAATCAACACTGCTTCACACAGGGTGTGAATGCGGCAGCATTGCAGAATGCAGAACATGGAAACCTCTTCAGTATGGTTGAGGTTCGGGAGATGGTTCCGGTTCCAAGTATACTAATTATTCTGATTTGATGAGCTTGGGAGTCAAAACAAATCTGTTAATGAATCTTTTCAGTTTGCACGGCGCTTCTATCATTTGATCCACAGTAATTAATGTGTTTTTCATTTCCCCTGCAGAGCCCACAGAGTAGCTCTAGCTGCTAGAGCATGCCTGCTTACTCAGGAGATATATTTAACTTTGATCTTCACATAGTATACCTACCACTTGTCGTCAAACATGTAGTTGTCCCACCATACCACAGTATCTACATTTCTCAATATAAGAGGCAGGGGTACCAAACCACAGCAGTTGTGTTCTATTGAATTGAATATACTGTACCATACACACAATTCACAAAAGTGTAGCTAATTCTAACCATAATGATTAGATAAGGGATTTAAACAGATTCAAGAGTGAGCTCCTGAAGTCCATTCCTCCCATGGTTGCCAGGGATGGCAAGAAGACACTGGGCCACTCTATCTGTCAACACCATCAGAAGAGAGGTGATCATCTAATACTAGACTCTAAGTGAACTACTCTACTACACCCACCACCAATGCCCAACTTGAGCAAAGACCACAATCCACTTGCAATAGAGTAACGAAGTCATGACGTTACTCGCTCATCCCTCGGTTCACAGAAGTAATTTCTGTATGGAGAATAACATTGAGTCATCTTAAAATCGTCTCACATAAGCATTGTCGTCCAAAAATAAACAAAAGGTCTCCACGATATTGTCGGGGAGGTGGCTCTGTATGGTTTATGATAGTCGGTCACTCATATTTGATTTCTGGTGAAAATGTAAACTAATTCGGCGACTGTAACATTAGCGTTTTCTCACCATCAGTTGATTCTTCATATCCAAATTAGTCAAACTGTTGAGATCATTTGTTTATGTTTGGAACACAGTTCTTTATATGACGTGATATGAAAAAAAGTCTATGGGAATTCAGAATGGGGGGAAAAAACCGTGAACCAGGTTCGATTTACTATATTATCGTGATGTTAATGCTGGCGATTCAATTAATCGATTTTCAAAGTTCAGAATCGATTTTCCCGATTTTATTTATTTATAAAAAAAAGGCAAAATTAACCTGAAGGTGAAATAACCACTTTCAGTCAGAGTAAGTACAGGTCCTAAAGGAACAGTTTTAGGTCATGAGGATGTCATGTTATGGCTAAAACTAGCACAGTGCTGTAGGCTTGCAGCACAGCAATTTATTTTTATTTATTTTTATTTCTTATGACTGTTGTGTTCTGTGTTTTCTGGCATCTTGACCAGGAACATGTTGTTGTAATGTTGTACTACTGGCACTTTGGCTGAAATAAATGTCAGAAAGATTGACTGACTTTATTTGGCTGCATTGATTTGAAGTACGTATATGATTCAACTTTTAATGTTTTATATTCGTGATTCGAACCGCAAATTGCAGGAAAACGCAATAATCGTGATATAATCGAATCGTCACCCTATGAATCTAAATCGAATCGAATCGGGAGGTAAGTGAATCGTCACAGGCCTAATGTGTAAATGACGTCAAACATTGTTACTCTATAGTCCCTATCAATCAAACTCACCTCTTCTGTGAGCAGTGCAGCATCCATCATGAAACTCCAGACCGAATCAAACTAACCCCCGCTGCAATTGAGGAACGGGCACAGGACTCCCTTTGAAAATCATTCCCCGTGCCAAGGTTGCCGTCCATCAAGCTGTCACCATCACAGTCCTCTGGTGCTGTGAAACCTCTGTCACTCTCAAACCTGCAGTTACACTTGGTTGTGCGTCTCGTCACACATTGAAAATAGGCAATCTACAAGCTCACAACGTGTCGCGCTGCGATACACACAGATTCCTGTAATTTATATAAGATGACACTCACTCACGCACGCACGCTCACATGCACACTCTACACCAAACCTATTTGCCGAAAATAGACGATCTACAAGCTTGAGAGCTTGTAGATCTGCTATTTTTGGCTAAAGTTATCCTCAGAATATGATGCAAGGGTTCAAGTTGTTATAAAAGAATTATCCTATCACAGAGATTTGGAGGACCCCCTGTAGTAACTCTGAGGACCCCCTAGGAGTTCCGGACCCCCTGTTGAAGACCCCTGCCGTAGATGATAACAACGAATAATAATGATACTATTCAGAAAAAAATAACAACGCCTTTCTTGTGACCATCTGCAGAAATTGTCTGGGCTGGGGGTTCCTATACGGCATACATGGGCAACTGGCGGCCCGGGGGCCACATGCGGCCCCCACCTTCACTTAATGCGGCCCGCAGGTTAATACCGGAATACTGAATATTATTGATTTCAGCTGTTACAATTCCAAATGTGAACTGCTTTAATTCTGGCAGTCTATCTTAGTAGCTTAATGACTAGTATAGTAGTATTACATTTTTTTTTTGGTATGTCCAATGTATTTGTATTTAGGTTCGATGCGTTTTGAGCTTGTAGATCTGCTATTTTTGCTTCTATTGTATGCGATTCTAGAATGACAAAGTAGGACGTAGCAATATGCAATGTGGCCCTCTGGAGTGAAGGTGGAAATATAGTGGCCCTCGCCACCCCTGCTATACGGCGATCAAATTTTCAACAATTGGGACATGCACAGTGAACGGCTTCCCTCATTGGCAACTTTTGCGTGTCGTTATTGCTGTATGTACATGGCCTATCCACTTTCATCCAGTGTGCTTGTCTTTGAAATGTTGTTGTGTACAGTGCATGATATCTGAAAGGGCCAAATACATTCTATAATCCTGCTGGGGCAGTGGGGAACAAAGTATACTCTTTGGAGATCAGATTAATGTGCACATTTTCAACACCGGATAAGCGGTTGAAGATGGATGGATGGATGGATTTTCAACACAGTGTCTTTTTGCTCTGTATGAAATTGCATTGCTCCCAGTGACTACAGAACAACGTCGCCTTGAGTTTCCATCCGTGCACATGGGCCATATAACTGTGCTTATAGATGATACCATTTACAACTGGGGGTTCAAGACTTCTGAAAGTACTGCAATGTGCTTTATACTACTTACATACTTTTAATTCCCTGCCGGTCAACTGCCTGATCAACAATTTAACTAGGGGGTTCCCTGCCGATCAACTTTTATCAACTTTTTTTTATAAAAAGTAATTTTTTAGATATTTTTTGCGGAATAACTCCCCTGGACTACAAGGAAAACGCTGATTTTGCTGGCATGAGCTGGATTATTTATGTATTTACTCTGGCAGTGAATAATACTCTTCAATTATGCTGGGAAAATATATTTTAAAGTGTTGACAATTAAACCATCTAATGGGTCAACCTTTTTTTTAAGATCTCATCTCCATGTCAACTGGCATATCTGACGGAGTTGCCAAAATGCTATGTCATAGTGAGTATACAATTCTAATAAAATTACACACAATTTGTATTTAGTTTGGATTTAGATGGACTTATGGAGTTGACATTTTATGGTTGAGGCAATTCTGATAGCAATATTATTTAATGCATTCATCAGAAGAATGGAGAATGTGAGACAGGGGACCGTATATTTAGCTAAGCCTGTTTATGCCTGATTAAATTATGTTTTTGTAGAAATCTGACAGAGTTGGCAAAGATCTTTTCACATCTTAAAAGGGCCGACATTTAAAAACTATATATTCTTTTTAAACAAAGATGATAATAATAGTGCATTCTTATTACACCTATATGTTATCAATACAATGGTTAGCTTTTTAAGTTGTAAACCCTTGTCTGAGTCTGAGACTTGTCTGAGTGTTTCAGTTTAGATGGAAAAAAATGGAAACCAGGTCAAAACATTTGTATAAATGTCACAATCCGTTTTTACGTCTGGAGACGCCCATCCAGGACAGACTTCAGACGTGCCTCCCCAGGAGACTTGCGCTCAGATCTGAACCCATCTGATGTGGTGATAGGAACCTGTTGTAACCATATGCCCTTGCTGACGTCCACCCCAGGCAGGGTTCCAAACCCACAACCATCCACACGAAAGTCATGTGCTCTAGCCGCAGCCCTTATAGTATTAAGCGTATGCAATGCATACAGTATAAAAACCACTTTAACGCGTTCGACGCGTTGTACAGTAAACTATACTGTACTGTAGCTACTGCACTTGGCTACCGCGGTGATGAAACAAACTCCATTTCCCAACATGCAGCGCGAAATTACGTCACCCGGACGTGCTGTCTGTCTCGTTGACTTCCTGTTTAGCGGCTGCACAAAAATGCTGTTTTCTCCGGATCCTCTTCCTTTTTTCTTTTTTTTCTCAAAACGGCAGCCTCTTCTACCGGCCGTAACACAAACACTGTGGCTTAGAATTGATAAAAAACGGTCCTGACTGAAAGAAAAGATTTTCGCAAAATAAACAGGACATACTTGGATTACATTTACTCGGATTACTTTTCTCGCCAGTACTTCGAAGGTAGGTAAAATGGCGGGTTGCCATGGGCACCAGCAAATTAAACGTCGAATAATTCTGGGCACCCGATGTGTTAAGAACATATTTTCACCCACCTTTTTTTTTTTAAATAAGTGTGTTAATAATTAATCATTTGAAATGTTTTGGCAGGACATGATTTGTCCCAATTCTCAATAATGGGTGCTATATATGGAGGACACACCCAGCTGACTGGATGCACTAATGACATCTCCAAGTTGGACAGCACCATAATGGTCTGGTCCTTAATTAACACCAGGGGCTCTCTGTTACGTGTTTCATTAAAATCAGAATTGCCAGTTAAGCTGGCCGCACACTAGCCGATAATCGGGCTATTTAATTACCCTCCCGACAATCGGGCTGCCACCGACTGAAACGGGCCCGACAATCGGGCATGAACGTCGTCTAGCGTGAGGTCTCACAGATCCACTCGGAGCCCAGCCGAGTGGCTCGGAGGACGATCGGGGGTAGCCCGACTCTTTTCAAACATGTTTGATATTTTCCTGGATCTGTACTGGTCTGGAAGACTGGAAGGGCAGCAGGGGACTGAGAGAAAATAGGTACAGCAGCGCTGATAGACGCAAGTCTCTGAGCATACATCTGACTGAGTGACAGATCCATCTCTTTTTTTTCTCTCCACCTCTCCCTCTGCCTCTCACTCACTCACACACACACACACACACACACACACACACACACACACACACACACACACACACACACACACACACACACGCGCGCGCGCCCGCACACAGACACACTTTTCATAGCGTCCGTCCGTCCATCAGGTTGTATCATGAATGATTGGGATTTAAATCAAAACTCAACGGCAGCGCATTATCAAACAAACAGAAGAAAGACCGCACCGCGACCAGCACACATCCCTTGCAAGTAGGTGGGACGTTCGCGAACGAATCGAGTATTTTGAACGGCTCTTTGAAATGAACGATGGGATCCGGTTCGCAGTAGGGAGCCGTTCCTTTCTAATGAACAGTGGTGGGAAAATAGCCTACTGCAATCAATGTGGAAATACTCTGCCACAAGTAGAGGTTTTTGGAATGTTAATATACTTGAGTAAAAGTAGGCTACAAACGTATTGGTATCATTCAACATTTAATTAATGTAGCCTACAGAGTACCAATAGTAGAAAGTAGGCAGAATGTCCTGTTTCACAGATTTTCCAATGAATAAAATGTAGAAAAATCTTTTGAAAATAGCCGATCTACAAGCTCACAATGCAACAAATGGCTGGTATGTAGGCCTACCTATATATGGCAGAAATAAATGTAGCTCTATATAGCGTTTAAGTTATTTGTAATTATATAAAAATCTACAAAGTAACTAATGAGCCAGTCTTTTGAACGGCTCTTTGAAAGGAACGGATCCCAGAGATCCGGTTCACTTCAAAGAATCATAAATCCCATCTCTAGGAGTCAAAGAAGTACACGCCCATCCTGATCTACAAGCTTACAACGTGGCACGGGACAGACACAGTTTGGTCTTGGAGATCTTGTTCTGGGTGCGCTATACAGTCATACGACTAATCATAAATCAGGCACCATAGCGGAGCGGCTCTTTAGCGCAGGAGAGGGGATGTCAGAGCTGGATGTACATGAAACGTGTCAAAGTGAACTCATATCGTCAAAATATGACACAACTTCCATATTGAAGCTTTTTTTCCCGTTGCGTGAGGCGGTGTTGTGTGTTGAGTCAGTGGATAACGTCATGTGTTTGTATGTGCGTGTGCGTGTGTGCGTGTTGCAAAGCACAGCTCTCAGAACAGCCCCGTGGCATCTTGTATTCATTATATTATGTATTATTGCTGTGTTTGAGCCCGACTCAATCGGGACAGAATCCTGTAGCGTGCGGAGCGCCCGACTGTTCAAAACGGCTAGTCTGAGCCCGTTTAGATTATCTGGTAAAATAATCTGAAAAAATGATCCTGTAGTGTTTAATTCTACCCGATTCAGTCGGGCCCGATTATCGGCTAGTGTATGGCCAGCTTTAGTGTCTAAATGCCTCTCAGTACATCCAGGCTTGGTTTGGATGACATGCACGCACGCACGCACACACACACACACACACACACACACACACACACACACACACACACACACACACACACAGAGAGAGAGAGAGAGGCCTGGTTACTACTACTCCAGATGTATTTTTATTGTATTTCTTTTTTCGTTGCACAAGCTCTCCTACTCTGACACCCCTTCCAGTCATCAGCTACATGACACAGAAGACGTGCCTTATCAATTATCTTCAAATCGGACCTGTATTCAGTTATGCCTACTCAAAGCAATTCTTTAAACTGGTATTTCAAAAAGTATAAAATAATTGTGTGAAAACAAATTAGTGGAGGTACTTCAGTGGTCTGTTGGCAGTGTGCACAACAAAAATTATCCAGACACACAGACACACAGATAGAGACCCTCTTATAGACGCCAAGCCTACTAGTTGGGGCGAATCCGATACTTACGTGACCGCGAGAGCAAAGTTCCGTTTCTCAGTGGTTTTGTCAACTATGAAGGTTAAATAACAAATTGAGCTCCCATGTCCCTCGCAAAAATGCGGGCAAAATGTTTGACAGCTAGGGTAATTTTCAGTCTCATTCACTTACTATACACTATAAAGGAAAAAATGACTCCCAAAAATCTGCTTTAAGTGGGATGTGAGGGGTCAAACTAGGGTTTTTTTTTTATTATTATGAATCCATTGCAAGCATTTGTTTTGCATGAAAAACATTTCTTGGGCTAAAAACGGACCCTAAAAGACTGTGAAAAGTGATGACTCCTCACTAAACCATGGTTTTGTTGGCTGTTTTTAGCCCAAGGAATGTTTTTCTTGCAAAACAAATGCTTGCAAATGGATTCATAATAATTAAAAACCCCTAGTTTAACCCCTCACATCCCACTTAAAGCAGATTTTTTGGGAGTAATTTTTTCCTTATAATATAGTGTATAGTAAGTGAATGAGACTGAAAATTACCCTAGCTGTCACACATTTTGCCCGCATTTTTGCAAGGGACATGGGAGCTCAATTTGTTATTTAACCTTCATAGTTGACAAAACCAATGAGAAGCGGACCTTTGCTCTCGCGGTCACGGAAGTATTGGATTCGCCCCAACTATACTTCAGAGCCACGTCGTAGATGCGACACTGACGGTAAGTTCAGCGCAGCCTATTTGATATCTATATTTATGGGAGCTCAATCATCTGCACATTGCTTGGTCTGGGAGTAGTGGGGCATTTAAACAGAACGTCTCTGCAGTAAAAGGGTTCCAGCAGGAACGCACAACAGTAAAATCACCCCAATAATATTGTATTCATTTATGGTATATATAGGCTACAAAGTTTCTGATTGGTTCGTATAGTAGTTTACGCAAGTGATTGCTCACATATTGAATCAGCAGTCCAGTGTGAATATCATAGTGTCCTGGGCTGTTATTTGGCTGTTCTATTGCTATTTGCTATCTCATCCGTGATTAATGTTTACTGTCAATATTCCAGGATGACCTCCCACTTGGGTAATGACGCCCCCTGGCGATCATTCAGAGAAACTACTTCAGCTCCCGTACTAACGTAGGTAGGAAGGGCCTGTCACTCAAACCGGAGTGACCCGCCTCCAGGCTATATAAGCCCCCGGAGGCGGAAGTAACATCCTCTTTTTCACTCTCTGCGATATCACATTCAGATAAGTTGAAACTCAGCCTTTGTATTTTATTCTTCGCGCATTAGCCTAAAGCGGTGGCATTGGAGTCGCCCACCGGCGAGTGTAGAATTATACCCGTACTTAAGAATAATTATTCTTGTCCCGTCCTAAACCGACGGTTTTCTTTTCTATAACAAAGAAATTTACCGCTTGTTAAGGCCTCTGCCTGAACCAAGCGTGGCCTAGCATTAGCCGTTAGCTCGTTGCTCGACAGCTTCCTTGTTAACGTTAGCTACATGTTTCGCTATGGTCCCTCTTGCTTTTCTGCCGAGGGAATGTATGTTTCTGCCTGAACCAAGTTTGGCCTAGCTTTAGCCGTTAGCTCGTTGCTCGACAGCTTCCTTGTTAACGTTAACTACACTGCTTCGCTATGGTACATCGGTTCCACCTGGCTAGGGCAGGCCTCGGAGCCTGCGCTCCACCAGGAGGGCTTAACGCTCTGGATCCTACAGCCCAGGCTGTCCGCCCCAGGCGGCCCGCACCGATAGTCAAGGTGCGGCGCTGCCGTCCGGGGCACCGCTTGTTCAGCAGCGCGCCTTGGTCAAGATGGCGCCAAGCGACGTGAGACACCGCCTGCCGTGCAGCCGACCGCAGCTAGCTCCACTGTCACTGGAGCTGGCGGGTCTGGCGGAGTTACCGCGAGGAAGGTGACTAAGAAGTCTAACAATATCCCTCCGGTGACCATTTCTCCTACGGGCGCGGTGCCTAAAGAGTAGCGTTGTGATGTGACCGTCGGGGACGTCCCCTTCGACGTGAACTTTAACAAAGCAGTCCGATCCTTCAGGCGCGAATCGGACCTGAGCTCCAGTCAGAGCTAGGGTTCGTACTCAGGATACTCTGAGGACGAGAAGGAGGAGGACATGGCGGAGGAGGATGGCTCTCGCCCTGTCTTTACAGTGAAAGGTAAGGCCCCTGCGGCGCCAGCACTTCAACTGCCCCTCCACCCGCCAGTCAAGCGGGTGGAGCGGGTGGAGCGATGGCAGAGGACTTTGGTTTTCTGCAACGGAGATGTTGGATTCACTAAAGCGCTACAATCCTCATGGAAGTTACACAAGCACAATCTTTTCTGGGTTCTGTCAGACCCCAGTATAGAGTGGTGGGCACGACGTTTATTTTCTGTACCCCGCGTCGGGGAAATGAAAATGAGAATGTCGATGTATATGCCTCCTGTGTCCCAGATAGATCTGTTGAAAGAACAAAGTCTGTTTCTGTCCAACTCTATTGCACTAGCACAGATGACTCCATCTTGCATGACTCCTGTAAAAGTGTTGAAAGTCCTGTCAGGACTTTTTAATCAATCAGGGGTTTTATCAGCAACCAGTATTGTTAATGTCAAACATTTATATGGTTCCTCTTACACGCGAGGGGAATATCCCTCGCGTGAACAATGCAATGAATTTAACGATGAGTCACTAATTCTGTCGGCCTACTATGAGCCCTCGTCACGGGACAAGCATGAAGGCCATAGCGCAGGTATTAAACGTAAAAGTTCCTCCCCTGTCAGGGGAGAATGCTTTAGTTGCGGACATTGTAGAGGGGGATTGTGTTGGGGCAGGGGTCCGTGGTATCACCCGGTTCCCCTCCCCCCAAAACGAGGACGTTTATTTTCCCCGCGTCGGGGAAATAAAAATGAGAATGTCAATGAATATGCCTCTTGTGTCCCAGATAAATCTGTTGAAAGAACAAAGTCTGTTTCTGTCCAACTCTATTGCGCAGACGGCTCCATCTTGCATGCCTCCTGTAAAATTGATGTAGTCCTGTCAGGACTCCTTTGTCAATCACAGGTTGTGTCAGCAACCAGTAATGTTATGTCAAACATTTAGATGGTTCCCCTTACACGCGAGGAGAATATCCCTCGCGTGGTCAATGCAATGAATTAACAATGAGTCACAAAATTCTGCCGGCCTACTAATGAGCCCTCGTCAAGGGTCAAACATAAAGGCCTTCCCCGCGTCGGGGAAATGAAGATGAGAATGTTGAAAGAACAAGTCTGTTTCTGTCCAACTCTATTGCACAGACGACTCCATCTTGCATGCCTCCTGTAAAATTGATGTAGTCCTGTCAGGACTCTGTAGTCAATCACAGGTTTTTATCAGCAACCAGTAATGTTATGTCAAACATTTAGATGGTTCCCCTTACACGCGAGGAGAATATCCCTCGCGTGGTCAATGCAATGAATTAACAATGAGTCACAAAATTCTGCCGGCCTACTAATGAGCCCTCGTCAAGGGCCAACATAAAGGCCTTAGGACAGGGGCTAAGATAAATGCATGCCTCCTGTAGTAATGATGGAGTCCTGTCAGGACTCGATAATCAATCACAGGTTTTATCGGCAACCAGTAATGTTAATGTCAAACAATTATGTGGTTCCTCAAGCGCGCGAGTGGGATATCCCTCGCGTCGACAATATGACTCCTTTATGCATGCCTCCTGTAAGAATGATGGAGTCCCGTCAGGACTCTTTAATCAGTCAGAGGTTTTATCAGCAACCAGTAATGTTAACGTCAAACAATTATATGGTTCCTCATGCGCGCGAGTGGATTTTCCCTCGCGTGAGCGATGCTATGAATTTAACCTTGAGTCAGAAATTCTGTCGGCCTACTATGAGCCCGGGTCAAGGGACAAGCATAAAGGCCTTAGAGCAGGTATTAAACGTAAAAGTTCCTCTCCTGTCAGGGGAGAATGCTTTAGTTGTGGGCGAGTCTGTTTATCAGTCGAATCGCTTTGCTCTTCCTGTCGCTCTATCGAGCGAAAACCGAACGCTTCCGGTTTCACCGGATACGGATTCGCTAGCTCCCCGCTTCCGGTCCGGCCGCAAAAAAGCTCCGCTAGTCAAGCGGTACAATCAGAAGGTGTTCCCGCCTTGCGGCCTATTGAACCCCTGCGCTCCGCATCCGGGTGTTCCGGATACGGATACGCAGGTTCCCCACTTCCGGTCCCGCCGCAAAATAGCTCCGCTAGTCAAGCGGTACAACCAGAAGGTGTTTCCGCCATGCGGCCTATTGAACCCTTGCGCTCCGCATCCGGTCGTTCCGGATACGGATACGCAGGTTCCCCACTTCCGGTCCGGCCGCCAAAAAGCTCCGCCGTCACGGAAGCACAGTGGTGGGGTTTCTCTCGCTCAAAACACGCTAGCACGCTGCGCGCGCCAGTGGAAGTTATGCAACCCGAGCCATTGGGTATTTCGAACGATAACCAGGGGTTACAGGTTACAGTTCGCAGACATACCCCCGCTTTCGAGCAGGGTTATTCATACCAGGGCGCGTGGTTTAAAAGCAAGTCTTTTGAGAGAAGAGATCAGCTCATTGCTAAGCAAGGGTGCTATAGTGGAGCTGGACAGGACCCAATCCCGCATGGGATTTTGGAGCCGTTATTTCCTGGTGCCCAAAAAGGGGGGGGGACTACGTCCCATCCTGGACCTAAAGGCACTAAACGTGTACCTGAAGAAATACGTTTTCAGGATGCTAACTGTACCCACCATGTTACGGTCGGTCAGGCAAGGGGATTTCCACTGTTCAGTGGATCTGAAGGATGCTTATCAGCACGTCCAGATTTATCCCCCACACAGGAAATTCCTACGGTTCGCCTTCGAGGGTCGCCTGTACGAGTATACAGTACTCCCTTTCGGTCTGTCACTGAGCCCGAGGGTTTTCGTGAAAGTGACCGAAGCAGCCATCGCCCCGCTGAGACAGCAGGGCGTCAGGTTGGCGACGTTCATCGACGATTGGATGATTTCAGCGAGCTCCGCCCACGAAGTGGCGCGTCACACACAAGTGGTTTTGGCTCACCTGAAGGCCTTAGGTTTCATAGTCAACCACGGCAAGAGCATGCTGACTCCAGCAAGTCGTCTTACATTCATTGGGGTCCTTCTGGACTCATCCGACATGTCGGCCCGTCTCTCAGAGGAGAGGGTGGACAGGTTTCGGGAATGTCTCGACTCTTTTCAAGTGGGCCAGGAGGTCACTTACAGGAGTTGCATGGTACTGACGGGAATGGTGGCTTCCGCAGTACATCTGTTGCGTTTGGGCAGGTTTCATATGAGACCTTTTCAAAGATGGATGTTATCCCTCGGGATCCCGCCCTCCTTGAAGTACAAGAAGGTTACGGTTTCCCCTTCCTGCGCGATCGCCCTGTCTCCGTGGCTGGTGGAGGGGTTCCTCACCAGCGGAGTCTCGATTGGCGAGGTGGTTTCCCGCAAGTCGATCACGACAGACGCCAGTCTCAGTGGATGGGGAGCCACTTTCGAGGGGCGCACAGCGCAGGGGCTTTGGCCTCTGGAGATGAGGGGTCGTCACATCAACTATTTGGAGTTGATGGCTATACTCCTGGCGCTCAAGCATTTCGAGCCTTGGATTTTGCATTGTCACGTCCTGGTCAGGACAGACAATACGACGGCCATGTTTTATGTCAACAAACAGGGGGGCCTGTCGTCGTTGCCACTGGACCGTCTGGCTCGAGAATTGACGGTTTGGTGCTTGTCGCGCCTCAAGTCGATCAGGGCCTTACACGTCCCAGGTCTCCTCAACAGCGGAGCAGATCTCCTGTCCAGGGGAGGTCCTCGCTACGAGGATTGGTCTCTCCACCCCAGGGTGGCGAGCCAGATTTTTCGCAAGTTCGGTCAGCCAGTGGCGGACCTGTTTGCGTCAGCGGAGAATACGAAGTGTCCGTTGTTCTTCGCGGTGAAGGGCAGTCCTCCCTTGGGGTTGGACGCCTTAGCGCACACGTGGCCGAGAGGTCTACTGTACGCGTTTCCCCCCTTCGACTTAATCCGACCCACTCTGGAGAGAGTCAGGAGGTTCGGTCTGGAGATGCTCCTGGTGGCTCCCTACAAGGGCACGTGGAGATCGGCGATCGCCCCTCTCCTTTGCGAACCGGGTTGGCAGCTGCCTCAGTGCAGGGACCTGTTGAGTCAGGCCAGGGGGGAGATCTTCCACCAAGACCTGCAGGTCCTAGACCTGTGGGTTTGGCACGTGAAAGGTTAAACCTGCTGGCAGCCGGTTTTTCTTCTGAAGTGGTTGCTACCATTCAGAGTGCTAAGGCGCCCTCTACGAGGGCGTCTTATGATGGAAGGTGGAATGCCTTTGAGGACTGGTGTGAGTCGCGTGTTCCACCTGTGGTGGCTCATGTGGCGTCAGCCCAGGAAATTCTGGAATTTATGCAGAACCGCTTGAAAAGTGGTCTGGCATTTTCTACCCTTAGGGGGTATTTGGCGGATATTAATGCCTGTCACCTGGGGGTGGCGGGCAAGGCACCTTCTAAAGTCCCGGAGGTCATCAAGTTCATGCAAGGAGTTGAACGTTTGAGGCCGGTGACTAGGTCTTTGTTCCCAGTTTGGGATCTGCAGGTGGTTCTAGGGGGCCTATGTCGGGCTCCCTTTGAGCCGCTTGTAGGGATGCCTTTGAAACTTTTGAGTTTCAAGACGGCTCTTTTGCTGGCTTTGGCCACGGCTAAAAGAGTTGGTGACCTGCAAGCTCTCTCGGTGTCTGCGGAGTGCATGCAGTTTATGAACAATGATCTCAAGGTGTTGCTCAAGCCTCATCTTAAGTTTGTTCCTAAGAACATGGTGGTTCCTAAGGAGCCTGTTGTTCTTCTGGCTTTTCATCCTCCTCCGTTTGTCTCGGTGGAGGATGAACGGCTGAATTGCCTTTGTCCTGTCAGGGCATTGAAGGCCTACTGTGACAGGACTGCTGGTTCTAGAGCTTCTTCTCAGCTCTTCGTGGAAATGGGCAATGTTCTTGTCAGAAAGCCGGTGTCTAGACCCACTCTTTCGAGGTGGATTGTGGATGTTATTAGGCTGGCTTACTCTAGTGCGGGTGTGGAAGTGCCGGCGGCACTTAAAGCCCATAGCACTAGAGGTGTGGCTACTTCGTGGGCACTGGCAAAGGGAGTCTCCGTTCAGGAGATTTGTGTTTCGGCGAATTGGTCTTCGCCTTCTACCTTTGCAGCCTACTATCACCTGGATATCGAATCCTCTTCGCTAGCGCATTCGTTTCTGGGTGCAGTTGCCTCCTCTACGTCATAGAGGAGTCGGATCTTCCCCTCCCACAGGTGGGCATGTAGCCACCTGGGGTATTTTGGGGGGGACCCTGTGTTTTCCTTATATAGTGTGTCTTACTTATAAGGCGGACTTGTCCTTTTCATTTAGTTGAATGAGGCGGACTTCGGTCTATCAGGGTCTCTCCTTATTTTCTCATGCCTTCACACCCAGGTCCGGTGGGCCTGGGACCTTCTGGGTGATGGGTCACGCCCGTTTGGGCTGTGCTCACCCGTATGAGGGGTGTGTGGGGGTATGAGAGTAGGTTGTGGCTTAGAGGGGAGTTTAAGAATCCCAAGTGGGAGGTCATCCTGGAATATTGACAGTAAACGGTAGGTTCCGTACGGAACCATTGTTTACTTAGATATGGAAGGATGACCTCCCACGTAATGCCCCTCTGTTTCACTGAATGTGGCAGAGAGTGGTATTAAGAGGATGTTACTTCCGCCTCCGGGGGCTTATATAGCCTGGAGGCGGGTCACTCCGGTTTGAGTGACAGGCCCTTCCTACCTACGTTAGTACGGGAGCTGAAGTAGTTTCTCTGAATGATCGCCAGGGGGCGTCATTACCCAAGTGGGAGGTCATCCTTCCATATCTAAGTAAACAATGGTTCCGTACGGAACCTACCGTTGTTGGTTTATGTTCATTTGTCCATGTAGTTTATTTGCAAAGAGCACCACCTCCTCGCTGTGTTAAGTTGGTTGGACACACACAGTTGTGTGCTGTTGCAAATAATAATGAGTTGTTTCGCCAACAGTTGCCGTGCCTGGAAACTTACCGTGCCCTCGTACAGAACTACAGTATCAAGGGGCGCCCGCTGGCCTGGTGGTCAAGGCGCGTACCATATACTGGGCTATGATGCCTGCTGGCGTCGCCGGTTCGATTCCCGATCCAGACGTCCTTTGCCACGTCATTCCCCATCTCTCTCCCCATTTCCTGTCAGTCTACTGTCCTATTGAAAAAGCCCCCCCAAAAAAAAAAAAAGAACTACAGTATCAAAAGATATGCAAAACCACAAAGTTGAAAGATAGTCGCTTTCAATGAATAAACTATAAGCAACAATGTGTGTGTGTGCAGACTGTTTGCATGCGCGTGTGCAAGTGCATGAGAGAGAGAAAGATAAGTACTTCACCACTTAAATCCCAGCATATTGTGGGGGAAGGTTTTGCAAAAAATATATAGATCGAAAAGCTCACAACATGTTGCACTGCAAACACGCTGTGAGCTTGTCAATCGGATCTTTTCTGCAAAAGCTTTCCCCCCAATAAGAGAAAAGACACTAGTATAGAGCGTACAGTATATAATAATTAGTCCTTCCATTGTTGCATGTCCGTTCCCATCCATCCCAATGCCAGTATCAAATAAAGGATTGAAAATGCCCCCCAAAATAACTTTTAAATAATAATAAAGTCATTGGTGCTGCCACTTTATGCAGGCCTGCTCTCCCAATGAGCCTGTGCTTATCCACTCTTAACGACACGCACGCACGCACGCACGCACGCACGCACGCACGCACGCACGCACGCACGCACGCACGCACGCACGCACGCACGCACGCACACACACACACACACACACACACACACACACACACACACACACACACACACACACACACACACACACACACACACTTTTCCTCTGGCTCTAGCTGTTCTCTCTGTTCCCCCCTCCCTCTCTCTCTCTATCTCTCTCTCTCTCTCTCTCTCTCTCTCTCTCTCTCTCAGACAATTCATCACCAAACTGAGAACTGTGCAGACAATTAACTATGTCCATGTCCAGAGGGTGACAGAGAAAAGTGGAGGGCCCAACAGCTTGGCTGTGTTGTGCAGGGTTTTTCATTCGACTTCACTGAGAAAGACGACGTGACTAATTTACCCAAACAAGTCTCTCTCTCTCTCTCTCTCTCTCTCTCTCTCTCTCTCTCTCTCTCTCTCCCTCTCTCTCTCTCTCTCTCAGTCTCTGAAGCAGGAGCAGGGGCTAGCTAGCAGCTTTGATGGATGGCTGCCTCTCATGTTGCTGCAACAACAACGAACCAAGAAAGCTGGAGTGCAGCCGCCAAAACAACCAAAACAAGCTCTCTCTGTGTGTGTTCACTGGATTAAGTGTGCTTTTCTTTACACCAACTTGTCCCTCTGTGTGTCTGGCATTTAGCTGGAAGATAAAAAGCCGGGATTTCCTGAACAGTGCATCTCCCAAGTCACTGCTCCGTTTGTTTCCACTCTCTGTGAAACCCTGTCCAATAGTTCCTATAAAGAAAAATAACTCTGCTCTCTGCACTCACTTAAATGGATACACAGAAATGATTATTCATACATGTAGGGTGAAGCATAATTTATAGTTTGCTGCTCGCCGGAGTAGCTCGCCAATACTAACTGTTGGTTTTGGCGAGGCATAAATTAGGCTCCAGGGAGACAAGAGCGCACAGTGTCCCAATATCTCTGAGCATGCTCGCTATCCCTGTTAGTGAAGACGTCGGGGCAAGAGAAAAGCAAATCAACAGAGAGACAGACAACAAGAGAGAAGGGCCCAGATGGAGAGACAGCTGGGAGGACATAGAGAGACAAACAGAAAGGAACACAGAAAGACAAACATTGATCATTTCCTGCATGATTCAAACAGAGGCACACCAAAACTCGAACCTGCAGCGGTTGTGGCCCGAGTTTGCCTGTTACGTATAAGCCTCGTCAGTCTCCAACATGCCTGCAGTAGACGTGGACGTCCGCCTCCCTAGATCTTTGTTCGCGAAGCAAAGCCATGAATGGATTATCTATCTATAAATGCGACAAATCTCTGTCTGTTTGTTTGTTTGTTTGTAATCCGCGTATCTCGAGAACCGTTCGTCCCACCGGCTTCAGATTCGGCACGCGCGTTCCCCGCCGCCGCGCGGAGTGCAGTGCCGGGCCTCGACCCGACCCGACTCGCGGTTTTCCGAAACCGGCGCGAAACGTTCGGAATCTCCTTATGCGGAGCTGATTGTTGACATCAGGCTGTTCCGGAGGAAATCGGCGCAAGCGCTGACTCATTGTGACATCACTTCATAAAAGGCTCTGACATCACGTACGCCACATGAGTCAACAAAAAATCTCTGTGAATGTGTATGTATGTATGTAATCCGCGTATCTCGAGAACCGTTCTTCCCACCGGCACGTGCGTCTGACATCAGAGTTTTCAGCAACCGGTACTGTGTGTGCAGAGATCTCCATATATGGGCATAAGGGGACAAAGGCAAACAGATGGTCAAAACGGGACCTATGACAACAGGTATATTGGGGTTTGCATTAAAGGGTGGGGCATTCATGGGGTCTGCTCCAAAAAAGAAAAAGAAAATAAAAGAAACGAAACAAAGACAAGACAAGCAACAAAGCGTGGGACTGGGAGGATGACTTGAATGATGCAGATTTAAGCAGGCTGCGTATTCTGCTTAAAGAAGAAACAAACAAAAAGCAACAGAGATCTCATATATGGGCATAAAATGGACGCAGATAAACAGATATCTCCATATATGGCATATATGGGCATAAAATGTACGCAGAATCACAAAGATCTCCATATACGGGCATAAAGGGACACAGACAGACAGATACAGAGATCTCCATATATGGGCATAAAATGGACGCAAATAGACAGATATCTCCATATATGGGCATATATGGGCATAAAATGGACCCAGAACTATATCTGCAGTGATCTCCATATATGGACATAAAATGGACGCCGACAGATAGATACAGATATCTCCATATATGGGCATAAATGGACACAGGCAAACAGATGGTCAAAACGGGTCCTATGACAACAGGTATAATGGGGTTTGCATTAAAGGGCGGCACGCGCGTTCCCCGCTGCGGCGCGGAGTGCAGTGCCGGGCCTCGGCCCGACTCGGCATGCGGTTTTCCCGAAGCGGCGCGAAACGTTCGGAATCTCCTTACGCGGAGCTGATTGTTAACATCAGGCTGTTCCTGAGGAAATCGGCACAATCGCTGACTCATTGTGACATCACTTCATAAAAGGCTCTGACATCACGTACGCCAGGAGTCAACAAAAAATCTCTGTGAATGTGTATGTATGTATGTGAATCTCGAGAACCGTTCTTCCCACCGGCACGCGCGTTCTCCAGATATGGGCATAAAATGAATCCCCGAATGCGGAGCTGATGTCTGACATCAGAGTTTTCCGCAACCGGTACTGTGTGTGCAGAGATCTCCATATATTGGGGTTTGCGACAAATCTCTGTCTGTTTGTTTGTTTGTAATCCGCGTATCTCGAGAACCGTTCGTCCCACCGGCTTCAGATTCGGCACGCGCGTTCCCTGCTGCGGCGCGGAGTGCAGTGCCGGGCCTCGGCCCGACTCCGCATGCGGTTTTCCCGAAGCGGCGCGAAACGTTCGGAATCTCCTTACGCGGAGCTGATTGTTAACATCAGGCTGTTCCTGAGGAAATCGGCACAATCGCTGACTCATTGTGACATCACTTCATAAAAGGCTCTGACATCACGTACGCCAGGAGTCAACAAAAAATCTCTGTGAATGTGTATGTATGTATGTGAATCTCGAGAACCGTTCTTCCCACCGGCACGCGCGTTCTCCAGATATGGGCATAAAATGAATCCCCGAATGCGGAGCTGATGTCTGACATCAGAGTTTTCCGCAACCGGTACTGTGTGTGCAGAGATCTCCATATATTGGGGTTTGCATTAAAGGGTGGGGACAAAGGCTAACAGAAGGCAAACAGATGGTCAAAACGGGTCCTATGACAACAGGTATATTGGGGTTTGCATTAAAGGGTGGGGACAAAGGCTAACAGATGGTCAAAACGGGTCCTATGACAACAGGTATATTGGGGTTTGCATTAAAGGGTGGGGCAGGCATAAAATGGACGCAAATAGACAGATATCTCCATATATGGGCATATGGGCATAAAATGGACCCAGAACTATATCTGCAGTGATCTCCATATATGGACATAAAATGGACGCCGACAGACAGACAGATACAGATATCTCCATATATGGGCATAAATGGACACAGGCAAACAGATGGTCAAAACAGGTCCTATGACAACAGGTATAATGGGGTTTGCATTAAAGGGCGGGGCATTCATTCTCTATTTACATCGTTCCCGAGTTGGCCAGGTCGCCAACATGACAACAGGTATATTGGGGTTTGCATTAAAGGGTGGGGACAAAGGCTAACAGAAGGCAAACAGATGGTCAAAACGGGTCCTATGACAACAGGTATATTGGGGTTTGCATTAAAGGGTGGGGACAAAGGCTAACAGATGGTCAAAACGGGTCCTATGACAACAGGTATATTGGGGTTTGCATTAAAGGGTGGGGCAGGCATAAAATGGACGCAAATAGACAGATATCTCCATATATGGGCATATGGGCATAAAATGGACCCAGAACTATATCTGCAGTGATCTCCATATATGGACATAAAATGGACGCCGACAGACAGACAGATACAGATATCTCCATATATGGGCATAAATGGACACAGGCAAACAGATGGTCAAAACAGGTCCTATGACAACAGGTATAATGGGGTTTGCATTAAAGGGCGGGGCATTCATTCTCTATTTACATCGTTCCCGAGTTGGCCAGGTCGCCGACTAGACGAAGGGCGGCCCAGCTTCTAGTTAATAAAAATAAGTAAAGTTATAGTAGATGTAGTGGATTATTAACACAAAGGGTGCCCAGGATTATTCAACATTTAATCGGCAGGTGCCCATGGCATCAGTGCTTTTGTAACGGCCGGTAGAGAAGGCCGCGTTTTAAACATGAAGGTGATTTAAAAGTTAGATTAGGAGAAAAATGCACATTTGTGCAGCAGAGTTACACTGATGTGAATGGGGGAGACAGGATTCCCAGTCACGTGCTCTCGCACTGCATTTCGGGAAATAGATTGTTTTTTGTCACTGCGGTAGCTTTGTACAGTAGCTAGCTACTGATGAATACAGTTTACTGTACAACGCGCCGAACGTGTCAATGGGCACAGGGAGACATCAAAGAGATTGACGCGTTGCCTGTCAAGGTTGTCCAGCCACTGCTCAGAGGAATAAAGCAGAACAGAAACTAATTAGGCAGTTAGGATAATGGAGCGCCATTGTAATGCAGTATCATTGTTTAACCGATATGCTCTGAAATCAGTTATGGCCTCAGATTGAAGTGTGATTCAAAATAAATAAAATATATACAAATTATTAATAATTAAGGTCCTCACTGGCTCAATGATTCATATGTACGTCTCCCTCTCTGCCTGAATCTTTCAATCAGGGACGCGTGCGTGCATGCGTGCGCGCGTGCGTGCATGTGTGCGTGTGTGTGCGTGTGCGTGTGATTGGTGCATCAAGGATGAATTAAACCTAGTGTTTCATCATCTTTAAATGTCATGAGCATTGGGGGGGGGGGGAAAACTCATAGCATAGCCTTTATCAAAGCGTATGTTTTATGAGCCATGTTTTAATGTTTCAGCACCTCCAATGTGTAGCACATCTAAAAGATTGAGAAGCCCACTCATTCTGAGTACTCATTGCTCTAGAGCGTGTTTGTTCAGTAACTCCATGTCTCTCCAGCACTTCATTACAGAAAATGTGTTTTCAGGTTGGGATATCAATTTTATCCAATCAGGATAGAGAACTCAGGATACACATTAAACAAGTGAAATTGCGGAAGTGATGACAAAAAAATAATAATAAGCCAACAAAATTGGAACTGTAACAAAATAAAATTTAAGCTGATTTAACTTGATTTTTGTAATAACCTACTATATCTATCGTTCATTTAATAATCAAATTAATTTGTATTAGCCAAGCATGTTGAATACACATTACAAAGCAGTTCGAGACATGCATGTTATGACTTGCCTCGTGTGCACAGTGGCGTAGGGGAGACCCCCGCAACCCCCCAAGGCGGGGGGGGCCCCAGCAGAGGGGGGCCCCAAAAAAAAAAGTTTTTTTTTTTTTTTTGCCACTGGGCAGCCCCCTAGCCTAGCGGCCCACTGCAACAGTTGTTTAGAATGGACATATCAAACACAATGTCCAACAGATTGCTTTGTGTTTACAGCTGTGTTTCTAGTGTCAAGCTCCCTCTGGTAGAGTTGGCACTAATCATGTTCATACTCCGCTTGTTGGTGATGTAAAAGTTGTGGTATTAAAAGCTTAATTGTGTATTTATATGTGCTCCCCTCGACCCGACGAGTCGGTAGAGTATCTGCGCATCATTTGCAAAAGGGCCCCCACCCACCTCCTCGCAGGGGGGCCCCACAATTTTCAGAAACGCCACTGCGTGTGCATTTATATAGTCGAACACTAGGTAAGGTATAGGCTCTGCACAGTCCTGGGGAACACAGAAGGTGGTCTATACGTTTCATGTTTTGTTAACTTGAAACACATAGGAAATTAAAATGTCAAATTCGCTATGCTATTAGGGCACTGCCTATATATCATCAGGACTAAGATTCCTATCAAGTATTCTCTCTCATTGGCTGGACCTCATGTTGACAAGCCCATACTTAAATATGCAATGTCTCTCTCTCTCCTTTTCTCTGAATTGTGAAAGCGATTGCTTTGTTATAAGAAGAACTGTAGACACAGAATGTGGTCAATTAAAGAGGAAGTAGGCCTATCATATACAAAGAATGCAGCCAGTCTTTTCAGAAGCAGAAGTGAAATCTAAAAATGGCATAGTCTTTAAGTTGTGTTCTTAAGGTTATACTAGGCCTATTTCTTATTATTTATCATTCGTTTCATTTTTGAAAAAGGCTATACTTACTCTCAGCTTTAACTTGATTTGGTGGCAGATTAGGCCTAATGTAGAAGATCAGAGCACTAGAAGTAGAAATAAGAAACATCCATGAGACAAGTAAGATCAAAATAAAGACAATAAAACTAGTAAGACGCCTCAGGGCGACATGCAAACTCGCCCTTGGCCATCTGGCCAGTGATGTATATCGGACCAGTTACCCATATATGGAGACCCCTAGTACCCATATATGGAGATCCATGTACAGTACTATATGGAGATATGCTGTGAGAGCCCAAACATGCTTACTCAGTTAATTGTTGTGTGAAAGTCCTATAATGTCTATGACATCTGACATCATACCCTTGTATGCCCATACACAGAGATCCCTCAATAATCAATAACAAGTATTCAAACGTATCACTCTATACTGTACCACTGTTTTCCAAACAGCAGCTTGTGGGTCGCGGACCAATTTGTAGAGAGAGGGCGAGTGCCAAAGTCCGGCCGGCCGTCGGCCGCAGCCGGCCGGCCAGTAGTACCTCAGACGGCCGCTAGTAAATTCAGACGGCCGGTGCTATATTCAGCCGGCTGGCCGGTACATTCGGCCGGCCGGCCGGTACATTAGGCCGGCTGGCCGGTACATTAGGCCGGCCGGCCGGTACATTCATATGGAGGTCTTTTCGGGGTCGTACGTCGTATGGAGGTCTTTTGGAGGTCTTTTCGGGGTCGGGTCCTACTCTGGCGTCATATGGAGGTCTTTTGGATGTCTTTTCGGGGTCGTACGTCGTATGGAGGTCGGAGTCTTTTCGGGGTCGGGTCCTACTCTGACGTCATATGGATGTCTTTTCAGGGTTGTACGTCGTATGGAGGTCTTTTCGGGGTCGGGTCCTACTCTGACGTCATATGGAGGTCTTTTGGAGGTCTTTTCGGGGTCGGGTCCTACTCTGACGTCATATGGAGGTCTTTTGGAGGTCTTTTCGGGGTCGTAAGTCGTATGGAGGTCTTTAGGCCGGCCGAGCAGTACATTTGGCCGGCCGGCCGTTACATTCGGCCGGGCCGGCCGTTACATTCGGCCCGGGCCGGCCGGTACATTCGGCCGGTACATTCGACCTCTAAAAGAAATGCTAGTGCTACTTGCTAACCAAAGAAACAGTCAGAATAGGAGCACTACGAACTAGTAATCAAACACAACATAACATGCCTGCTACTGGTGTTTCATAGCGAGATCGATACGATCGCATTTTACCGCATTTTACCGCATTTTAGGCCAACACTCGGCCATACACGGGCCGTAGTCGCGCTAGCGGCTGCATCGCGCCGCCCACTCCAATAATAAATCACATCTTTAGACAGGATTTTCTCCGGATTGTGTTCCCAGACCCAAAGAGAACGTTTTTTGCGACTGAAATAGCTTTAGATCGGGCTTCTAAATGGGTTAGCAGTTTGGCTACGTGTCAGCTAGCTTCCTCCTCTCGTCACCCATAGCATTGGCTGGAGTGAAATCCCAAGGCACTTGGGACAGTGTCGACGGAAGCTAGAGCGAAGGTCTATAGAGAAATTTCTGGCACTCTAGCGCCCCTTGTGGCCGGCGGCACTATATGAGTTAAAAGTGAAAAACTGATTCAAAATGTATTAATCAAGACAAATGCACACATCGCAATGTGTTGTGAGCTTGTACAGGAGATCGTCTATTTTCACTAGTTTGGGTAAGGTTTGGGAAGCCCTGCTCTATGCCTGATGCAGAACAGGTAAGCTAGTAGGAAAGATACTAAGCATAGCTTTGGCATCAGCACAAACCACAAGTAAGGGATGACAACAGAGTGGTGAGATACACAGACAACACCACAATACAAATTCAAGCACTAAAATCCAACAGGTTCATGATGAGTATTAACAAAATGTTATCCCACCCAAACCCAGGGGCGTCACAAGGGGGGGGACTGAGTTACTAGGGCCCAAGGTGGAGGGGCTTTAATTATTTTATACTTTAGCTATTGAAAAATAGCAGATATACAAGCTCACAGCGCGTCCGAGCTTGTAGATCTGCTATTTTTGAAAAGTCGTGATATGTGTGCAAATCTTTGAATATATGTATTTTTTAAGCATTTCTGGGGGGTCCCTGGAACTAAATATTCTTTAGATGGGGGTTTTGTGGCCAAATACATATCATTTTGGTGGTCCTTCACATGAAAAGGTTTGAGCACCACTGACATAGAAACATAGGTTTTTCAAAAAATGTCAATAGTTTTTCAATATTTAAAGCACAAAATAATGCGTAATCATGCATTACCAGTCTAAATGGGTTAAGCCCCCTCCCCCTATGAAGAACATTCATGGGGGGCCCGCAGTGAATGCTTGTATCCAGGGCCCAGAATTTGGTGTGACACCCCTGCCAAAACCCATGTGATAATATCATATTTGTGAGAATTCAAACTTAATGACAGTACTTCCACTCTGCATAGAGAAGTTGTGGTTTAAACATGCATCCGTAATAACAGAATAGCACATACTTCGCATGCAGTTGTCTACACAGAGCACGGTGAGAATGTCTGCATTTATGGTAGCAGGACTCCTCATCTGCATAGCAGCTTCAGGTATGATGAATTTCTATTGTATGATAACACAACATTATTGGTGATTTACTATTTGCTTAGTTTTATTTACGGGATATTTAAAAAGAAATTTATTTTATGGTCTATTCAGGCTTTTGTGAACAACCCGGTGTCTGATGAAATGAATATCAAATATCTAAATACTGAATCAATCAACTTAAAAACTGCCTGGGGTGTTCACAAAAGCCTGAGTGGACACGTTTTTAAGTGAAATATCCCTTTAACAATTGTTTTTCTTGATAAAGTTGTTTTCATTTGTTTTCTTTTTCTTTTGTAAAGCCACTTTGAATATTTAGAAAAACATGTATTTATTTAATTATTATTGATGCATTTGAACTATTGTTGAAACCATAGTTGAAACAACGCAATTATATGAAGCCAAATGAAACCTGGCTTTATATTATTTCTCCTCAGCTGAAAGTAAAATATTATGCTGGAGTTGTGAGATTGGCTGCACTAATGTTTATATATTTACACTTTTTGATAGAACATTCCTCACAACATTAACATTTTATGTATAATGTTGATAATGTTGTCTAATAATTAATTCCCAGTGGTGCCACAGTCTTCCAGTGGTGAAAACTATTATGAGGATGATGAATATGAGGATGATGGGTCAAGTTGGTTTGATTATGATACATCTGAAGGTAAGTCCCACACGTTTCTCTTGTCTATTTGATCTATAAATCTATAGATCTATCCATCTATATATCCATCCATCTATAAATGACAGGAACCTGTGTGTGTGTGTGTGTGTGTGTGTGTGTGTGTGTGTGTGTGTGTGTGCGTGCGTGCGTGCGTGCGTGCGTGTGTGTGTGTGTGCGCCTGTCCTCGCGATAACTTGCGCCCCGTCCGTCCGTCCGTCCGACCGACCGATTGACTTCAAACGGTACATGTGTGCCACCGATGACCCGGGGGTGTGCAGCGCCACTTGGGAATGCATTCGGTCCGGAACTGAAAAACCAAGGTGTGTATCTATCTGTTCCATGGGTCTGTGGAGTGAAGACACAGTGAACCTCTGTGTCTGTGTGTCCTTGATAGGATCTGTAGCAGGCACGCACACACATAGACATCAAAGGGGGCTTGAGCCCCTGCCCTTTTAGCCGTCTGTAAAAAAGTGCCCTCTCCAGACAATGAATGCAGTTTTTACTATGGTGAAAGAAATGCAAATGCCCTCTTTCCATGTCATACCTGAAGGCAGCATTCAAGAGAATTGCCTTGTCTAAACTATCCTGAACCTGAATGCAGCATAAAAAATAGCAGACCTCCAAGCTCACAACATCACAGCTTGGAGGTCTGCTATTTTTGATGTTTTCACCAAAAGGCCCTTTTAGAAATTTCAGCCCCTGCCTCTCTAACATTCTGGGCACGTCCCTGATCTGTAATTTTAAAATAAAAACTCTATTTATTCCCCATTTTTTCCAGTGTCCCCAGTAAATCTGACAGTGGTCCCAGCGTCGTCCAGCTCTGGCTCCTGCAACCTGACAGTGACCTGCAGCAGCCAGGACTCCTCTGTCACAAACACGTTTACGTGTGACAGCAACCTGAGCTGCTCTCGGGAGGGAGGAGAGAGTTCAGAGGTCAGGACCCCCACTGGTCTCCTCTCTGTCTACACGTCTGAGGGGTCAGTCGTTTGTAACCACGGCAACCAGGTCGGCACAGAGGAGATCAAGGATCTGTGTCAGCTGGATTCAGGTAAACATGTTTCACTCCTGTCAGGTACAATTTGTTTTGTCCTGTAATGAGTTCAACAGCTAAAAGCTTACTGTTGTTGACATTCATTAATGACCTTGACTTTATTACTAACGATCTCTCTGGCTGCTAGGCCTGTCCTCTAAAAATCGACGAATCGACATGTCGTTTTAAGCCCCCGGAATCGACGCCAATTGTTTGAGTCGATATATATATTTTTTTATCACACCAGTTACTGTGGTGCGGTATGAGAGCACTGGACTGTGACTGTCATGTAATTCTTATTGAGTCCATACTTCCTATACTTGTAAACTAGACTTAAAAATAAAATCAGTTCATGTGACTTGAAAGTTGACTTGATCATATGACAGGGAGCTCTTATTTTGAAGTTAACCGCTTGGAGAGGAAATGCGTCGACGTGTTGTTATTCTACTTGAGAGCTGGCCAAAGAAGCAGCAGAGCCAGCGCGACGCGCTTTCACTTTCACTGCCGTGGGTGTGTGGTGGTCTCAGACTCAGGCTGAGGAATAGCGACGGGCGAACTGTTTTCTTTTTATTATCTCGCACCAGATCGGCAACATAGCTCTTTTGATACAGCAGCGCTGTGCTCTGAGAAAATACAACTTGTGGAAATAATACACTACATGCTGTCAAAGAGATACATTATTCTCTCCTCCGTTGTTCTACTCTGCTCCACAATTCACAATTACGCACGGCTGGACGCAATCTTATCGTCATTAATGTCCAGTGTCCACCGGTACCATGCCTCAATATGCACGGTAGTTCATGGATAAGTCACTTTAAAGGCTTAAAAGAAGGTTCATATTGCTGTTATATTGTATTACGTTGACGTGGTTTAAAAGCTTAAAGCACCAAGCTTAAAACTTTTTTTTTTCTTTTTTTCTTTTTTTTTACATAAACGATTCATCGACGCGTCGGATTAACCCCCGCGACTCGAGTCGACTTGATAAATTCTGCGTCGAGGACAGCCCTAGTGGCTGCAGTGCTGATTTTGTTTTAAAACTATGACGAAAAATGCTATGATGACTAAAACTAAGACTAAATATAGCCTACTGACAATTTCGTCAACAAATAAAAACTAAACTAAAATGTTAGGGAGGGACAAGTGGGGAAGAGATCCAGTAGAACTAGCACATCTACAAGGTCACAACGCGTCACGTTGCAACGCGCTGTGACCTTGTAGATTACAACACCATCAAGGCCTGCCAAAATACATTTTAGTCGACAAAATCATTCAGATTTAGTCGACTAAAACTAGACTAAAAGTAAAACATTACAGATGACTAAAATATGACTAAAAACTACATGGAATGTTATTCAAAAGACTAAAACTACATAAAAATGTACTGTCAACACAGCACTGTAAAACAAACAATGTCTACTTTGTTTGACATTTGACATGATACTGAACATGCCAACCCCTCACAGCGTTGCAGGCAGTGAGACCTGGGTCAGACAGTTCCAGTGCATCTCTATATGTGGTGAAGATAGCCGTGGTCTCTGTCTGTCTGGTCGTCATGGTGTCTGCTGTCGCCGTCGTCACCGTCGTGGAAAGACTCCAAAAACACGAATGAAGCAACAACTCTCCCCAAGTCTTTAGCTTTCTAAATTGGGTTGGACGATATGTTGTATAATATGATGTCAAAGAGGAATTTGTGTGGTCGTGTGAGTGAGTGTGTCAGTGGTAAAAATACATGCATCAGCAGATCAGTCTATTTCCACAGAATGACACACACACGCACAAATGAATGTATGCAGCCTTCTTCCTTGTCGCAATGGTCTGTGCTCAGAACACAATCCCACTTGAGTCGATGCTCTGATTTCCCTATATCAATGTCATATATCATTCCCACTAGAAGAGTGTGATTGTTGGAAGTCGTGAGGGTGCCGTGTGGCGTTCTTACGACTCGCCCCATTACTAACCATATCCCTAAGTGCACGCTTAGCCACATAGTCGGAGTAATGAGATGTCAGACTTACAAGTACAGAATGGGCAGTCCCCTGAGTTTCATCATATGCCATGTTGAAAGCATTTCCCTTTTCTGTCTTCTTTCTTTCAATTTCTGCACTGTATGTACGTTAAAGGGTTTGTGTTATTTCACATGAACATCCTTTAAGTCTGTTAATAGTCCTGCAAATAGTTATTATTGTGATTAAGCATTGTAATCAGTTGTTTTAGTAATACAGTCTGTAGTATGGCGGTGTTAAAAAATTAGATTTTCAGTTTGGTTCTTTAAAGTCATTTCATATTTTTTAACGGAGCTTCAGAGAAGCAGCAATTGTGTATTATACAAGTATGTGTACAAATGTAATAAAATAGCCTTTTAACAACAAATGAATAGTCTTTGTAGTCAGAAATGCATTGTGGAAGTACTGTATGCAACGCTGCTGTGGTCACCTTCTTAGAATAATGGCCTACGATTTTTTTTTATGAAATTCAAATTTTTGCCTAAACCAGCTCTTCATGACACATGGCCAACTCTAGTAAAATCACATATATCTTAATTGAAAAGGATCATGCTTTTCCCGCCCCTTTTAGTATAATCTCAAGAGTGTGACTTACAGTAGGCTATAGAGTGTGAAAATAGGCCATTTTTGGGGCTAAGTCATATGGACGTGTGACCATGTGTCTGGAGTAATGCAGTAAATAATTTGGCTTAAGTCAGGTTTATACTATTTAATCCTCTACATAACTGACCGTGTTATTTTTATGTCAATAGTCATATCCTGAAAGCTGAAAGCCTCTGAGTCAAAAGGCTCAATCGAAAATTGTGACAAAATACAGTATAATTGGAGGAGAGGAGAGGAGAGGAGAGGAGAGGAGAGGAGAGGAGGTGTCTCATGTACTGTATGTACCAGTCAGCATATATGCTGTATTGACCCTGCTGACCTCTATATGGTCAGGCCTGTAAACAAGAGCCCAGTGGTTTGACCATAATGCACTAATGATGCTGCGGCTGTCCAGGACCCATCACTCACTCACTCACAGGGTATTCTCCCTCTCCCTCCTTCTGCTTCTATTGTCCAGGAACCCCCAGTGGTCCTTGAGCCCCCCCTTTAGCTGATCTACAAGGTCACAAAGCATAGATCAGCTATTTTCATTTTCTTTCTCTAAATATTTATCTCACAATTTTGTAACCCATTTTTCACCCGATGCCAATTAATTGCCTAAGCTGTCATCCTGGGCTCTGCTCTCCCTCTGCCAACCTGAGGAGGGCCCCAAACTGAGCTCATGCTTCCTTCATTGCATGAGGAGTGAGCAGGCCACTTCTATTCACCTGACAGGGGTGAGCTTCCCCGGTTGGACGTACAGTAGCGCATGGAAGGAACACGTAATTCCAACCAGTTCCATTCCACTCCATCAGGCGCCCCAGCTGGCCAGGGGGAGGCAGTATAGAGACCAGGATTACTGCATGTTTTTGTGAGGGTACCTACAGTACAGGAGACACGGGGAGAACATGCAAACTCCACACAGAAAGGCCCTTTCGCCAACCCCACCTAGGTTGTGGGCGCTGATTACGCAGAGGAGAGGACACGCCCACAGCGTCCCCCGCCAGGAATCGAACCCAGGACCTTCTAGCTGAGGCGACAGCGCTACTGACTGCTGTGCCCCCCAAGATCGGCTATTTTCTGACCCACATGTTGAGAACCGCTGCTACGTAGCGGTAGATTTTGCACAATATGGACTCTATTTTGTTTGCATCCCTAACTTAAAGGGGAAGACCACCCATTTTCAATATTGAACTATGTCAAATACTAGAATATCGCCCGCCTTCGGCGGGCGAATCCTAGAGAGAGAGGGAGGGGGAGAGACAGGGACGACGACGACGCAGCGAATAACATTACTTTTGTGCTTTTACTCGAGTACATTTTAGAGAGCAGATACGGCCGTAGGGTGGTAGCGAATAGCATTACTTTTGTGCTTTTACTCGAGTACATTTTAGAGAGCAGATACGGCCGTAGGGTGGTAGCGAATAGCATTACTTTTGTGCTTTTTACTCAAGTAGGTGTATATTTTAGAGAGCAGATTAGTGGGACAGTGGGGACATGCATGCACACAGAGACAGCAGCAGCGTGTGTGCTTTTTGTACAGAAAGAAATTGCCAGTACCTTTTTGTGCTGTCGTCATTGTCACTGGAGAAAAAAATAGGTGTTGATGCTCTTCTTGTTGTGGGACTCTGCTGTAACTTTCCGTCTATGCTGTGGAAGTGCGGGATCCTAGCCAGTGGCGTCAGTTCAGAAAAAGCTAAGGTATGGCAACATGACTGGTGCGCGAGTGCAAGACACCAGTCATGTTTTAGAACTAACTTTTATCTTAATTCTAATACCTTGTTAATAATTTACAGGCATGATACATTTATTTTCAGAAGAAGTAGCTCTACATATAATATATAATTATATATAGGCCTACCTATAATATAATGCTAATACCTTGTTAATATTTTTACAACAGATAGACAAAGAGACATTCATGGATTTATATACCTTGTTAATATTTTTATATTTTTACAACAGATAGACAAAGAGACATTCATGGATTTATATACCTTGTTAATATTTTTTACAACAGATAGACAAAGAGACATTCATGGATTTATATTTAGAACTAACTTTTATCTTCCCCCCTGGACCCCCTGGACCCAGGGTATGGTATATAGCTGCATACCCCTGCCATACCCAAGTGACGCCCCTGATCCTAGCGATTAGCGAATGAGCGGACGGCAGAGTTATGGGCGGTATTTTTCCGTACGTTCTTCTCCCTACCCCGTACGCTCTTCTCCCTACCGTTGAGTTGAAGTTGAGTTGAAGTCAATGCAAAGTGGGCGTGAATGGGCTTGGAAGTGGGATGCAGCTCTTACTAAATTGTAAATATAAGATACCTTAGAGGAGTTGTGTGGAAATAGAAAAAAAGTTCCCCCCCTTCTGTGTTGCCTAGAACTGGTGGATTGATTTGGGGTTTGTATTGTAATGTACAACTTGATGACATCACACCGTTGTACTTTACAATACAAACCCCCAAATCAATCTTCCAGTTCTAGGCAACACAGAAGGGGGGGAACTTTTTTTCTATTTCCACACAACTCCTCTAAGTTATATTAATGACATAGTTCAATATTGAAAATGGGTGGTCTTCCCCTTTAAGAGTAGCTCACTCCAAAACCAGCTAATATCGCCACTGACAGAATTGTACGTACATCTGTTAGCAGAATCTTCTGTAATCAAGCAAGAGTCCAGTGTTAATGACCAGCCTAGCGTTTCATTTGCCCTTAAATAGTCGATTAGCCAATCTCATCACACTCAAAATCACATTTGTTTCACATCAGTGGGATTCCTCAACAGAACATGATTAGAACTGATTAGAAGAAAGAGATTAGAAGAAAGAGATTGTACAAAGATCAGACTCTTATCTTAGTGTGATTTTATCGTACAGGGTTTAGGTTTTAGTTTGGCATGATTATCTGTACAAAATAAAGTTTGTCTTTTGTTTATGGGAAATGAGGCTATTGACGAATTAGAAACTTTTACGAAGAGGAAATACGTTATACAAATCATAATTATACATACAGCATACTGTAGCAATTACGCTTCCCTCTTCGCCAATGTAATAGATCTGATATGGTGTTATTCATGATGGTCTCTGTATTATGCTAAAGCTACAGTATACCGATATGGCTGAAAAACTAAGTGCCAACTGTTTCGGCTTTGGCTTTAAACTGTTTAAATAAAGATACAAAATAAGCCCAAATAGGCAACTACACTTTAGAAACAAGCCCGGTGAATGCTAACCTGGTTTCGGAATGGGGATGTTTCGGAATGGAGAACTGCCCCCTCTGGGAGGAGAGGGGGTGGGGTGAGCCTAATTATTCAGAAAACCCCAGACCACAGAAAATCAAAGGGGTGTAATTGAGTTCAGTTCTAAACAATAACCAAAAAGAATAGAAACTTGATGCCATGCGACCTTAAAGTCAAAGGCCCTGCTCGCACAAAATCCATTGCATATCCGATCCTAATGAGCCGGAAGGACAGATCAGTATTCTAGTTATGAAAATGTTGTAACATTAGTGTCACAAAATACATTTTGTTCTGGGAGTGACATTTTTTTTTTCTCCATCAGACCAAGCGATTCATGTCCATCGCCTGATTCAAGTCCAAATAAATCGTATTAGGAGCAGACATCTGAGTAGCCTTAATCCAGAGGGAATCTATCAGGTGATCTCTCAGGTTTATGAGCACATAATAGCAGAGTGGCTCACTGCCTCAGCCTGATGGCCTCAAACGTCTAGTATCTCCTTTAGTCTATTAGAAAGAGATATCTGCAATAGAGCAGAAAGCCCGCAACACTCCTAATTAGATTAAGTCTTTTTGGTGCACGGCTCAAAATAACATGAGACACAGAAGAAGTTGCCCGGAGTCAAGGAAATTCTTCAGTTTATAAAAATATTTATATCAATGGTTAAGTTATTAGACTTTCACGCGGGAGACCCGGGTTCGAAACCCTGGCCGTTGCACACGCACCACAAGATTGAGGACGTCGCCCATATTTTATGTTGGCATTGAAAATATTTGTAAATAGTCCCGACATCAATTTCTCAAATTCTACTATACTCATGGGGACATTTGGTCCGCTCAAGTATAGAAATACAAACATGCGCACGCACGCGCACACACACGCACGCACGCACGCGCACGCACGCACGCACGCACGCACGCACGCACGCACGCACGCACGCACGCACGCACGCACACACACACACACACACACACACACACACACACACACACACACACACACACACACACACACACACACACACACACACACACACACACACAGAGCCTATTAGGCCTCTGATGTGTGCAGTATGAATCCATCAAGCATAAAGATAATTAACTGGGCCATGAGATAAGGAAGAGTTTAATATCACATTACTCACTCACCTGCCTCTAACTCCATTTAATCATTTGAAGGCTGAGCACCATTCTGCCCTGCCTTCTTCTGATGACTCCTGTTGCTGTTGCACTACATGGACAGTATTAGTATTCCATGAAAGTCAACATTTTAGTTTATTTTGACATTTTAGTTTATCTTTCCCCAGCCTGGGTCCGGGTATAATGAAAGTTTTTTTTTTGTCACTCTGGTTGTGGTGGGGACTGACCATACATTTGGGAATTTCACGTGCAACAAATACAAGTAGACTAAAATGTTGGGGAGGGACTAGCGGAGAAGAGATCCAGTAGAACTAAAAAGACAAGTCATTCTGTTTGGTTGTGCTTGGGTGTTGCGCTCTGAAAATAGCAGATCTACAAGTTATATGAGGAAATAGAGAACTGTGCAACTCCCATTACACACAAGTGATACTGTGTCCTATTGGTGGGGAGAACAATGTTGAGATTCGATGTTGAGCTGCTCGCGACAGCGTTAAACAAGACGTCAGGGAGACAGGGAGAATTCTCTTCTTTTCTCTTCTCGTCTATTGAAGAGATGAGGACAAATTGGATTAGTTTGAGGAATGGGATCAGATTCAGAAGAGAAGGCAGTGGTGGGGGCCCGGGGGGTGTTAAACGTGATAAAACAGGGTGAGCAAGGTTTTCACGCAGCAACAACTAAGTACTCCCAAAGGAGTCAAAAAGAGTCGATAGGTGGCCTCCGTAGGGAGGTGGAAGACAGCTCATCAATCGTCTCGGGTTCCACTAGGAATACACAGGCTGACAGGATCGGACTATTTAAAATTCACAGTGAACATTCCTCTGCCCCAAGTCTCTTTTCAGGTAATGAAATGTTTAGTTAAGGTATAATACGGTCACGCCAAACTTTGATGCTGCCTATGGGGCGGATTCTTCCAATGCCTTTCAAAGTGAATTGTTTCCCTTGCGCTCACCTTGCGGACACCTTGCGTGTATATGCAAGGTGTCCAATGTGTTCAATATGCGTCTCCAGTAGAGATAAGGTCTATATATTTGAAGCAGCTAAATGCTCGAGACAGTTGTGCTGCTTTTCCTCCCCTCTGTCCAATCGGATGAGTCGTAGGCGGACAGGAATGGCAACGTCAAGACAAAAGACGCTGCAAGCTACTCCGTTTTTTTCTAAGCTGCGCTTGGTTCGGTCGGTGTGACCGTACCCCATTTGAACTCCAGCGTCTCAATTCTGGGGCTATAACATTCGACGAAAATAAATGATCTAAAATTGTTTGCATATCTGCTATTTTCGGTGAGTATATTTAGTGTACAGTGAAAACAGGAGGGGGCCTACTGAATAGCCCTTAAGAATCCGGTCAACTGTATGGTCATTTTTGATAACAGAATGTTGAGTTAACCGAGGAAAAGGGTGACATTATGCCTAGAATCGATTCTATTAGTGAAAGAAAACAACACACAAAAGAAAACATTTAAAAATAAAATATTATGATGTCATTCTATCTGTGTTTTTGGACTGGCACTTTTGACCCACAAGGTGGCAGCCTCCAGGAAAAAACTAAACAAAAAACAAATACAAAGGGAATACATAATTGCTCATAACAACCACACCTCTAATGAAGTACTGTCAACCTCCTAGACACATGAAAACCAGAAAAAGTACAAAACTATGGCACCACCTCTTTAAAGAGCAGACAGTAGAGTAACAAAAGGAATGGCTGAGCATTGTTTTAAAAAAAATAAAGATGAACACAAAACACTGTTTTGATAATACCAAAAAGAGAGGCAGATGCAACACCTCGACTTACATCAGTGTTTTGCTTCTATCAAGGCCCTCTCTCTTCATCTCCAACAACAGCTGCAGATGAGATGATATGATAATAAATATAGTAGGCTATATGTCTGTGAGATAAAGGGAGGGAGTCAAAGAGGTAAAAGGCCATTACAAGGAAGGTATAAAGTTGTCTTTATGAGAATAAACCACATTATTCAAGGCTTCCGTTCCACATTCTATTTTAAGGCTACATTTCATGCACACATACCTACAGTATAAGTGCATAGGTGGTACCTATGATTATATGCTCTGGTTGTTGCAATGAATTACAGCTCTGGCTACAAACCTTTTACCTTCAACTCTGACTTCAATAAATTACATGCCCCACAACGGGGAGTCCATTATTCTCCCACGTGAGCGAATTGATAGCCTCTCTCTTTGGACCCAACCTTTTCTGTTCCGAGGGAGATGATACATGTATAACTTCTTGAAGTGATTTACTGGTTAGAGAGACCGCATGCCCTGTGGCGGGAGAGTCACAGGGATTGATACCCGCAACAGCCAATGTGTCTATATATATCGTCGCTGTCGGGCAGAAACCTCTTATCTCCATATATATATGATGTCATATTTGCCCTACTTGATCATACTACAGCCGTCACACAAAAGCATCAAAAGTTGCAGATCCACAAGCCGAAGTCGATCTCTATTTAATGTCTGTCTTGTCAGGGTGTCCTCGAAGAAGAATGACCTTTGATTTATACTTGGTTTCGTGCAGCGCCATGTGCACGAAACAGACGATCCACACGCTCATAGCACTGCGAACATTGCAGAACTGCTATTTTCGGTCGGCGACACGCAAAGTTAAACAAAGTTTAAACCAGACTTGAATGTCTCTGGATAACTGTCTTCAAATATTTGACCTTGGTACATAATGGGTAAGTTCTAGCCTGGCATTAGCCAGACTATAACATGGATTCACTCACACGTTTCTCCACAGTATCGGTCTGGACTTCGTCCCATAGGGAGTGAGTATATGGGAAATCAGATAATGAACCGGCCAATCAGTGTTAGGTCCGCGCCCTCCTTATTGGATATTTTTAAAAGCAGACACCAAACACTATTTTCCCTGCCTTTTGAAAACCTCCAGCCTTCATGGAGAAATGATCAGACGTGTTATTCATGTGCTTTGTAAACTCCCACGTTTAACCTCTGCTATTTGTCTTCCCGTTTGGATTTGTACCGCATTGGCCCGAATATAGGACGACATTTTATTGTAGAAAACATATCCTCAAAATATGGGGTTGTATTATAATCGAGGAGCTAGACATTTTCCATTGCCATTACACATCCAAGCCACTATTACGGTAAATGCATTGAACTTACCGGCGCGTGTGCGTTGACGGTATTCTGATACACATATGAGGAGCCGATTTTCACATGCAGTCTGAATTCAATTGTGAATGTTGCTCTTGAATAGAACTTGACTTTGATTGTTAATGCAATACAATACAGCAATATCTCTGTATGAGCCTTTCTATAATCATTTTACAATAAAAAGGTTTTTCTTTATAAATGACTATTTTGTCTTCAACATATTTTTTCCCCAAAATGATATTTGAAAAATAGGGGTCGTCTTATAATCAGAGTCGTCCTATATTCGGGCCAGTACGGTGTGCTCTTTATTTGATGCTTTTTGTCTGTTTCTGTATTAACACATGTACATGGACTCCCCCAAAGACCCCTACAATATCACGTTATGGCAAAAACAAACTTAAGTTGTTTACTGTTCCCTTTGGTTCAGCTTATTGCTCAGTCCATTCACCTCGGGCAAACTGGATGGTTGTGGAGAGGTGTAGTTTGTTTGCTTTACTAAAAGTATTGAACTGCCACTGCAGGACAATCAGTCTTTTTGCCAAGTCCAGAGTGTTAATTTAACACTTCAATTAACACCCAGGATTTCGTGCAGTGCGTGTGGACAACGGACATCAGGTTTATATTATGGGTTGTCCTTTTATGTGGACATTTGGAATGTCAAAAGTAATGCCCCGCGCCCATAAAACAAGTGAGATTAAAAGTTTGGACAGTAAAAGTTCACACACCTTCGGTCTTACTTCTAGCTATAGGGAAGTTGACAGTAAAAAGAAAAGGGATTCTGTGCAGTGCTGACGGGGCAGAGAACCAAATTACAATGTTCATTAAGCTGGCCTTAAATCCCCATTCCGCTGGGAGCAACATCTGACACACTGGTCAATGCTGCACTCCATCTCTCTCTCTCTCTCTCTCTCTCTCTCTCTCTCTCTCTCTCTCTCTCTCTCTCTCTCTCTCTCTCTCTCTCTCAAACACACACACACACACACACACACACACACACACACACACACACACACACACAGGCACGCATGCGCCTGCACGCACACGCACACGTAAGCGAAATGAAGTAGACCAAGGAAGAAAGACGATCAGAGTCATCAGACATCCCCAGCCACAAATATCCACTCTTAATTGATAAAAGTGCTCCTGCCCTATACATGTATACACACACACACACACACACACACACACACACACACACACACACACACACACACACACACACACACACACAAGCTTTTCGCAGCAAAGGAAAAGAGGATGTCTAACAAAAGTGTCCTCAGAAGTGACGTTTATCAGCTCAGCTCAGAAGTCTTAACGTGAGCCGAAAAAGAGACGGCAACAGAGAGCGATGGAGAAAGAGAGAGAGAGAGAGAGAGGGAAGGTATGTTCCTTATCTTTGATAGAGGTCAGGGCACTTAGGGAAAAAGAAAAAGGAAAAAAGGCAGCTGGGATAAAATATAGAGGGATTAACTCCAATCCTAATTATGGAACAGCCAGGAAATTATGCAAAAAAAAAAACGTACCGGCCAATCAATGCGTGGGGTCACGTTAATCCTTATGTGGGTCACGACGGGACATGGAAGGGAAATTGGTCCTGTCAATGCTTTCCAGGCACACGCAACACCCATGGTGACAATCTCCTGGAAACAGGTGGGGAAGGACTCCATTTATGGACATGAAGGGGGGAAGTCTAATCCTCACACCACATGGGACGACTGCATCATATAATGCAATGAACCACATTGCTGGTTATGTTCACACTTCACATTCATGCATGCTAGATAGGCCTGTCACAATTATGATATATTTATCATACTTGTGTTATATACAATCGCGATTAGTTGGGATAATTGCAATTTGATATTTTTTGCATAGACTCGGCATAATACAACATGAATATTTTCAGAAATGTGCAGAAATAGCAGATCTAAAAGCGCTTACAAGTTACAACGTAAGCTTGTAGCTCAGCTATTTATGCTATTTAAATTAAAAATAAAATTATGAAATATGTCAGTAATTTATTTAAGTAATTTGTCATATCTGCCCAGTGCACTTTTTGATTACAACCCTAAAAGGCTACAGTATATGTTCCAATGTCCAATGCCAAACAATTAATCGTCAATTAAATTTGTAATTGTGACAGCCCTAGTCTTGGAGCTTATTATTGGTGTTATAAAATATGACATACTGTATATCGCGATACATGTCAGGTGTGAGTGACCTTCCCTGAACAAGGAACCAGAACGAGCATCCTTCTGATTTAATTTACAATTCTTAGTGGCAACATTGTTGTACACTTAAAGAGTTAATTTTCATGCAAGTTCACGCATTCAGGCAAACAACGGACGACCGTAAAGCCCTACAAATAGCGTTAACCTGTGCTATCGCTAAGTCATCCACATTATATGTCATAAATACCTATTAGTCATGCAATTATTCAAATCAACTCGCAGTCACAAGGACAACAGGTCAGCCACATTCACGGAAAATCGTTGTGACAATGGGCTTTAATCTGGCTCACGTTGCCATGATACATTGTGCACAAGCTTCTATAAATACCCATTGTTCTTCTCATCAAGTACATTCATTGATCTTGGACTTGTAATCTGCTCATCAAACAGGAGTGGGATCATTGCTGTCATTTTGACTTAGGGTGTTGTTTCAGGATGTTGGGTACCGTAATAGGTTGTTATCTGAAAGATAAACCATCATTAGGGGCCCATAATCATGGCTTCAAAGACCAGCAATTGGTTGCTGTCACTCAGAAACCTTGTATTTCCCTTTTTCTTTCTTTACTTTTACTTTACTGACAAATTCGTTCTGGTCATGTCAAAACATGACTAGATTTTGGAGGAGTATTTTGGAATGCTTTTCTAAAGCATTTGAGAAGAGCTGGGAACCTGGTTGCTATTCTCGGTGTAAGAATCTCAACCATGGTTGTAGCAAGAAGAATGATTCTCCTGAACTGCCTATGAGATCTGGATAAGAGAGTTGATGAATGTTTAGCATTTGGAAAAGCTGAGGTTTTCAAGCAATAACAGGACTCACATTTTCACTCAAATTTGGAATCCTGTAGGCCTAATGGAGTTTTTCATGAGAAATGAACAAATTGTATGAACGATATGTATTCCCTATTGCTGTATATATGTGACCTTTTCATTAGGGGACATAAACCAAAAACATGCAGTAATCCTGGTCTCTATACTGCTTCCCCCTGGCCAGCCAGGGCGCCTGATGGAGGGGAAAGGAACTGGTTGGAATAGTGTGTTCCTTCCAAGCGTTACGTCCAACCGGAGAAACTCCCCCCTGTCAGGTGAAAAGAAGCAACTTGGACTCCTCATGCATAGAAGGAAGCATGAGGTCAGGCCGTTCTCTCCCCAGGTTGGCAGAGGGAGTGTAGCGCCCAGGATTAAATTAGATAATTGACACCAGGTGAAAAATGGGTTACAAAATCGTGGGATAAAAATGTTTAAAAAACAAGCATCGTCTGGGCCGACTTCGGCTGGGCCATTCAAATGAAGCCATGGAGACAGGAAACAGTTATGCAACCTTCTGGAAACCCGGGACAATGGCACAGAGACTATAGCCTAAAATGTATTATAAATATATATTGAATGTATTCTCATTGACGTGGATGGCAGAGTCCACGCCGCAACTTTAACAAAGACAATGTTGAACAACATAGTTATAGCTGTATTCTAGTTACAGTTATAGTGCTTGGTGTCAAGGTCCCTGTACTCATCTTTCAGGCTTGTTATGGAGAGCCGTCTGTAGAGACAGTATTGTAGACAGACAGGTGAAAGAGACGAGAGAAGAGAAAGAGAGAGGATGAGGCAAGCTGCCGAGGTGAGGTGGGGGGGGGGGGGCAGATGGAAGATGAGGAGGGCTGACGCGTGGAGCGGAAGGAGGAGGAGGAGGAGGAGGAAGTGGACCTGGCATTGTTCAAGGTGAAGCTTTTCAGTCGTGAAAAAAAGCATGGAGTAGCATTCAGTATGCCTTCATTACAAACCTGTTCAACCCAGCACATTCACGGTGGGATGCTTTGCAATGCTTCAATGTAGTGACTGATGATTCTCTATTTTCCTCCCTTCCTTCCATCATCAGGGTCGTAGAGAGTTGTCTGATGTCAACCAACCCTTTAAGCTCCACTTTCAAAGCTGGTGTACATATTTTGGCCACGCAGGTCAATCCTATGGTAAATAAACCAAAGGATGTCCCAACGGATGTCACGTCTGTGGCCGTCACAAACGTGACATCCCAATGATTTGTTCATACACCAATGGCGGCGGAAAACCATGCAAGGCACCAACCTGCTCACCGGGAGCAACTAGGGGTTCAGAGTCTTGCTCAAGGACTTTTGACATTAACTCAGGGGGAGCCCGGATTCGAACTGGGAACCCTTCAGGAACCCTTCGTGCTCTAATAACGGTTTCTCTACCCCTGAGCTATGCCATCTTCAACAAGGAGATCCGGGACTCCTAGGGGGTCCTCAGTTACTATAGGGGTGCCGCTAAATCATTGTGTGATAGGAACCTTTTTTTTTACATTAACCACTTGAACCCTAGCATCCCAAACTCACAGCGTGTCGCATTGAGCGTGTAGATCTGCCATTTTGATGTAACGCCACCATACGATGAAGTGATTGAGAATGAACTGTGAAATTGTGAAATTAAACAAATGCACCTGAGGTCACAAACAAAAAAAAGCTCTTCCGGGGAAATCCGCCCATCCCCTCTAAAGTTATCTCGCTAACAACAAATCCTCCCCAATATCGATTACAATCCCCTAACACACATTGCTGTATGCACTGTCAACTGACACGGGTCAGTGTCAGTTGACGAACCTATAAGGAAAGAAAGAAAAAAAGGTAGCAAGAAGGGGGAGAATATGCTGAAAAGCACATCTGTGACATAATAATGGATGTCTTCAGCGTGAAGCTGGCGTCCCCGGGACAGTGGGGACATGCATCACGGACGGGGACGCAGCAGGACAGGCTGCTACGCGTCACATGTTGTCACGGAATGACCTCCAACCTGCAATTCTTTTGTTGTTGTTGCTTGGTTTTACTGAGAAATGGAAGAGTGAACTATTCCTTTTAAGTGCCGAAATGTTTACCATTGAGCTAATAGAGCCGGTCTGCTTGCTCAGGGGATAAATTTAATCTCGACCATCAAGTCAAACTTTGTGTTAGATCCTGTGTGTCAGACAGGACCTTCAACACTGATGTCTAAATAGAAGAGCAGGGAGACAAAACCGCCCCCAATTGAGTTATATTGTATTAACATATCGTCACTGTCGGGCAGAAACCTTGTATCTCCAAGTTTCAAATTTGTACTTTTGTTCACCAATATACAAAAGGCTGTGGCACAAAAGTAGTGAAAACAGCCGATCTACAAGCACACAACGCCTCGTGGTGCAAAGCGTTGTGTGCTTGTTAGATCTGCTGTTTTCACTAGTTTAGTTCATTTTTAACATGATAAATACAAAACGAAGGTCTTGGACATACAAGGTTTCCACCCGACAACGACGATATATACAGTACTCTACCATACAGATTGGACAAAACTGAAATGTATTCATAAAAAAGGTTACATATAGTTAGGCTAAGTTAAATTGTAGCCTATATATACATATATACAGCGTACGAAAAGACGCAAGGGAATTATCATACAGCTTCTCTACTGCAGTCCTGACATGTCGGCCATTTGTAGAAAGGAGCTCTTCTCTCATGCTCCTGACAACTGCATTTGGTGTAGAGAGGGATACAGTAATAATTCCAGTTAGTCACTGTCACAGAAACGCCAGAGCGTTATTAAGTACTCACTCAGCACTGTCACCATGCCAACAAGTTACAAATGATCCTGTATGTCGATGGCTCCGAGTGGTGGTAATATAGGAAAAGAAGCTATAAGCTCAGAGAGAGTTCACACATGTATGATGTGTGTACATGCTAAGGTTTCTTTATTGTTATTATTGTGTACAGGTTCATATCGGTAAAAATACTTTTCTTGTAGTTCCTCAGACATTGTAACACAATTAATAATAATAATGATAATGATAACAATATGAATCATCATCATTATCATCATAATAGTCAAGAAATGAATACTTAAGAATCACAGTACAGCCGTACTGTCAAACAACAGTTTGACCGTTGCCTAAGCGCTTAAGGTGCTTGAAGGTTTTGAGTGCAAGCTTCAGAGGTGAAGCTTGCAACAGTTGCAAGCTGCAAATGATTTTTATGTTTTTTATTTTTCATATTCAGTGTCACTCAGGTCAATCTAAGACCAGTAAGATCAATCTAAGATGGGAAATGTAAGTGAAATACTTTTAGAGTTTAAGCATTATGAATAACATCCCGCTTGTTTATGCAATGCAATGTAATAAGTAAACACCCTTCCATTGCACCGTATCATTCCTTTTTAAAGGGGTTATCAATGCATTATGTACTGTATCTCTTCCCCAGTCCATTCAGCTATTATGTTTTACTGAAAGACCCTTATCGGTCACACTCTCTCAGAGTTAACCACTTAATCCTATACATTTGTTGTACCCAAATAAGGAAATATAGCCGATGCACAAACTCAAAACATTGCACGTTTCAATGTGTTGATCTGATGTTTTCACAGAATGTAAATTTGTTTGAATGTGCACTCAGGTTTGTGTTGTGCAGTACAGGGCACAGGGAGCACAGCAGTGTGCAATCATAGGCTGATAGAGTAGAATTCTATTATTTATGTGACCTTCATAGTCAGTGCAACCTGCCTGAAATTGAAAATTCACCTTGTCGGCCTTTCTTGGGCCTCAAGTCGAAATCAATGGGAGTTCTATGAGCGTGTGCATGTGTGTGCGCGTGCACGTGCACGTGTGTGTGTGTGTGTGTGTGTGTGTGTGTGTGTGTGTGTGTGTGTGTGTGTGTGTGTGTGTGTGTGTGTGTGTGTGTGCGTGTGTGTGTGTGTGTGTGTGTGTGCTGATGACTGTTACCAACCTGCCAGAAGCAACATTGAGTGATTTGATTCAAAAGGACTTAGAGTCTTAACTCACTTCCACAGGCTAGAAAACAGCAGTCCATTGGTAGCTGCCCTGTCTATGTCTGCGTGAGAGAAATTGGTTTTCAGAAAGTAGTCCACGGACATATACCGGTAGCGCCATATTCTGGGTACATGTATGTCATAATAGTCGAACCATTGTCGAAAATAATCTAGAATGAGTGAGCTTGTAGATCGGCTATTTTCAGCTGAGGGATTTGTTTAGAGAGTTAAAAGGAGGGGGGTCCAAGAACGTGCTCCAAGTCCAAGAAGTGCTCTCTTGAGAAAATGTTATATTTCTCTAAACATTATCGACAGTAATTAATATCAAGTATTATGCTTTAGGACCTTGACTTTCTCAGAGAGCTCCATCGGTTCGCCTACAATACAGAAAAATCAAGTCATCAACGATGAGTGTGTTTGTCAATACGGCCGACAATGTTCTTTACTTTATGGCCGTTATATAAGCAAGCACACATTAATGAATCTGTTGTATAACATTATGAAGAATTCAAGGACAATTACCACAGGTAAATGTGCAAATATAATGTATATCGGTTTTAGAGTGGCACTCATATTGAAGTGTTAGCGTTTGTGAATAATCGAGTGTTTGAGTATTGTGTTATGATAGAGTCCTTACTGATGTTGTTTTTCTGCTTTATTATAATCATGTGTACTATTTCTGTTAAGTACTTTGAGCAGAATTTCATGTCATGAAAGGTGCTAAACAAATAAAGGGTATTATTAGGTAACAGAACGTGCTTTAGAAAGTTATGCGTTGGTGTGTGCATAAGCAGATTGGATTTCTCATTTTGGTTATCATTCCTATAAATACAACATTTATGTTGGGAGCAAGAATCTTGCTCTATAGCGGTTAGGATAGAATTGCTATCTGCATTAAGCTGTCATATCTAAAGTAACTGTAACTGGTTGAGTAAAACAGTAATCACGTATCATGTTGGCATAGCAGTATAAAAACAAACTAAAACTAAGCTAAATTATAAACTGTCAAAATTTCCATTACAAACAAACTGAAATTGATAAATATAAAACGGATACCTCCTGATTCCTAGAATAGGTGTACAGTACCGTACAGTACATCACACTATGTTGCTGGGGAAACATATCAACACATTCTCACCCCTACTGCGTCTCACCCATGACGCCATGTCATAGATAGATAGCTACCTTTATTATCCCAAGGGGGAAATTCAGTTGTCATGTCCGACATGTACGAGAGCACCGTGGCGAACAATGCGAACCGTTTACTATGGACACAATAGTAAATATTCAGTCCCCCAGTATCCACATTCTCAAGGGCACAAAAAAAAGGGGCTTTGGCCATCCGTTCGCTAGCTCAGTCGGTAGAGCACGGTGCCCACTATAATCATCATATCCTTTTCATTATTTTCGGTCACAACATTGTGTATATAATGTTACAATGTCCAATGTCCATATTAAACATGGCCAATGTTTCAAATAATACAGACTGTTCCGAACATTCGGTTTCCAAGGATTTTCTCTACATTCAAAACGAGCTGAAGTCAACTTGTGATAGTTTCTTTTTTATGGCCATCTGCTATGCCTATATGGCCTCTATACGGTGCGGGGGGTTAAAGACACACATGTGACGGGCAAATACTGCTTCTTTCATACTTTGTGAAATGTGGGGCTGCATAAAGAGCCTCTATAAGACAAACGAGGAGGTTTTATTAAAACTCATTTACAGCTACTCTAGTGGAGTCACAGAATGAAAAAATATAACAGCTGGAGATTTGCATAATAGGCCCCCTTTAACATCCGCTTGATGTTCAAAAGGCCACACACAGAGACTCTCACTAAATGACAGGGGGACTAAACAGGGTGAAGTGTGGCATTACATCTGAGGAACATGCGGTAGTGCTGCTGGTCTTTTCAATCCACCAACGCTGACTTGTCAGGTGGGCATCATCAAAGTTTAATAACACGTATACACACACAGGCACATAAGGTCACACACACGCACACGCACGCGACAGACACACACACACACACACACACACACACACACACGCATGCACGCACACGCACGGTACTACATAGTCAAGAATTGCAATTTTGCAAATGCATCTCAAATCTGCACCTACTACATTAACGATGGTAGGCTACAGTAGTTATAGCGTTGCATGATGCAACGCTGAAGAAGGCTTTACGCCGAAACGCGTCCGTTTCTGCTGCTCTGCAGCTCACCCTGACCAACGAAACTTAAAATAAAAAAGTGCCTTTAATGGACCTGTCCATGAGTGCTGGTGTTCTCTTTGAGATGTCTTGTATAGTTACGTTTCCCGACCGTGCACCCGGTAAGAAGTTAAGCAATGTTAAAAAGTTTTGGAGTCGTGCTCGCACCCCTGCTGTAACCAAGGCTACAGTAGTTACAACAGGTGTGGCTGTTAAGATGTTATATTATATAAAAAGAACATTGGAGTTCACCAGCGATTCACCTCCATGCTGTCAGTCACTCTCGCGCGCACGCATGCAGGCACACACACATACTCTCACACACACACACACACACACACACACAAGTATTTAAAACCACTGTACGTTTGGCTTTTTAAACTGGTGTTGGCTGGATGTTTGGGGACTGGGAAGGAGGGAGTCCATTTTTTGTTGCGGCCTAGGCTCCCCTAGGCCGGGCTGTAACGGTGCCTCAGGCTTTTCAGACTATAAAGAGGAGACAGCCCATGTTCCCTTCACTCTGCTTCTCTCTGATCCTGCTCCGAAAGGCTTTACCACCCAACAAGTTGGAAACCAGAAACCCTCCCTCACACCAACATCAAAGGCCTTTTGACTCACAACACAAAAGCTTTTAGGTGAAAAGATGCGCGTCAGTCTTGGACAGCTATAGTGGGTATATCCCAATTATGTTTGTGCTTGCCACTGCAATACAATATGTGGCTGACCACAGCATCAGCAATTCATGCAGCCCTTGTGCTCAGCAGACGCTTATTGCAATACACTACTACGCAAATTACGCAATTGCAGTTTCCTGTTACAGACCTGCAAACAATGAATGCATTAATTATTAAAGAATAATGAAGCGCATTTGCAACACTAATATCTAACCCTTGTTTATAAATAACTAGTATACTCATCAGCCTATCGATTGCCTGGGAGAGAGCAACTCTAAATGCCTAAATGAAAACCCCTTCACTCAGTTTCAAATCATACACTGAAGAGACTATATTGATCATGTTAAATGTCTAAATCGTATTCTTAAATGAATTCTTGATATACTAAAGAGACTATATTGATGATGTTAAATATCTAAATAAATTCTTGGTTTTGTGTAATAAACCACAATTAAAAAGGTAGCTGGCATGCAGTGACAGAGGAGCAACTTTACGCAAAGGATGCAGGTTGTGATAACCGCAGCATTCAGTGACCTTCCCCCTGCAATATGCAATATATTCAGGGGTCAAAAGAACCCAAACAAATACAGAAAATGTCATGAATTCTTGAAAAGGCAACATGGCAAAAGTAGACACAGCACCTATATCAAGTTTCAGGCTAATATAAGTTGTACAGGATCCTGTACATTTTGTATGGAAGGTTCAACACTTGTGTCACCATGTGACATACCAATCATCAAACTATGACAATTTTTTTCTCTCTCCCACTTCCCCTCATCTGCACGCATGTTTGCACTTTCCCAGCAACCACTGAATGACACAGAATCAAGCCTGTTGCTCATTACATTCAAACAAAAAGCATCACTCATGGGAGTGGAATAGGAGAGGCTGCTTCGAGCCACAGAGCACATATGCAGCTTGCGGTTGCAGAATTAGATATCGGTGTCTCCCCGAGATGAGATCCTCCCCAAAGGAGAACCCTCTATGCAATGAAACCTTCCTTCCTCACATGGGCGTCACAAGGGGGGGGGGGGGGGGGGGGGGGGGGGGGGGAGTGGGACTGAGTTACTGGGGCCCTAGTAACTTTAGCTATTGAAAAATAGCAGATATACAAGCTCACAGCGCGGCACCGAGTGCCGCGCTGCAAGCTTGTAGATCTACTATTTTTGAAAAGTCGTGAAAATGTGTGCAAATCTTCCAATATATGTATTTTTTAAGCAAACATTTGTAACTCAAATTTTGCTTCGGGGGGGGGGGTCCCTGGAACTAAATATTTTGAGATGGGGTTCCGTGGGCAAATACATATCATTTTGGGGGTCCTTCACTTGAAAAAGTTTGAGCACCACTGACACATAGAAACATAGGTTTTTCAAAAAACCTTAGAAGGATTTGAAATATTCAAAGACTTGCACAAATGTTCGATTTTTCAAAAACAGCAGATCTACAAGCTCGCAGCGCGGCACTCGGTGCCACGCTGTGAGCTTGTGTATATGCTATGTTTCAATAGTTAAAGCACATGGGGGGCCCGCAGTGAATCCTTAAGTTGTACCCAGGGCCCAGAATTTGGTTTGACACCCCTGCTTCCTCGTCACGCCCCTCTGACTTCTACCCAGTGTGTTCAAGCTTAGCTGCACGCTGAATGAATCATCCTCCCATGTTCAATCCCGCAACAAGAACCTCATGGGAAAGCATCCGTGTCGTTTTAGATTTGATCCACTTTAACCATTATTTTAGATACTTTGGCTATTCAAAAATAGCAATTATACAAGCTCGTAGCATGTCACTTCGTGCCACGCTATGAGCATGCAGATCTGCTATTTTTGAAAAATCTTGAAAATGTGTGCAAATAAATATATTATATTCTTAAAGCAAACATTTTAACTCAAATCTTTGCCTCTGGGGGTCCCTGGAGCAAAATATTTCAAGATGGGGCATCGGCGGCCAAATACAGTATTATAACTTTTGGAGTCCTTGACATAAAAAGGTTTGAGCACCACTGATTGAAATATACATGTTTCAGGAAAACTGTTAGGATTTAGAAGACTTTTGTAGAATCGGCTTCAGACCTTAACAGGTGAAACTCGGGTAATCGTCGCAGATAAAATTGAGTTGCCGCAAACTATTATCAATGTATTCAGAGGCACCCACTTTGAGAAACCCTGGTATAGTAGACGCATACAACAAGATTGTGTAAAAATCGAAACCTCAATCCAAACAAACAAGGAATGAGCGTTACACGTTTATGGCCTACCGCATAATGCCAATTGACACTGGGAAATGGGAATAGGGCAATGGTAAATGTAGTGATTTGTATTTCTCAGCCAATCATTTCAAATGCACAGCCTTTTCGACACAGAGCTGCCATAACCGTGGACTGCATTCCTCTTTAATCTTGAAGACATAAAACAGATAGGGGACGTAAAGAATAGTATCCTATTCCCCGTTAAATATTAACAATGTTATCAATCAGAGTAGCAGGGTGTCAATAAGTAATTGATCCAGGCTTCGATGGTGTGGCTCCCTGTTCACAAGCTGCAGAAACAACAATTAGTACTTTGTTACTCGGGCATGCAAAATAATTTCCTCCCAGTCAGGGAGGGTAAAAAGTCAAATGATATCTGGATTATAAAGAAGGATCCAGATACATTCCAAAGAACCCTTTTTATCATTTTTGGAGAGGAGACTCTACAGCAGTCTTCAACGTTTTCAGGCCAAGGACCCCTTAGTTGAGAGAGAGATGAAGCAGGGACACCCAAAACCTGTTCATAGATTCCGTATAGTTTCATTGTTTGACAGCACAATCATCAGTATTTTGGATTCATGTCAATGTGTGTTTTCAGATATTTAACCACTTGAACCGTCAATACTTATTAAACTTGACCTTTCACTCTGTGCTTAGTCTGCTCTTTTTCCCTTTTTAGCCGAAAATAGCCGATCTACAAGCTCACAACTCCTCGCAGTGTGAGGTGTTGTGAGCTTGTAGATCTGCTATTTTTGGCTAAAGTTATCACTCAAAGATTTGGAGGACCCCCTGTAGTAACTCTGAGAACCCCCTAAGGGTCCCGGACCCCCCTGTTGAAGACCCCTGCTCTACATTATGTGAAGATCGATAACAGAAACGTACATTGTCCTTTTCACACACACACACACACACACACACACACACACACACACACACACACACACACACACACACACACACACAGTACTCATGTATTTAAGCATATAGACACATTTTGTGAATAATGTAAAGGGTTACAGTAAAGCTCTAGAGCGGCTAGAGTTATGGTTTTCTTTCCATCAGTAAAATCTAATTCCACTTTCGCTAGTGTGTATGTTTGCCCAGGGCAAACTTTGTTCTTAAAAAGGTAATTAAACATTGATTAGATCAAACAATGTTAACAACACAAAACCAATTTAATCCGTTTTTAATTAGGGTTTAATTCTAGCAAGTAGCAACATGCTGGATTTGAAACATAAAATAAACCATAACGGTGTGCTCACTGGAGCACATATCTCCGCCAGGGTGCATGGCCTACCCAGGGCTGTTTGATATTGTGATATGAGATGCCATAAAACCAAGGTTTATTTTTGGTGTACAATTTGAATGTGTCTGCTGTACATGCACCGTATACTGATCGATCTCCCTGTCTGTCCAGCTCTTCAATAAACAGAAAACACATTTTCGGAACGGGATAACACTTCTATTCAATTAGGAACTCTTTAAGGATATAGGAAAAACATGTGGAATTGGCGTAAAAATGATGCATCAACATCTCTGTTGTATTTACAGTATACCTACAATACAATACAACATACTACGTAGGGGCGGCCTAAAAACTTTTTTCCATAGGAACCAATACAGTCAACATACTGCAGATACACATCAGTCTTCAATTCCAAATAAACATTTGTTACGTCAGAGTTATGTCAAAGCCCAAAACCTCTTGTTTGAATTTAAAAGGAAACAGCAAACTCAACTCACACGTAGGATAATTGAAGTAACCAAGAGTCAAATACACATACTAACTCACTATACTTCAACAGCAGAAACCCACTGTAGATTCGCATCAGCATTCAATTCCAGATCCTCAAACAGTCACTGAACAGGTTTCATTGCCACCCAGTCATTGGGTCCCAACATAACAGCCATAGCACAACAGTTTGAATCAAATAGTATACACAGTACAGCATACAACACAAGCAGCAGCAGCAGTAGTGGGGGCAAAAACCAGGGTTCCTACTTTGTGCCGTTTTCTACTTGGCCAGGGTCAAACTTTGGAACACAGATAAAGTCCCCCGATGTCACCGAACAAACACTCCATATACCGGTAGCAATCCAGCGTCTCTTGTCATTTCCATCCCCCATACATGTATATCTGGCTAGCTTCGCCAGTACTTTGCTCGAGTGCTGGGAGCTCCCATGTGTCAATGGCAGTGACCGACCAGCAGTGACCGACCAGTAGTGACCGACCAGCCTCTTCTCACTCACCCTACCCACCCATCCGGCTTGTTGGTAACATCCTGGTTGATGTTTAGTATTGAACATAGCATTCTGGTGTAGCACAGTGGCCAGGGGCTTCTGTAGGGCAGGCTAAGATTCAGCACTCACAGCCGTACGGCTGTGAGTTCCAGAGTAGGTTGGGAGGGACACCATAAGCCTTGAAAGAAAGAAAGAAAGAAAGAAAGAAAGAAAGAAAGAAAGAAAGAAAGAACAAACAAACAAACTAGGGGAATCATTGGAGGTGCACGGCACGGGTGGTTTCAGCTTGCGGTTCTGGCCGCCCGATGACTACAACAAACTACAACATTACGTAAAGTTATTTCCGCTCCCGATCGGATTAGAAACCCAAAAATGACATTGATCCCAAGCTATCAGGACATATAGCATTGATGTAGACAAAATGTAATGGAGTCTGGATCTCCATGGTAATGATGGCAGTGTCCTGTTTTGATGCTACATGCATTGTGCCAATGGTCCCTGCTCTTCAGTTTACTTACTTTTAAAAAGTTTTTCTGTCACTCTTATTGAACGTAAGGACAAAAAAAAAAAGATAAACACACAGGCAAGTCCCAAGATATATGGGCAGACTGAATAAAAATATTCAGTGTTAGTAGTTGCGGCACTGTTAACAGATACTAAATCAAAGCCCTGATCTAGACGCAGTGCCCGAAATAACGGCGTTTCCTTGGCATAAGTATCGCTGCACATGATGGTGAAATATTGTCAGAAACTGACATTGCGTTACACAGCAGACAACAAATCATGTCAGCCCAGGAACTGGGAGACAGACAGGAGGAGACAGTGCTGTCACAGTCTCACAGGAAAAAAAAGAAAGTAATTGGAGGCTAAAAATATATTTAATAGCATGGGGGAAACTGGATATTCAAAACCGGTTGTCTGATTTGTAACATTTAAGTGTCTAGAAACCTGGTATGAAATAGTAAATGTGCATATATTAAAGGTTGAGTGTCTCATTAAGGATCCATAACACTCTGAGTGAAAATAAACATTCATAAATGTAAAAAAAAAATCTAGTAAAAGAAAAAATGATTTCTCTAGACTGTGTGACAGGTATAGAAGATAGAGTTATATGATTGACATCTCCTTGGCATCAAAACTTTCCCTGTCCGGACCCTCAAACAACAAGACATTTTCCCATTTAGCTTTTTTCAGTCACCTCTCTATGGTGTCATCTTGCAGCCATATAATATACACACCCCTGTGTTAAGATCAAACTGAAATACCTGAAGATGAAGCTGGATGTTTTCATTGCAAAACTAGTATAATTTTACCTAGATTTTATCTAAACCATGCAGGATTTTTTTTTCCTTCACAATAATGTCCAAAAATAGCCACGCCCAATTGAAACCCATATCAGGAAGATTTACAAAAATCAAATGACAATATTTTAGTTTATTTCGTTGGTATTCTTATACCGTTTACTCTATTGCAGAGGAAGAATTATTTTGTGCAAAAAATAACGCAATTGCTGGAAATGCCATAAGTGAAGAGCCCTCTGCAACGGATGCACAATGTTGGCAATGCTTTAAGTAACCAGTGTTGTATTAAAGCCATAATAAAAACACTGAGGTTGGATATGTTTTCCTAACGTAATTAATATTCTTTGGCGATCAATCTTATCGTCACAGATAAACAAAGTGTCCATCTGTCCTTTTTCCACTCCTTAACTTTGCGTTGTTGTACTTTGTGCTTTGTTTATTGATGACTGCTCGCAAGGATGGTGATTTATGGATGATGACTGTAGTCTTTGCTGTACTCTGCATTATATTGCTCTGAATAACAACATCAGCTCAATGTCTCTGACAATGCAAACATACAAGAGAGGAGTGAAGGTTTAGAGTGAGGAAGAATGTGAGCGTTGGTCTGCTACATAGATTCAGTGGTGTAAAGTAACTAAGTACATTTACTTAAGTACTGTTGTACTTAAGTACAGTTTTGAGGTATTTGTACTTTACTTGAGTATTTCCATGTTTCAGTACTTTCACTTCTGGGAACCAAATATTGTACTTTTACTCCACTACAATTATTTGAAAACTATAGTTACTAGTTACTTTGCTGATATACATTATAATATGTTAAAACATACATACACCACTTTAGCCCTATTTTATACCTTGGCTGTTTGAAAATAGACGATCTACAAGCTCACAACGCACGCATCACGACGCGTTGTGAGCTTGTAGATCTGTTATTTTCAAACATTTTGTACTTTTACTTTTAGTACTTTAAGTACATTTTGATGCCAATACTTTTGTACTGTGAACAGAGTACTTCTACAATGTAGTATTGATACTTTTACTTAAGTAGAAAGTGAGTACTTTCTCCACCACTGCAGTGTACCCAGGGATTTCCTGGACCAATTAACGTTATTTGTAGTAGCCAGGGGGATACACAACATCTGAGCAGAGCTGTTTAAACCAATTCTATGCGTATAGCCTTAATTAATCATATAATGATTAATGAATGAACATGCTTGGTGTCGGACATACATCATTTTCCAGCACAAACTAGGGAAATAGATTGTGAGCAACCAACGTGTGTGTACTATATGTAATCTCTCTGTTGATAATAGCATTAATGAATACAAATAATATCTCAATCTACCATAACACCAAACAAGCAAGCATTAACGCATTAAGGTTTGTCTCCGTCTCTCAGTCTGTTATATCACCAGTAAGACGCCTAAGGGCGAAAAGCAAGGGTGAGGTCGCACCATGTCTTGGCCATATATGGATTCTGTCATCTGACATCATACAATCCCTTTTATGCCCATATATGGAGATCCCTACTCTGAGGATATAGTGATGTGTCAGGGGAACCACAGTGTCAGGCGTTACAGACACGTACAGTCAAGCTGTGATTGTTCAACATACTAAACTGGTGCCTCCGTGTGCGTGTGTGTGCACACGTCTGCGCGCGTGCGTAAGCATGCGTGTGAGTGCGAAGTGAAGTGACATTTGTGTCTTCACAAGTGCCTCATATTTCATAGCAAAATGTTCATTGCGAACAAAAAATTAGGTGGCAAAAACTGGCAAAAGCCAGGGAACTCATTACTGTAAGCTCGCAAGGTGCTGTCAGGTCGAATCTCCACAGGAATCCTTCAGCTCAGATTACACTCCTCCTGAGAGACTGAGACCCCCACAGTCCTGTCCTGAGAGCTGTCTAGTCATGCCATGTACACACACACACACACACACACACACACACACACACACACACACACACACACACACACACACACACACACACACACACACACACACACACAGTATACTTACACTAGAGGGTCATGTCTGGGTCAGACACTATGGATCACAGCAGCGCCTGATTAACCCTGAGAGTTGCCCCTGGGCGACCTCAACTTAGTGGTGCCCCCCGCCGCACAAGCGCACACACACACACACATAAACGCACGCGCACACACACACCTTCAATGTATTTATTTTACAATGGATCTAAACACCATAGATTTATTGGCAGTACAATTGCAACAAATATGACACCATGCAGAACAAAAAAGCAACCAGCAACTACCATTATTTTCAAGCTACTTTACAGAAGAATATGACCAAAGTTGCTTATAATAAGCAGGCATGGCAACCCAACACACACACACACACACACACACACACACACACACACGCGCGCGCGCGCACGCACACGCGCACACACACACACACATACACACACACACACACACACACACACACACACACACACACACACACACAGAGAGAGAGACAACTTTATTTTACTAAGGCTCTAAACACCATAGATTTGCATGAGATTAATGGTTACAGACCAAAAAACGCAGCAACCAGAAAGATAAGCCCAACATTGCTTATAATAAGCAGACATGGCAACCCTGACACACTCACAATTTACACTTTAGGCATTTAGCAGACGCTTTCAGAGCGATGGTTGGCTTTTTGAGGAGGTGAAAAAGAACAACCTAGCAGCTGTACTGTGCTTCATTGACTTCAAAAAAGCTTTTGATTCTATCCACAGAAGCAAGATGGTGAAGATCCTTGAGGCCTACAATGTCCCTCCCAACATTCTCCGGGCTATCGAGACCATGTACGCAAAAACAAGGGCCAAAGTGGTGACCCCGGATGGCAGCAGTGAGGTGTTTGACATCCGAGCTGGTGTAATGCAAGGAGACACCCTAGCCCCCTACCTCTTCATCATAGTTCTAGATTACGCGCTCAGGAAAGCCATAGGGGGACGAGAACAAGAGCTTGGCTTCACGCTAACACCAAGGAGGTCAAGTCGGCATCCCGCAGTAGTTCTGACAGACCTGGACTATGCGGACGACATCAGCCTGCTCTCCGACAGCATGGAACAAGCACAAGAACTCCTGAACAGGGTGGAGATAGAGTGTGCCAAAGTTGGTCTCAGGCTAAATGCTAAGAAAACTGAGGTTATCACCTATAACCTACCTGATCACTCACCTCTGACAACAACAGAAGGAGCTGTGTTGAAGGAAGTCAAGGACTTCAAGTACCTGGGCGCATGGGTCGACTCAACTGAGAAAGACCTTAAAGTAAGGAAGGCACTCGCGTGGAGGGCCCTGAACGGCATGAACAGTGTATGGAACTCTAACCTCCCCCGCCAAATCAAACTTAGCTTCTTCTTTGCAACGGTGGAGTCTGTTCTCCTCTATGGCAGTGAATGCTGGACCCTGAAGCCAACCCTGCAGAAGTCTCTAGACGGGTGCTACACTAGAATGTTGCGTGCAGTACTCAACATCAACAGGAGTGCACATGTTACCAACAGGAGCCTGTATGAGGGAATACCAAAGGTAAGCGAGAAAATTGCCACCAGAAGAATGAGACTAGCAGGACACTGCCAAAGACACCAGGAGCTTCCAGCCAGCAAATTGGTACTGTGGGAGCCAACACATGGGCACCGGTCGCGAGGACGTCCCACAAAAACATACGTGGACGTACTCAAGGAAGACGTAGGGACACAGAACACCAATGAGCTGGCCAGATGTATGGAGAACCGAGATGACTGGAAACAACGATGGAGGGCTCGTCTGAGGACGACCTAGATAGATATTCAGAGCGATATAAAATAAGCAAGGTAATACATCAACATCAAATGCATAGAAATAGTAATCTAAGAAAAAGAACGTAGGTAGACCAAGAAGCAAGAAGCACCTACAGTATAACTCAGACACACACACACACACACACACACACACACACACACACACACACACACACACACACACACACACACACACACACACACTATATATATTTACATCACTTGTGGGGACATTACATAGACTTCCATTCATTTTTATGCAAGTCCTGTGGCCTTACCCTAACCTCTATCCCTAAACCTAACCCCTAACCCTAACCCTAACCCTAACCGTTGTGGGGACCTACTATTTTGTCCCCACACTGTCAGAGGTCCCCTGCAGGTGACTGTGTGAACATGCGTTTAGTCCCCATGCAGGTGACTGTGTGAACATGCGTTTAGTCCCCATAAGTATAGCTAGACAAACTCACACACACACACACACACACACACACACACACACACACACACACACACACACACACACACACACACACACTTCACAGTGCACAGTTAAATAAAGCCATACTGTATGTCTTACCTTGCGCCAAAATATGCAATTTTATATGGAGGTGATCAGATGAGATGTCCCCACATTACTGACACAACAATGTGTCTTCCAGCCTCATTGAACAGCGCCGAAAACGTTAGTACGTCGGTAGGTATCGTAAATGTAAAAGTCCTACGGATGTCATGTAGTTAATCCAAGGTGGTAAAAGCTGTGAAACAGCTGTTTAATTCGGGTATTTACTGTAGATAAACTGCATGCATGGTGTTTGTTTACACCGCACTTCAGGAAGAGACGTTCAGACACTGACTGTGATTGGTTGAGAAAGACGTCTAAGGGAATTGTAAACCAGTTGCCTAGGGCAAAAAAAAAAAAAAAAAAAAATCCGACATCCATTCAAGAACTAGCTCTCGTGATGTATAAACAGTGAGTGAATGGAACCATCCCATGGCTCGGACGGATGGCTGCTGCCGGTTGCCATGGTAATGGTGCAGCGATCAAATGGGTCCTGAAGAAACTGTTCCGAGAGGTATAGTTCCGCTTTTTTAGTTCCGCTTTTCGATTAATAATTATTTTTAATTAAAGATTATTAAATTCTCAGGATTATCGGGCCTGGCAGGGAGCTACATAGAAAAGGTTGTTTTTGGGACTGTGTTAATAAGTCATGGATGTTAGAATTTCATTTTTGCCACCCCAATCCCATTTATAATCATGCAGATGCATGGCAAAACAAACGTATGTATGCAGGCGGCAAAACAAACCTGGACCTAAATTACGAAATATAAGTGAACTTCATAATAGCATTTTGATGAAGTGTGGTATGTTTCGTGTGATTTTGAGGTGTTTAAAGGAGTAGTTCACCCCCAAAATGACTTTTTTTCTATTGATTAATCATGCCATGGAGAATTGAGTTCAATAATATTCCTAAGACAAAAATTAGATTTTAGTAAATGTACTCCCATTGATTCCGGATGGGGACCCAAATGCATTTGCAGGTTCACATCCGGAATCAATGGGGGTACATTTATTGTGATGACATTTTTGTCTTAGGAATGCGACTAAAACAAAAACATTACTAGTCTCCATGGCATGATTAATCAATAGAAAAAAAGTCATTTTGGGGGTGAACTAATCCTTTAAGTTATGGTTTGAAAGGCATGAGACTTCAATAATAATTATGAATCTCAATAACAAAAAGGGGGAAAAAGATTTTGAGGAACGAAACGCTATCACAGTAAGGATGACAAAGGACCCATGTCTTTAAAAAAAATGCTGTTTACCCCTTTAAGTGGTTAAGGAATCCGAGGCAGGCATTGTATTGACATACCGACTGGATGGACTTTGCACTCATTTCAAAACCTTCTTATTGGCTTTGAAACTGCAGAGAGAAGCAGTCTTTCTCAGGAACAAAGGCCACATGGTGGAAGATGAAGCAAACAGCGGGTTTGTTTTGCCACCTCTAGGGAGGGAGGGCAGGGCACTATATGCAAGCATCCTTATAAACAAACGCACCCGGTGTGAGCGGGAGACTCTGGGAGTGAAGTCTTTGACTTGACCTCAAGGGCATTTTTTGGAATATGTGAAGGAGGCTTGTTCAAGCTATTAACTGGAGCGTTAAGTTCCTCTTTAACCAATGAGACCCTAAATGGTATACTTCATTTAGCTGGGTTCCACAGGTGTCTATCTTCTTTGCCCTGTCCTGCCCTCTACACCATCTCTTTGACAAAATTGCTGATCTGCCATTCCAATTGCAGAGTGATGTTGTGAACATCCGCTATTTTCACCGGACCTTCGCCTGCTTTGACATATACCCAGAATGGGGACGTTATGGTTCTCATGGTAAAAGCAATCAAACCTAAAGCTGGCTACAGTAAACACACCTTATATGGCATGACACATTACAGCTGGCTATTGAGAGCCCACATTAAACGTTCAGAATTGGCAAAAGCAAGCAAATAATTAAGAAATAAATGACTCTCCCATTAGGTCTATAGGTCTGAGACAGCTGGTTGCCATTGGTAACGTATTCTGTGAAGATCTGCCAACTTTCCTGTACAATGCCATCACAGGGACGTCAGACTGACGTGCTGAGGTGAAGATCCCTGCGTTTACAGGAGGGCGGCATCAGGTGGATGCAATAGACGCAGAAGAAACAAAAGAGTGAATTCCCCTGTCTGCCAAAGGCATTCTGTTCTCAACCTTTTCAGGCCGTGACTGAGGCAGAGCGCCTACACCTACCATCAGCTCCCAGTATACTTACCTCATGACTTGCCACACACAAGCAGTGCTACTGGAATCCTATGCTGAGGCAGTGACCAGGATCAAACCCATGACTTAATTGACCTTGTGGTCGAAAGGTGAGTGCTCTTCCGACTGATGTCCGTGTGGCTCATTGATAGGCTCTCTCATTCTAAAAGGGATTTCCTTTTTCTTCTATCGATTGCTCACCCCATGGAGACTTGAATTCATGGATACAGTATGTTTTTGTTGCATTCCTACGCCAATCATTTGATGACCAGCAGTGGTTCCCTATGGCAGGGGTGGGCAACTTTGATGATGGCGAGGGCCACTATATTTCCACCTTCACTCCAGAGGGCCACAATGCATATTGCTACTTCCTACTTTGTCATTCTAGTATCTCATACAAAAGAAGCAAAAATAGCAGATCTACAAGCTCAAAACGTTTTGAGCTTGTAGATCGGCTATTTTTGCTTCTTTTGAATTGGAATCCTGAATTATGTTTTGTTATTTATTCATTGGAATCCTGAAATGTGACATTTTGATTATATACATTTAGTTATATATTCATGTTGACTATGAACCTAAATACAAATACCTACATTGGACATAAAAAGAAAATACATTTGAATACTACTATACTAGTCATTAAGCTACCAATATAGACTGACGGCATTAAAGCAGGAATTGTAACAGCTGAAATCAATAATATATATATTCAGTATTCTGGTATTAACCTGTGGGCCGCATTAAGTGAAGGTGGGGGCCGCATGTGGCCCCCGGGCCGCCAGTTGCCCATGTATGCCCTATGGAGACACAAATAGTCTCCTCAAAGTATTGGCTTTGGAAAGAGACTAAAACAACAACAAAAAAAACAATTTGGGGGTGAACTATCCCTTTAAGCCTGTATCTGAATTAGCAAACAATGTGAAACTAACTCACAGATCTTCACACAGTGACTTTCATTTTCTGATCACCTATATTATCCCTCGCCCCGTGATACAGTATCCACACAGATTTCCATTTAGAACCAATTCAAATCCCAACTATAGCCCATAACTAGGCTTTCTCTTGCACACTGCCAAGCTATCCGAGTTGGGGGCCGAGTTGCCTGGAGCTCTGCCGTTTCTCTGTCTTTTTTTTAAGGAATTTCGCCTAGGGATATGAAGTGGAATGTTGCAATGTTAGCAATATTTGTCAAACTACAACCTTTGATACTGGTGGTAAGAAACTTTCAGCCGCACTGCTATAAGATTTGCTTGTCCCCTGTAAAAAGAATAACTTGCAAACTTGCTGTTCACAAGCTTTCACACGCCTCATCATTCCCGTAACCCTAAGCGACAGCCGTTCCTAAGCGACATTGTTCGTTCCCATATACCCTTCATAGTCGAAAAGACCCATAAGTCAACAAAGCTATTGAGCCCGTCCACAGCTCTGTATCAAAACACTCCACTGGCTTGAAGGCCGCCCTTAGTGCAGTTTCAGTGAGCCTGGGGCAGGAGCTCCCTGCCGACTCTTCATTAAGAACAAGGTTTCTGGACAGAGTGAACACTCCACACCGGCCCCTTGATGTTTGTGCAGAGAAATGCGGTCCTCGCCTCCTCTGCATGCAGGACCACAGCGATGGAAGAAGTACTCACATTTCTTACTTACAGGTAAAAGTAGCAATACTGCGATGGTTACAAGTAAAAGTCATGTACACCTCAAGATTTTGAGTTAAAGTACAAAAGTATTGGCGTCAAAGAATACTACAAAAGTAAAAGTACTCAACAAGTTTTCAAAGGTCTAAAATGTATAAAGATCTTTTGAAAATAACGAAAGTGGTATATAGGGCTGAACTGGCCAATGTACGTTTTGTAAAAATACTCAGAATCAACATAGCAATGTGCTTGTCATGTGTGTGTGTGTGTGTGTGTGTGTGTGTGTGTGTGTGTGTGTGTGTGTGTGTGTGTGTGTGTGTGTGTGTGTGTGTGTGTGTGTGTGTGTGTGAACTGTGTTCTGCCCGTCAGCAATTGCACCTTATCTACAGTACATGACACAGTTTACCACAGACATCCAGCTTGTTGCACAGACAGAAGAACACCGCCAGTCACTGTCTGGCTGTCTCGGCACTGTTCACCTGCAGGGCCTCCATTATGCATGCATGACTTCCGTCCAAGCTTCCAAATCCATGGTCCAAGGCAGGCCTACAGGACCGTTCAGGGCAGGCCTACAGGACCGTTCAGGGCAGGCCTACAGGACCGTTCAGGGCAGGCCTACAGGACCGTTCAGGGCAGGCCTACAGGACCGTTCAGGGCAGGCCTACAGGACCGTTCAGGGCAGGCCTACAGGACCGTTCAGGGCAGGCCTACAGGACCGTTCAGGGCAGGCCTACAGGACCGTTCAGGGCAGGCCTACAGGACCGTTCAGGGCAGGCCTACAGGACCGTTCAGGGCGGACAGATTGGTGTGAGCAAATGGGTTAATAGACTATGTCATTCTTTTTGCCACCTAAAATAGATCCCATATATTGTTGTGCTCTTTTAGCCACTTAAACCCCATATGCTTTGTTGACTGGGGTTCCCCAGGGGTCTATCCTTGCCCCTGCTACTTTTGATGCTTTTGTGTGACGCTATAGTTTGATCAAGTAGGGCATTCATTTATGAAAAGTCAATATGGAGATAAGAGTTTTCTGCCCAACAGCAACGATATATTGTTACACCGGGCCAATGGGAAAACTAAGCACAACATGTTAAAGTTAGCCTGGGTGCAAGCCTGTTCGCTCCGTTCCGCGATTTGTTTTGTCCAGAGTCGTCTAATCAGAGAGTCCTGCCACTGCGGGGTCAGAAACAGCGCTGGTCACGTGGTTCATTGTCACTTTACACCTCATAGACTTCAATGCATTTTGTAAACTTCCGGTTCGCCGTTTGTCACTATACGCCAATAGATGTGTGCGTAGAAGACCTGGCCCCATGAAGTGAACGGGAGTGACGCAACTCTCCGAAGGTAGAAGGCTCTGGTTTTGTCTCTCCGCATCACAGTCTGGAAAGCCTCCTATCCTATCTCCAAGGGGAGGTGGGACATAGAAGCGGGAGTCACACATCCGTGGCTTCCGATTGGTCTTTGGTGATGTCTGTCAAACACACCAGTGTGCCGAGTGTGTTTATGATGACGTTGCTACGATAACCCTACTCTGATTCGTTGGAACAACACACACACACAGTCACACAGTCACACACACACACACACACACACACACACACACACACACACACACACACACACACACACACACACACACACACACACACACACACACACACACACACAGAAGATTAAAATACACACAGGTGTAAAATGACATTGCGACCTCAGTCCCGTAACAACAGATATACGTTAATATAGGTTATCTACGATCATACGCGAAAGAAGAAGGTTATCTAAGTAAATCTTTTTCTTAGTATGTGTCCATATGGCCAGAGACAGTGCAGAGACCGTAGCCATAGCAACTGACCAAGTTTCAACAACTGTATTCCATCCATTGCACCATAGCGGTTGTTGCAATGTATATCTGTGTTTTTACAGACTCTGATATATTTAGTGAAGACTTGGAAGGAATGTACACGTTTTGTACGATCACATGCATGCAGTTACCTTGATCTTTGACCTTAAACCAGGGGTCTTCAACAGGGGGTCCGGGAACCCTAGGGGGTCCTCAGAGTTAATACTGGGGGTCCTCCAAATCGTTGTGATAGAAACTTGTTTTCCCCCCCTTTTTTATATTAACCACTTGAACCCTAGTGTCCATATTCTGAGAACTTTAGCCAAAAATAGCAGATCTACAAGCTCACAATGCCTCGCAGTAGATCGGCTATTTTTGTCAAAGAGCTTTGGAGGGGGAAAAGAGCAGACTAAGTACAGCGAAAGGTCAAGTTTATTAAGTATTGACGGTTCAGGTGGTTAAATATCTGAAAACCCATAACATGAATCCAAAATATACTGATGATCGTGCTGTCAAACAAGGAAACTACAGTATATGGAATCTATGATAAGGTTGTGGGGGGTCCCTGCTTCATTTCTCTCTCAACTAAGGGAACCTTGGCCTGAAAATATTGAAGACCCCTGCCTTAAACCACCCATTCTAATTCACTCCACGCTACCGTCCCGGTGGATGTTTGTGCTCAGCTTAAAGAGGTGGTGCCATAGTTTTGTACTTTTTCTGTTTTTCATGTGTCTAGGAGGTTGAAAGTACTTCATTAGACCCCCTGGTGTGTTTTTTTTGAGAAATGATGTATTCTCTTAGTATTTGTTTGTTTTCTCTTGGAGGCTGCCACCTTGTGGTCAAACGTGTCAGTTAAAAAACACAGATACTAAGTACCGGTATGTCACAGTATCAACTCCTCCCCAATTACCATTCACCCAACACTGTGGGGTGTGGCTATATCAGCTGGGTCACCACCCACCAAGACATCCATGCATACTTAATGAACTGGGGGTGTGGCCACATAAAAACCCAATTTTAACTCTTTCTGTATACTTTTTTGGAAAAAATCTTCCTCCTAGTATAATCATAATACCTGATAATCATGTTTTAGAGGGGGGTAAAATCATGGCACCACCTCTTTAAATGTCATGAAATTCCCTCGAGTCCAGTTCACCAGGATGGAACAGTCGCAAGGTCACAGTGACTTTGACATTTTGACCTTTGACCAACTACTTTTAATAAGTTCATTAGGGAGTCAAAGTGGACAGTTGTATTGTATCAAATGTCATGAAGTCCCCCCAGGCGGGAATTCCAAAATGTTTGGACAGACAGAAAACATGCACTGTAGACCTTATTCACACCGCGGCCATCTTTGATCACATGACCACGTCGGGTAGCAAGCGGCCAATCAGAAGCTCAAAACAGCATTTTGGGTAAGGCAAGACCCACCCGCAGAAGCTTCTGATTGGCTGCTTGCCACCCGACATGGTCATGTGATCAAAGATGGGCGAGGTGTGAATAAGGTCTTTAATGGTTAAGTTTGGGTCTCGGCTGAAAAGGTTTGGGAACCACCCAAGTGAAATTTTGTGTCTCCCCGGGATCCAAACTAGTGAAAACTAGAAAGATGCAATTGGATATTGCAAGTGTGGTTGCTGTGACGCGATGTCCATATATGGAGATCTCTGTGTCAGTCCTTGTCCCTTTTATGCCCATATGCTGTATGGAGATCCCTGATGTCATCAATATTAAGCTCATATCTTGGAATGCCCATATATGGACATAGCCTACTGTCACAGTCTCATGTGGTCTATGACGTCAGACATCTATGATGTCGGTCATCTCCATATTTGGGAAAAGTTTTTAATTAAAGTCAATGGAGAAAATTAATTCACAAATAAATGTATAAATTATACTATTTATATAGCGTATCGATTTGACATATAGATCGACAACAGGGGCGTCAATTGGGTATGGCAGGGTACTATGCAGCTAGCTGCCATACCCTGGGTCCAGGGGGAAAAATAAAAGTTACTTTTAAATATAAATCCATGAATGTATCTTTGTCTACCTGTTCTGGTTATTGTGTTGTACAGTAAAATAACTACAAATGCAACATTTTACAAAATGGTCACTTTAACAAGGTATAATTATATTCTCCCCATCTTGACAAAATGGTATATTCCCAGGTTCCGCAGGTCAGCTGCACAGGTGCAATGCATTATTGTTAATTGTGGCACGTTTACTAACATGCCAAGTCTAGCTGCACTTGAACAACCGTTCCAGGCTGCCATATCCAGCCCAATAAACTGTAGAAACGGGGGAAAAAATAAAATGTACTTCTTAAAATAAATGTATCATGCCTGTTGCTAAGGTATGGCAACATGACTGGTGTCTTGCATGCAAGACAAGACACCAGTCATACCTTAGCTTTTTCTGAACTGACGCCACTGTCGGACAAGTACTATAGTCTGGTTGCCCTGCAGTAATTTTTCCACCACTGCCCAGCGGGAGTGACTTCAGGACTTCTTTACTCTATTATTATGAATGAATTATTAAATTCAATTTATTCCCCCCCTCACATCTCAATACAACAACAACAATTGAGCAAGCAATGTCTCCCCTGCTTCCTCTGTGTGTTGAACTCATTCTTCCTCTGTGTTATTCACGCTTGAGGGCGGCTGTGGCGGTTGCAGGCTCGAGCCGAGTGCTCTTCGTCACCTTCAGTGTTTGCAATCACAATTTTTGGAATCCTTTATGCTTAATTCATAGGCTACGGTACAGTCGCACCCAAAAATAGATGATCTACAGTACAAGCTGCATGAGTCGCAACGCGTTGCAATGTACAGTAGCGTGTTGTGAGCTTGTGGATCATCTTATTTTCAGCGTGAGACGCTTGTGTACAACCGAGTAGACTATAAATTAAGCATTGTCTGCAGAGTACAGACCCCAATTGGGTCCCCAGCAGCAGTGTCTGTGAATACATTCACATTTTACATAACATCAAGCGACCCAGGCAGAGACCCAGTTACAGCGCAGTGGTGGCTCATGTTATGTGCAAATGAAGACATTGTGCCTGCAGTTACATCAATGATTCAAATTGCACTTCGCGCGCACACGCAAAATCCTCAGTGTTCATTTGAAGGTTCCATATGGTTCCATTTATACACTCGACACTAGCTGACATAAGCCACGTTTCCATAAACGTATTCGAATTAGGGAGCGCATTATCAGAAATGCGTATTAAGACAAAGCGAATTTAGCCCGTTTCCATTTGCGGGTGTCATTCGAATTAGTGACGATCGCATGGTTGACAGAGTGCTCATCCTGCAAGTTTCAGCGTCCTCTGGAAGGTGGCCGATCTGCAAGCTCACAGCGCGGTGCGGAGACACGGATGCGAGCTGCTGTGAGCTTGTAGATCGGCCACTTTTGGCACGCAACACTGTGTAATGTGGAAGGGTTAGCCACGGATGGCTTGACTCCGGGAGGTGAAAACGGGAGGATTTTACACACGGTCTGTGTCACTCCGTGTGTAACAACAACCGGTTTGTTTTGTGGGCTATAAACGCTATACAATGGACGTTAAGCGGCAGGGGAAGGTGTTAAGTTGCCGGACGATACAGACCCAGAACGTTATAATGTATTCGCATTTATTGTCTGAACCGTTTCCATTCACAAATGCGCATTTAGTTTATTCGATAAAGCCTCAAAATCCACCTCCTCCAAGCGGATAGATTTTTTTGCGGATAATGAAAGTTTATTCACATTTTGGAAACGCCACTTATATATTATATATATATATATTATATATAATATATATATTATAATATATAATATATATATTATACTGTGATCGCGCACACACACATGCACACACGCGCACACGCACACACACACACACACACACACACACACACACACACACACACACACACACACACACACAGCACACACCTCGGATGATATAGGCCTGACCTTGTTCATATAATCACAAATTAGCACCTATAGTACTGTGTGGGTTGTCTGTCTGGCTTCTTTGTCTCTCCTCCCTCTCTCTCTCATATTCATCTCACTCTCAGTGACAAAATGTTCTTGCAAAAAGGAGAAAACAACAAGGCACTCTTGTGAAAAAGGCCTTTAATAGTACGGCACTCTTAGAGCTGAATTTATTTTGCTTCGGTTCAGGGAGTCACAACACCTTGGCAGCACTGAACAGCCGAATTAATGATTAATGAATAATACCTGGCTCCCTCGAACCTCTGAATGACAGCACGTTGTTGTTTAGACAGAGCCGAACCGAATTAAATTCGGCTCTAGAGGCCACTATACCTCTTTATCCCACTGACCTCTTATACCCACGCCCACCCATTATCACCATCTGCTCTCCTACACCAGTGGTTCTCAACCTGTGGGTCAGGACCCCCAGAGGGGTCCCCAAATTATTTTGAGGGGTCCCCAGATGTTTAGCTAAATGTTAAGATTGTTTTCTCACCCAACAGTAAACAGACCAACATACAGTAGGCTATATAAGTGTATACAGGATATGTACACATTTCTAAAGTGACAATTTAAGGACTTTAAATACCTTTTTAGTAGGCCTACCTCGTCAAAAAAAATCAAATTATCAAATATTAGAGGCAGAAATTGTGAAAATAGCAGATCTACATGCTCACGTTGCGAGGCGTGGTGAGCATGTAGATTGGCTATTTTCACATTGGAATAGATTGAGTCAAACTAAATGCAATGACGACTCCTACAATTCTTGTGTAGGGTGGGGGGTCCTCAGTTCAAATATGATTATGTTGGGGGTCGCGGCCTGAAAAGGTTGAGAACCACTGACTGTCCTACACCACAACCACCACCACCACCCCCCACATGCAGCCACCCAAACCCCAGCCACGCACCGCCCACCGACGCACCTCCTCCGTCTTCCCCTGTTAACCACCTTCAACCTGGCGTCTCTATAGTCACTTAATCCTCATCGGTCCCTGTGGAACAGAAGGCTGCGACGCCCTGCTTCCATCTGGTTCTGTCCTGTGTGCGATTATTGCTACCGTAGGAGACGGTGTCGCATAAATTAGAAGGCGTGGCTTGTGATTGGCTGGAGCGGAGGTCTGGAGCGCTCGGCTGTAGTCACTTGGACCGCGCGGGTGAATGTTAACCTCTATGCCTAAACCTAACCCTAACCCAAACCCTAACCTCAGTAAAACTATGCCTAAACCTAACCCAAACCCTAACCTCAGTAAAACTATGCCTAAACCTAACCCTAACCCTAACCTCAGTAAAACTCTGCCTAAACCTAACCCTAAACCTAACCCTAACCTTAGTAACCCTGACGCTGGCGAGTAGCTGACGCTGGTGAACGGAAAAGAAGCGCTCCTTCCCCCACCGTCTCCTACGGTAGCAATAATAGCGTCCTGTGCAGCATGTTGTGCCTCAGCCCAAGTTAGGTTTGCCGCTTTCAGTTCTGAGGTCACACTGTTCTCCACCAGGCTGTTTTAGGGCTCCCTTTGGTTTCCTCTTTCCAGGTGGGGTCGGACACGGGGCAGCCCGTGTCCTTATAGAGACCAACAGGGACATTTGACCGTTGGTCAACCTTTACACTGTTTACAGGGTCCATCTCAAGGCTCCATGCCTCAGGAGTTAAGACCCTACTTTGCAGGCGAAAATTGTCAAAAAGATTGTGAAAATAGAAGATCTACAAGCTCACAACTCGTCACATTGTGATGCATTGTGAGCTTGGGGATTGGCTATTTTTACAGCACGATGAAGTATACATTTGGCTTAAGTGGCTAAGACGAAGCAGGGTTCAGAGAAGAGGTAGAATTGCAAATTTCATCCGTCTGGCTGCTGGTTTCTGTTTCTTAATAAGAACATCTGCCCAGTCCATCTCTCTCCTGTCTCCTCTCTCTCTCGCGCGCACACACACACACACACACACACACACACACACACACACACACACACACACACACACACACACACACACACACACACACACACACACACACACACACACACACACACACCCACCTGCGAGGCAATGGGATTTTCTATAAAGCCAAGCCCTCTGGGCGATGGAGGCCCGAGGAGAGAGGGAGAGAGATGGAGAGTAGAGGGAGAATACTTGTATGCCCAACAGCTGGTATTGCTAAATGTGTCTTACAGTAGTTCTCTTGGCAGCCTGAAGACGGTACATCAGTAAGCCATGTAGTCAGACTAAAGTAACAAGCTATTCCACACTCCACGTTCCTGCAATGTGTGAAACTCACACTCCCAGTCAGCCTGGGGAAATAAAGTGAAACTTTAACAGATATTTACCGGTAATTTGAATTCTGGGCACGATACCAGTGTCTCTCTTTCTCTCTCTCTCTCAACAGATGTACGGCTGTGGCATTCTGGAAGCAGTGCAGAGAGACAGGGAGGTCTATACTCTACTGTAGTCCTTCTCACGTCGCTGCTGCTAAAATCAACACCAACAGAATCAACATCTGCCGGCAGATTCTGCACAGTTGGATGTGGAATTAAGTCGCAAGAGATAAAAAGACAAGTGTGTGTGTGTGTGTGTGAGAGAGAGAGAGAGAGAGAGAGAGTGGCCTAAGGTGATTAAAGACTGTGTAAACAGGAAGTATCCTAAACCTATGAGTAGGCCTATTACTGTATGTACTATGTACATTTTTTGTCAGACCACATAATGTTACAAACCACCGAGCCAAATTAGAGTTATTTAAAACAAAATGTTATATCATTGTTATAAGTATATCAAAATAAGCTGTCGTTTTTTATGCTAAAGACTTTGGGGTCCCTTCACCCGCATGCGAAGAGCCACTCTCCCCTCCCAACAACAACATCATCAAACATGTTGCGTTTGTGCTACTGAGTGCGATAGGGAATTTACAGCAAAGTGTACTCTAAAGAAATAACAACATTTGGGCTCTTCGCTTTATGGCAGCTTTACAGTGCCTGGCATATAGACTACAGTGGTTTTGGTCTTCTGCTCTCAGTGGTTTCATGTGGGCACACACATTTATTGAGACGGTTCCGTCTGTACAGTAAACGTTTTGGAAACGACTAGGTGTATCTTGTATATGCGGGGCCTCAGAGAGGTAGGGGGGGAGCCAGGTTGTGGAGTGCCTTATACTGTAGGTGGTGAGTTGCATTTTGAAGTCAATTCTTTGTTTACCCAAAGCAAGGCATTTATTTGCAGGCTCTTTAAGTGTAACGGTGGCATGTGGCAATATACTGTTTAGGTGGTATTGTTGAAGAGTAGTGTACTGTCTGTTACTGTGTGAGGTTTTCTTTTTCTTGCTTTCTTTTTTTACCTTTATTTAAGCAGGCAAAACAAGATTAAGAACACATTGTTATTTACAACTGGTGGCCTGGCAAATGACAAGGCCTCTTGAAGAAGGGGCTAAAATGAATCAACAATCAATCAATCAATCAGATGGTGGTGTACTGCTGAGAAGGTGGTATATGGTAAATAGTGCATTTATATAGCGCCTTATTTATCCAAAGTACTTTACAATGTGCATCACATTCACACAGACGCCAGAGGAAACCATGCAAGGCACCAGCCTGCTCATCGGGAGAAGTTCGGGGTTCAGTGGGTCTTGCTCAAGGACACCTTGACATAAATGGTAAATGGTGCATTTATATAGCGATTTTATCCAAAGCGCTTTACAGAGATTGTGCATTACATTCACCCATTCACGCACACATTCATACACCGGTGGCGGAGGAAACCATGCAAGGCACCAACCTACTCACCGGGAGCAATTAGGGGTTCAGATTCTTGCCCAAGGACCCTTCGACATTAACTCAGGGGGAGCCCGGATTCGAACTGGGAACCCTTTGGGACCCCTTCGTGCTAACGGTTTCTCTACCCCTGAGCTATGCCGCCCCATATTAACCGGGAGCCATGCATGCAAGGATCAAACCAATGGGTTCCCAAGCTCTGCCACCTGAGCCCAGGCCACACCATTGATTGATTGATTGATTGAATGATTGAATACTTGATTAACAGTTTGCAAAAGGTATAGAGGTACAGTTGTACAATAATGCTAAAATGATGACACAAACCGCCCTGAGGGCTCGTTTCCATTGTGGTCCTGTGTATTCAATTCATCAACACATATAAAGACAATACTATACTATACAAGAGATCATCAACACTACTAGTAGTAAAGGTATGTCTACAGAAAAACGGTGATGGTTAATTTCTTTTGGCAAGTTAGAAGACTTGTCTCTTTTATGGTGGTTTTGAAGGTGGGTAAGGAGTCTCATTTTGATGGCTGGTGGTGGTAGGGCATTACACATTTTAGTGGCATATAATACTAGAATGAATTCATCCCAAGTGGCAAGTTTCGTTCGCTGGAAATTAAGCTGCTTCCGGGTTCTCCTTGAAGCTGCTGTTCCAATTAATGGCCCAGCAGATGTCGCTGTTTCACCTTCTACTGGTACCAAAAAACCTTCAGCTCAATGTAAGTCTATGAAGATTTGGCAAAATGTACACTCGATGTTCTTATCTTAGTAAACCTTTTCATTAACTGTAGGAGCCATGAATTGGTTTATTATTATATTTACTTGGTCAATGAATGTACTGTCACTGGAGTGTGTGTGGATGAGTGGGTGACGGCATAGGGGCGGACCTGGTTACCTTAAAGTTGCCACCTATTCACCTGAGCACAGAGAGAGAGAGAGAGGGGGGGGGGGGGGGGTGACTGGGAAGCCACACTTTTGTTGACCGCTTTATTTTGCCTTATTTTCCCTTAGTTACTTCGGTTATTTTGCGTTATTTGTTTTGCTGTTATTATGAGTTTAAGTACCATTAAATTCCCTTACATTTCTTTAATAAAACCCCTTAAATGTACGCTTTTGGATCCAGCTCTTTGTTTTGTTTGGAAAGCGCGTCTGACAATAGGCCCACCTCACCGCCTCTCAGCGACTTTTAATTTAGTTCTCCTGCAGTCGCCCACATTAACACTTTAATATGTTTTCGCTAGTTTAAAGTATTTTTTTTTTAAATCATCATGATATGCGTTTAGTAATTCATGGTCACATTTATTTTAAAATGACTGATAAAGTAGGCTATGTTTCTAGGTTTTGTATTGGCTATACAGAGTGAAGACCCGCCCTCCAGCCAATAGCATTCATTTCGGGCTTCATTTCTGGAGCGCCGGGAGCGGGTATAGAAGGATGGCGGATTTTGCACTTGTGGAAAATTGGGGACTGCCCCATAGGTCGAACTCCCGTTGGGTCGAACAGCGTCGGCAGGTTAGATAATCACCCGCGAGCGTCGGCAAGTTAGATAATCACCCGCGTCACGGTTACTGGGGTTAAGTTTAGGGTTAGAGTTAGGCATAGTTTTACTGAGGTTAGGATTAGGGTTTGGGTTAGAGTTTGGTGGTCGATCCAAAGGGTGTTCGACCAAATGACATGTTACCGAAAAATAGGCTTCATTTACGGTCTGTAGAAACCAATTTATTTTTTACAGTCTATGATTAATCCCCATGTTTGTGTAGATTCTGTGGGGTATGAGATCTGTGGTACTGATTACTTACCATACAGTAAGCCCACTTGTTGTACCACAGCTTGTGAGGCAGAGCGGTGTTGTACTGAGGTCAGCTTCTTGTCGATGAAGATCGCTGTTGTTTTGTGCTACCATCCTACCGATTCCAATACCTGCTTACAGACATCTGCCTTAGAATGAAGGAATGAAGGAAGAATGGATGCATAGGTCAGGGACATGTCTTGTGGAGCGTGTCGATAATGCAACGTAATATTTGTTCGACGTCCCATTAGTTCGACGCTGGTGACTGCTAACCTGGTGAATTGCTAACCTACCCGACGCTGGTGAATGCTAACCTGGTGAATGTTAACCTGGTGAATGCTACAGTACTATGCCTAAACCTAACCTCAGTAAAACTATGCCTATACCTAAACCTAATCCTAAAACTCTAACTCTTAGTCGAACTAATGGGATGTAGAAGTATCGAGATTTTACCGTCATACTACTATTGTATCATCGCTATCTCCATATTTTACCTTTTTGTGTTTTTTCGTAAATGAACGCCCTACATGATCACACTTCAGCGTCACACAAAAGTATCAAAAGTAGCAGTTGCCCTATAGCCTCGAAGACCGCGCAGGATTATGCAAAGGCTGAAATGTAATTTCATAGAATGTTATGTAGACTTCTGGCATCCTATAGTGTACAGGCATTGACACTAAGGGTTGCCCACCTGCCCCTGGCAGGTAAATAAAACTTTGGGGCAAGTGGAGTTTGCTCTCAGCTTGCCCGACCGGGCAAGTGCTCGTCTGAGAGGGGACGCAACACGAGATATCTGTCTAAATACCTGAACATTGCCAGAGCGCTCTGTCCTCTGGTATGTGGAACGTAAAATACTAGCACTGTTTTCACTGTTGCTACACTTAAAAATATAAAATAACAAGTGTGAACCCATGCACTCATATTCATAGCTGCAGTGTGTACTGTAGTCAATTGGCGTACAAATTGAGTATGACACTTTTGATCGCACAGCTCCAGAAATTAATTCAAATTTTACCTATCATTTTATAATGGACAATTTCCCTTACGGGCAAGTGGGCGTGACCTTTGGGCAAGTGGAACATGACCTGTACTTGCCCAATGGGCAAGTGCCTCTGAGACCTTAGTGTCAACCCCTGGTGTATAGTTTCAACGTACTGATAGATTTTTAACTTATTCTACTAGACTGATGATAGGTTCTTGGTTTACCAACGATCCTAGATTACTATGCTTATGCATTTGATTTATTACCTTGTGCTGTCCTAGCTTATTGTACATCGCTCTGGAATTTAATATGAGTATCTGTTAAATGCCTAAATTGTAAATTGTAGCAGAGCTGCATGCTTGCGCTTTTGTTGGACGCTATTTTGACGCTATTTTTTTTTTGTTCCAAAATTGTCACCTATGCTGTAAAAGACATGCCGAAAACAGGGACGCCATGTTGAAAGTGATTTAGTCTGTCTTAGGTATTTACGAATATTTAAACAATGAAAAGCAAATAAGAAAACTAAACAATATTTCATTGGATTGGATCCATTTTAAAACACATGCTGTTTTCCATTTCCTGGAAAGTAATATGGTTTTGGATATAGCCAAGGTTTTTTTTTCCTGCCCGGCAGCGATGATATCATGTGCTGCTGCTGCTATAGCTAGTAAAATGACTCAGATATGATCATAATAATAAAACCAAGATCAGTCAGGCGTTGCGTGTGGCAGCAGGACTCGACTGGGAGTGAATCAAGAAGCTCCGCTTCACAAACACACGCAGCAGTGACACGGTCCAAAGGCCCTAAATAAAACAATCCTGAATAAAAGATTCGTGGCATATTCCTCGGGTACGTGCAAGAAAGCATCCCTCTTTACAGAGGAGTCTGAGTGAGCGAGGCGATTAGCATAGAACAGCCCTAAAGCTGAATTGCTGCAGAGTCCAGGCGTTATATTGCATGGTAAAAGGGTGAACTCTTTTCGCAAGACCAAAACCAAGAGCTTCAGGTTGCAAAGTTCTCTTGTGAGAATGTTACCGTACGGTGTGGGGGACTTGGTGGGACACCCTTGAGAAAAGTATTTAACCTTAAACTGCTTCCCTTAATGTCAGCCTGTCCCAGATAAGAGACCACAACACAAACAACATATAGGTGGGAGAGACCCCTCAAAAAGCTATGGAGCAATGCTGCCCCCTTGTGGTTCCAAAGGTGTGCTGTTCCTCCAAGTACTGTATTATGGTAGCCTGACACTCAGCCTGAATGTTCATTTTGTTTCACTCCTGAACATATTTTTTTGAATGGGCATACGTGGCTAGCGATTCAGGCGCTGGAGCCATGGTAGTAGGCCTATTATGGTCCATTTACACTGGTTCTCAAACATTTTCATGTCAAAAGGACCCCCAAAGTTAGACCCCCATCTGAACACATTTTGTGCCAAGGAACCCCATACAAGAGTGTCGTTAAAATTATTTAAAAATATTGAAACAACAAATTCACGATTTTTGAATTTATTTTCAAATAGCCAATGTACTAGCCTACAGGAAATGAAAAAGAAAAAACATCCAGCTCAAGAAGTTTGAGTACGTCCTAACTGTGGAAGCTCCCCCCTGTCAGGTGACAAGAACCGGCTTGCTCGATAACCCGATAACAGATTTATTGATTACCCAGTATCAATAAGCTTTGGGCTTATCAAGCTTTGTTATTGAGCATAGCGGCCCATGATGTCATGTTTAAACAATCAAGACAATAGGCGATCAAAAAAATGATTACAGTACTATTCATAAAGCCATTTAACACTTATTGCACATTAATGAATGATCGTTTTTTTACAATATTTAATGATATTTGTTACTTTTGTCAATTATCATCTTCATAGATGGTGGTCAGTAACAAACTCACAGTCGCAACAACTGGCCAATAAAAAAAAGATTATCTTTTGTTCTGAATTTCTCGTCTCTTTCCACAAAATATTAGAAAACGCTCAATAGGGGGCTCGATAAAAGCCCGGCTCAATAAGTAGGATTGATAAGGTGCTCATTATCGATAAAAATGAATGAGCTCCATCCCTACTCCTCATACACTGAAGGAAGCAAGAGCTCAGTCCGGGGCTCTCCCCAGCTTGGCAGAGGGAGAGCAGAGCCCAGGATTACAGATTAGGCAATTGGCACCGGGTGAAAATGGGTTACAAAATCGTGGGATACAAATTTAGGACAAAAATAATAATTTGTTTCTTTTTTTTTTAATGGAATTTCTTCTTTTTTATAGGAAAAAGCCACTGTTTGGGAGCCTCTGTCTATTAGTATATGGTGTCATCTACATGTTACCATGCAGTGATGTGACAGCATGACATCTGCGCCTGTATAAATAAACCTTGTTTGCTTCACAGTCTTTCCACAAACTGATGGCATGTGGGAAAAAGCTGTCAATTAATGAATCTTCATTTCGTGTGCATTTACAGTAAATTACAATTGGCATGGCATCCATACAGCATGAGTGCTAATGTAAATCAGACACAAGATAATACAGATTAATTTTCATACTTTTCTATAGGCTCCATCCAGAGAGCAGAACTTGCCAGTACAATTGCGTTGCTAGGGAACATACAGTAATTTGTCCAAGTTAATTTTGTGTTGCATTGTAGGAAATATACTCCTATTCACAGTGATCATGTTTCCAATTGTGAAAAGGTCTATAGCACAACCATGAGTCTTTCAGAGTAATGGTTAAAGGTCACACATTCACTACATATTCTTCTCACCACCGATAATGATGGGAATAGACAGAGAACGTCCTATAACTGTAAGGAAAATGCAATTAACAAGCTCACAACTTGAGGAGCATTTTGATAGATCTGTGCATTGAACAAGTTTCTGTGCCAGACAGGCATGTGCATAGACATCAAAGAGGTCTTGAGCCCCTGCCCTTTTATCCATCTGTAAAAAGTGCCCTCTCCAGACCATGAATGCAGTTGTTACTATGGTGAAAGAAATGCAAATGCCCCCTTTCCATGCCATACCTGAAGGCAGCATTCAAGAGAATTGCCTTGTCGAAACTCTCCTGAACTTGAAAGCAGCATCTTATGTTGAAACTTGAAAGAATTGCCCTCACTGTGTAGAAATCCATGCCGTTACACCACATAGTACTGACTTGATTATGCTTAGTTGAGTGTGGTATCAAGCACCGAAAATAGCCGAGGACGCGTTATGAGCTTGGAGGTCTGCTATTTTGGATATGTTCGCCAAAAGGCCTCTTTAGAAATGTCAGCCCCTGCCTCTCTATTCTCTGCATGTTCCTGCCCTGGCTGACGGCCCTGAATTCCATGGCTGTCATTGGCTGATGTTTAGTAACCTGAGGTTGTACTTTATCACTTAATTTGCTAAGTTGATTGCCTTGCCATGATACAGAGCACACTATACACGTACAGCACACTTTTCGCAAAAGGCTCCCCAGCAAAACCGTTTTGACGGCTATTAAAAACTAGACGCTTAAACTCACATCACAAATGAATGCGAGTCATTGTTATGAGCTTGTGGGTCTGCCATTCTCATCGATTTTTCTTTTAAACAAAATGGGGTCCTTGACATGAAAATGTTTGAGAAACACTGATCTGTCAAGGATAAGTAAAGTAAAGGTCCACTCAGATTGGATGTTCCAAATTGTCGTGAGCTTGTAACATGTTGATTTTAACAACATTTTAACAACACAAATCTTGTATGGGGGCCCCATGCACCAAGCAAGCATTTTCAGCATGGGGGCCAGTGGTCAAATACATATCAATTTGGGGTGCTCTCCTATCTGAAGAATAAAGCATAAAAATGTCCCACCCTCTCAACCGCGCCACTGAACACCCCGCCATGCAGTCGATAGAGATAGAGCCATGCAGTCGATAGAGATGTGATGAAGCTTAAAGAGAAAGCCGGGGGATTCGGTCCATGAGGTCATCACCCCAGAGGGATTTGAGGGCACACATCATCACAGATCCCGCGTCGGAGCCCTGGGACCAGTCTGACCACAATGGAAAACTACCCAGCACCAACCTGGAGCATCTTGGACTGAGAAGTACCGTAACAGAGCTCAGCGGTATTGAAATCAGGGTTCCCACGGTCATGAAATTCCTAGAAATATATTGAAATTAGAAAAATATTTTTCCAGTACTGGAAAAGTTTTGGAATTGATCAAGGGTCCTGGAAGGTCCTGGAAAAAATATCTATGCATTGTTTTTGGTTATTGATTTTGTTAACTCATTTACTGCCACCATAAATCGACTTGGAGGGTTCCCTGCCACGTTTCACTTACCTTTTGACGTGGACACGTGCATGTCCATCGTGCACGATCTGCATGCACGCCACGGTCCGTTCTCAGCGTGCATTTGATTGCGCTTGATTTTTGCTATACACCGCCTGTCTTTGGGCATTGCACATAGGAGTAAGTGACTCGTTATTGCGCTGAATTATTGTTATATAGTCCTGGAAATTGGTTCTACTGCAGTGGTCATCAAACATTTTCATGTCAAGGACCCCCAAATTGATCTGTGTGTGGTGCCAGGGACCCCAACAGAAGATTTGTCGAAATTGGTCAAGATTTGTAAAATTCAACGCAGATCTACAAGCCCACAAGGCGACGCGTTGTGAGCTTATAGATTGACTACTTTCAAAAAATAGACGAAAAATAAAAATAAAGACAAAGTGTTTAAACTGTTCCTCATTTTGTTGGGGACCCCCTGAAACGCCCTCAAGAACCCCTGGGGGTCCCCGGACCCCACTATAAGAACCACTGCTCCACTGTACCTGCCTCAGCAGCAGTGTCACCGTCTGAGCGGCCGGCAATAATAATTTCTCTTCTTGCATGAAATAACAGTTTTCCCTTCATCTATCCGTCTCATTATATCTGGCGGCTTGACAAATTACGACATTCTCCTTACTATGCGTTCATACATTTTTAACTCAGATTCTCAGTGATTCATTTTCATCAATACTTCAGCGGAGTACATTCAGCATTATCCACAGAGTCAGGGGCGTCAATTGGGTATGGCAGGGGTATGCAGCTGCCATACCCTGGGTCCAGAGGGGAAAATAAAAGTTACTTTTAAATATAAATGCATGAATGTCTCTTTGTCTATCTGTGCTGGTTATTATGTTGTTAAATTACAGTAAAATAACTACAAATGCAAAATGTTACAAAATGGTCACTTTAACAAGGTATTATAATTGTATTCTCCACACTTTTATTCTCCCCATTTTGACAAAATGGTATATTCCCAGGTTCCGCAGGTCAGCTGCACAGGTGCAATGCACTTGAACAACCGTTCCAGGCTGCCATATTCAGCCCAAGAAACCATAGAAACGGGGGAAAAAATAGAATGTTCTTAACTTGTTAACTGCCAGGGGCCACAAGAGGCCGCTAGAGTGCCAGACATTTCCCCATAGGGCTTCACTATAACATCTGGGTATCTAGGCAGAACTGCCTTGGGTTTTCACTGCAATGAGTGTTATGAACGTGAACCGGAGGAAGTGAGCTAACAGTTAGCTATCGGCTTTTTCTTTTTTTAGAAGACCGATCTGAGGCTATTTAGCCGCAAAAAAAAACTTTTTCGCTGCCCTAGGAACACAGTTCAGAGAAAAAGGTCTCTAAATAGTCCATAATTACAACACCAGAGGCAGCGCCACAGATCACTTTCAACCCAGAGTCAAAACCAACAAAGGGTCAAACTCTTTTTTCTGCTATACCACCAAAATGTGGAAAGTCTTACCGAAGGTCATAAAGGAGTGTACTGTGGATCACTAGCATCCTTATAATTGCCATGAAAAACCACTTACAGGCAGCAGCCGTTCGCAACTGGTAAAAAAAACTAACCTAGCCCAACCCTACCCTCCCCTGCCCCTTCTTTGTATATACTGTTTATAGACTTACTGTTTTCTTTTTTGTTTTTCTTTACATATCTACTGCATAGTACTGTGTTCTATTTGTCTGTCATTCAATGTTATATGAGATACTTCAATGGTTTCCAGTGGAAATAAGCTTAGTCTTTTCATGGATCTCCTTTTAGTAGACCTTGTACCAGTGAACTGTACCGTCAGGTACAGTTCACCCGCCTCGCCTCGCGGAAACGTGAGAACCTCCAGGAGTGGCTGAAATCCTTGCCAGACATTAAAAACACCGAAATTATTTTATTTCTTCTAGAAATAGCTAATCTTTCACTCAATAGGGGGAATGCCCGTCGCAAGTTGATGATGTCATAAATGTCATGTGTGATCTATCCCTATGGAATTTATGGCATGCATGTGCAAATAAAAACAAACGTAATACTTCCTATGGTTAATATGAGCATCAAATCAATATTTCAAATGTGTTTGTGTTTTTTTTGCACATGCATGCCATAAATTCCATAGGGATAGATCACACATGACATTTATGACATCATCAACTTGTGACAGGCAGTTCCCCTATTGAGTGAAAGATTAGCTATTTCTAGAAGAAACCAGTAAGACTCCCTAATCGGGAGATAAGCGACCGTTGGTCGCTTATCTCCACAAATAGGCCAAAAGTTTGTTTTACCAATTATCAAGACATACGGGCAGTTGACAGTTTGCCATGGTTACTCATTGAAGTTGAATCTCCATATATGGAGACATAAGTTGCTCATACCATAGCAACCATGTTTTTTACAGGGCCTGGGATTGATGACATCAGAAATCTCCATATATGGGCATGAAAGGGATTTTGTTTCTGGAAATATGTCTGTGGGGTGCCACATTTGGAATAAAACACTTACATCACACATCTGGATATCCATACAGCCCATCTAGTTTGCCTGTGTCCATTTATGCCCATATATCTGATGACATTGGGACAATGATCTCCATATATGGGCATAAAACTTATGTTAATTAGTAAAGCCTGGGGATCTCCATATATGGGCATGAGGGGTACCCTAAAAGGGCATCATCTGGGAATAGCAAATATAGTTATCCTAGAAAGTGAAAATCTTACATCAAAGGCCATAACTACCTACCTACCACCATACTGCATTCCTCATTAAACTACCTACCAGTAAGATGCCTATAGGGAGAAAAGCAAAGGGCGAGGTTGCACCATTTCTTGGTCTTCTGGCCAGTGATGTATATCGGACCATTTAACCATATATGGAGACATCTGGTACCCAAAGATATTCACAGATATGGGCTTAATATTGATGACATAAGGGATCTCCATATATGGGCGTAAAAGGGATTTGGTTCCCCTGGCATCACAGGGATCTCCATATATGGGCATAAAATGGATTTGGTTACCCTGGCAACACGGGGATCTCCATATCTCCATATATGGGCATAAAAGGGATTTGGTTCCCCTGGCATCACAGGGATCTCCATATATGGGCATAAAATGGATTTGGTTCCCCTGACATTACAGTGATGTCAGTGGCTGGTTCTACAGAGGGGATCTCCATTTATGGGCATAAAAGGGAATGTATGTATGATGATGTCAGATATCATAGACGTCATAGGACTTTCACATAACGAATAACTGAGTAAGCATGTAAACCCGTAAAATCTATATTTGGGCATGGCTGATTTATGACCTCATCATGATGACACGAGCAAACACAGCTGAATTGTATAAATGATCAGTGCAGAAACCAACAGAAGTATTTGACCAAGACTCTTCGATTTAAACATCAACAAAGGTGTGACGTTTGTTGATGGTCACAAAGGTGTGACGGACGGACGGACGGACGGACGGACGGACGGACGGGCGGTGGAGGTTTTCATAGTAAACTGCTCCCTGACGGTCGCAATAAAATATTTAAGGTGTTTTTAATTTTACATTGTAGTTATAGAGGACAATTATAATGTATTAAGGCATATTGTCGTATTAGTCAGGGATCCTTTTAAAGGAAATCATCCTAACTTTAACCTAACAAAACGATGCCTGAATTTACTAACCTTAATCCTAACCAAAACGATGCCTGAATTTACTAACCTTAATCCTAACCAAAACTTCTCAGAAACTATGCTTAACTAACGTAAAAAAAAACTTTGGGACATGCTTCTGGACAACAACTAAAAAAGTACACCCACAGTGGTATCAGCAGGGCTTAAGAGTAACTTTTAGAAGTGGGGGAGTGTCGCACCTCCCCTCCTCCCCTCTCCCCCCTCCACTACAGCCCTAGGTATTAGGATTGGGGGCCAAGGCAAGTACGTTTCTCAATGAGCTATCAAGGACATTGCTCTTCCAGAACATGGTTTTGGAAGATTTTTCAACCTCTGTCCAATGAAAATCGGCAACCTCCCATCAGGGGGGGGGGGCTGATTGCTTCCCATCGCCCAGCTGGGAGGCGTTTGAGGGGCTGAAGTGGTGTAGGATAGTAAATGAAGCAGTATGATTCAGAAGCTACACTGTAAAATCCTCAGTGAAGTGTAAAAGTTAAAAGAAATTGACCCGACATTGCAAAAAAAAAAAAAGAAAGAGTGATATTTGTTTGGCCTTGCCAGGCTAATGTAAGTGTCCACATTATTATGTTATTAAGTTGATTATTTGTGAGAGCAGAACTGTACTTTATGCATCTTGGGAGTTCGGGTTGCCTTCTCTGATTATCAGAAATGTAATCTGAGATTCTCTAGTTATGGACAGGTAAACAATCTGGACCTATTCCCCATGTACTGCTGGTCAAACTTAAAAAAAAGAATTTGTGCAAAACTTTGAATATATGTATTTTTTAAGCGAACATTTGTAACTCTGGGGGTCCCTGGAACTAAATATTTTGAGATGGGGGTCCGTGGCCTTCATATGAAAAGGTTTTTAGCACCACTGACATTGAAACAACACAAAAAAAACCTTAGAAGGATTTGAAACATTCAAAGACTTGCACAAAAGTTCACGATTTAAAAAAGAAAATAGCAGATCTACAAGCTCGCAGCGCGGCACTCGGTGCCACGCTGTGAGCTTGTATATCTGCTATTTATCAATAGTTAAAGCACAAAATAATCGAAGTGAACCCTTGTACACACAGGGCCCAGAATTTGGTGCGACACCCCTGTGGGTGGGTGAGGGTTTCAAGGTGTGTGGTTTGGATGGATTTGTAGTCTCTCCCCTGGAGCAAGGCCCCCATGTGGGTCAAAAAACCTGAGCTCTGGACTTACAGCAGTTGAGAGCGAGGAGAGATGTCCTCTGGGAAATGAGCACGCACATTCACACGCACGCACACACGTTTGTATAACTATACTTGTGAGGACATGAAAAGTTTAGGACGGCATTGAAAACAGTGTATGTGTTTGAGAGAGACACAGAAGTGAGTTTGCATTTGGTTCCCTCGCAAATACAAAAAAAGGAAGGCATTTGGTCAAGTCTATTTGTAGATCGGCTATTTTCACAATGTTCGCCTCTTGCTTACTTAATATTTGACAGTTTGTCCAGTCCTGTCGAATATTCGACTATTCGAATACTTTGCGGTTGAATAATTCGAATACTAAAAATCACTATTCGTGAATGCCCTACTGGGTAGTTTTCCATTGTGTCCCAGGGCTCCGACATGGGATCTGTGATGATGTGTGCCCTCAAATCCCTCTGGGGTGACGACCTCATGGACCGAATCCCCCGGCTTTCTCTTTAAGCTTCATCACATCTCTATCGACTGGCCAATAGAGATGTTGGAGCCGGGTATTCAGTGGGGCGGTTGAGAGGGTGGGACAGTATAAGTCTCGGAGGGATCCATGTCTTGTTCAACAACATAAATTACATTCATTAATTCCTCAACTGGGACTTTTGAAGACATTATTTGTTGTGTGGTTATCTCATCTTTTTGAACATGTGAATATCACAAGCCTTCATTGACAAAGGTTGATTGCTTCATTCATTCAAAAACATAAATGTAAATATTCAATTGGTCATCTACAATGCAACTCAACAGAGCTTTATTGGCATGAGAAAACATACAGTACTGTATGTTTACATTGCCAAAGCAAACTCATGACAAAGAAAGGTAACTTGTTCTGGCATACAAGAATACCGTAGGTCTGTAGCACACTATTGTCTTGGGTTTCTGGCAGCCATGTTTCAGGCTACGTGTGTTTTTAGTTTTTCTTAGGCGCTGTACAGACATTTGCGTGAAACATCTTCTCCGTATCGTCTGAGAATGGCCACTGGGGGGCCGTACTAATGCATTGTCAATGGAAGGTTGTTTGGTGTTTTGTCGTTGCCGTGTCTCTTGGCCAAAAGACAGGCTGCGGTTGAGCTTGAGACACGGCAACGACAAAAAACCAAACAACCTTCCATTGACAATGCATTAGTATGGCGCCCCCAGTGGCCATTCTCAGACGATACGGAGAAGATGTTTCACGCATATGTGTGAGTCCAGCCTTGAATGTTCAGCATCCTTTGGAGGAAACAAATACTCAGCTTAACCACTTAAACCCTATCCACTTTGTTGACAGCAGTCCACCAGGGGTCTGTACTTGGTTCCCTCCTTTTTTTCCCACTCCGCCAAATCTCTGGAAATAGTGATTCCACAAGACGTTGCGTTGCAATGCTCTGTGATCTTGTACATCAGCCGTTTTCGTTGAAATGTTCGCCTATTTTCCCGGAACTTTCGCCTACCGCGGTATGCTCAGAATAGGGATGCTGTAGGGTTCATGTAGCATCATGTCGGATATTCGATTACCTCACTGGTTCACTGTGATAAAACTGGACAAACAATGTGTGCGTTTTCCACCTTGATGCCTCCTCGACTGACAGGCAGAACGGCTAAGGCACTGGAGTGAAACAAAGTGAGGAGACAGGTCAAGCATGGCCCGGCCGGTCAGATGCAATGAACTACAACTAAAATGTCATACGTAACATCGTTGTGTGGCAAAGTCCTCACCAAAAGGTCCAATCTGTTTAAATCAGGGGTCTTCAACAGGGGGTCCGGGACCCCTAGGGGGTCCTCAGAGTTACTACAGGGGGTCTTCCAAATCTTTGCGTGATAGAAACTTTTTTTCTCCTTTTTTATTCAGTATAAACCCTAGCATCCATATTCTGAGAACTTTAGCCAAAATAGCAGATCGGCTATTCGGCAGTTTGGCTATTCGGCTATTTTTGGCAAAGAGCTTTGTTGTATTGGGGAAAAAGAGCAGACTACGTACAGTGAAAGGTCAAGTTTATGAAGTATTGACGGTTCAAATTGTTAAATATATGAAAACACAAATTGACATGAATCCAAAATACACTGACAATTGTGCTGTCAAACAATGAAACTATATGGAATCTATGAAAAGGTTGTGGGGGTCCCTGCTTCATCTCTCTCTCAACTAAGGGGTCCTTGGCCTGAAAACGTTGAAGACCCCTGGTTTAAATTGGTCTCGTAATCAATTCCTGTAGTTTCATTGCACCACAAAGCACAACAGAATGTTGTTTTAAAGTCAGGGTGCCATGATCCTTCACCCCCACCTCCCCTTAAAACATGAAAAAACAGAAAGTGTTAAAATTATGTTTTTATGCGGTCACACCCACCTGTTTATTATGTATACCTAGTTTTAAGTTGGGTGGTGACCCAGCTGAAGTTAGCCACACCCACAGCTGCTGCTGTATGGTCAAAGGGGCGGAGATGATGTTATGATGTCATTAAAGCGGTGTATTTCAATTGGGCCTTTTTTTTTTTACTCAGAGGCTTTCAGGAAGAAACCAAAAATACTCAGGGAAGACATATTTGCTAATTTAAACCATGCCTGGGGGTCTATTAGAGTGATGTTAACTCCATAGACATAGACTCCAAAACAGAAAAAGATCAATGGCACCAGCTCTTTAAATGTTTTCCTAAAGTAAAATTCACAGCAGTATCCCTGCATCTGCTGATTAAAAGATCTTGTGTGTGCGCACGGCGTACGTGCGTGCGTGCATGGCTGCGCCTGTGCGTGTGTACCGGTATGTGTGTGCATGATCAGGGGTGTCGCACCAAATTCTGGGCCCTGGGTACAAGGATTCACTGCGTTATTTTGTGCTTTAACTATTGAAAAATAGCAGATGCCGCGCTGTGAGCTTGTAGATCTGCTATTTCTGAAAAATCGTGATTTTTTTTGTCTTTGTCTTTGAAGGTTTTTTGAAAAACCTATGTTTCTATGTCAGTGGTGCTCAAACATTTTCATGTGAAGGACCCCCAAAATTATATGTATTTAGCCACGGACCCCCCCATCTCAAAATATTTAGTTCCAGTGCCCCCCCCCCCCCCCCCCCCCCCCAAAAGCAAAGTTTTAGTTACAAATGTTTCCTTAAAAATACCTAAGATTTGCACACATTTTCACGACTTTTAAAAAATAGCAGATCTACAAGCTTGCAGCGCGGCACTCGGTGCCGCGCTGTGAGCTTGTAGACCTGCTATTTTTCAATAGATAAAATAATGAAGTCCCCTCCACCTTGGGCCCTAGTAACTAAAGGCCGTTCCATACTTTGACTGAAACCGCCGTTTTCGGTCAAAAGGTCCTTTTCTACCATATTTGCACGTCGGAAAACACAACTCACCGAACATTTCGGTCGAAGTATGGAGAGGCCTTTATAGGGTTAAGGCCTCTCCATACTTCGACCGAAATGTTCGGTGAGTTGTGTTTTCCGACGTGCAAATTTCCGAACTCTCGTTCGGTACAATGCTTTTCAGAAGTCCCGAGGGATATAATTTTATGGTAGAAAAGGACCTTTTGACCGAAAACAACGGTTTCGGTTGACCGAAAACGACGGTTTCGGTCGAAGTATGGAGAGGGCTTAAGTCCCACTCCACCCCCCTCCCCCCCTTGTGACGCCCCTGTGATGATGATGATGATGATGCCCTGGCACACGTGCCTGTGAAGCTGATTGAAGACCCTGTTTGTTTACAATAGGAGCAGGGTCTATGATTGCAGTGCTAATAGCGACTGTGCTCTCCTATCTACAGCCCTGATGGAAAACAACATGGTGGAGGAAAAAAAATGCAAAGTCAATTCCATAGGACATGATTGAACTCTGTGTTGAAATCACCAAAGATTGAGCTGCTGCCTCCAACTCGCGTATACTGTACGTATACAGCCCTACCCGGCAATCCTCCACTGGCTGATAAATCCAGTCGGTTAAGCTGCTCCCGAGGTAATGTTGTTGTTTTTTACAGCAGCACACAGCGCGGCACATCGAAGTGGATCAAATTAATCCATCCATCTGATCCCATTTTTACTGGACCAACACCCCAGATGGAGGACTGGAACAAATTGCTATTATGTGCTATTAAACCAAGTAATAAAAACAAAACACATATTCGCGGCGGTCTTGGGCATGCAGCGCGCAGGGTCACCAAACCGACCGTATCTTTTCATTTTCACGTCCCCATAGAGGGTTGTAAAAGCTGCCATTGCTGCCATAACGAGGGGTCTCCTTAAATTGAGTAAATTGCTAAAACCTACACCAGCATTCTTTACAGCACCACTGTGACTGTCTAGCAGCACAGTAAAATCCTCAGAGTTAATTTATACATTCGTAACTTTGGGTTCATTTGTACATGTGCAGAGTTAAATTAAACTCTACATCCCTAGTAAATATACAGCAATAATCAGCGATTACTATGGTGGGCCGTGAGGATATTGCAAGTGGGACCCCAAATAATTGACAAAACAATACGATTTTAATACAACATTAATATTAAAACATTGATGTAAAATAAAGTCATGGTATGTATTTTCTTTAACACAGCAGTGATCTTATGGGGGGGGGGCATGTACATTTTCAGAACATGTTTATTAATCATCAGTCTACCTTACAGTATGTTCCAGCTTGGATCAGTGGAACTATTAACTAACTAAGTTCCTGTTTATCCGTACCACAATATAAACTCATTTTTCAAGGTTCTAAGTGGTCAGATGTGTGGGCTTCGAAGACATTCTTACCATCATTCGTATGGTAATTTTACCCTGTACGATATGCGATCAATAATGCCACAAATGCCAAATCTAAAGAAGTGCGTAAATCAGTCAATCTGGACTCTAGATCTGTACTTGGAGGAATAAAAAAACACTGGTCGAATCTTTCCAGTCCAGTTTAGGTCCAGGAAGTCCATGCAGCATACTTGATGCGTTTTTGTCTCAAACAAGGTTGTTTCTTGCAATGAATACGCTATTTTTCTTTGTGAAATAACATATTTACACCTGTGATTTATATTGTTTGGCTGTGAATGGCAGTGTTCTTACAAATACGATGTCAAGCCTTCAGTATGATAATTTAACGTTTTCCCATCTGGCAACACTGAAGTGGGCCCTGAATATGCTGAAAAGGGGTGGGAAGCACGGCAGTAGGCCGTTTCCGTCTGACTGGTCATATTTGGCTTTTCTCAATCTTTGCCTCCCACTGAACTGTCACCGTGTCCTGGGGAGAGCTCTGCAAATTATTCATCACCATCACACCGTCATCATCATAATCAGCCCATCGCTGACCTTGGGGACAGTCCTCGGGGACACACAGAGCCGGTGCCGTTTTTGAATGCAGATTGCAGACAAAGCCTCCTCCAATCTCACTGTTGTTCAGGATGGGGTCATATTTGGCCATTCACATACAGTATAGTGTCCTAAACCGCCCACTTCCGGAAACCATCTGGAATCCTACTGGATTACGGAAGTTGGTCATTTACTAGGCTACAGTAGGAAAGGGATAAGAGATAGAATATTTAATTATACCAGTAAGACTCCCTAATCGGGAGATAAGCGACCGTTGGTCGCTTATCTCCACAAATAGGCCAAGAGTTTGTTTTACCAATTATTACACTCTATGTGAACATTTACATCAACAAATCCCAAGTACTATGCAGAACGACCCATTTCAAGTTTTTAATGTACAACAATATTTAGAAAATAGGTCTACAAGCTCACAATGCTACGCATTGTCCTCGTCCCTTATATTCCCATAGGTTATATGGAGATCTCAGTGTTTGTCAGTCCTTGTTCATTTATGCCCATATATGGACATCTCTATATCTACTGTAACAGTCCTTGTCCCTTTATGCCCGGAGATCTCTTAACTGTAAGTCCTTGTCCCTTTTATGCCCATATATGGATATTCCTGATGTCATCAGTATATGAACATATATGGGCTTTCTGATATGCCCATATATGGAGATCTCTTAACTGTAAGCCCTTGTCCCTTTTATGCCCATATATGGATATCCCTGATGTCATCCGTATATGCCCATATATGGGCTTTCTAATATGCCCATATATGGAGATCTCTGTATCTCCATATATGGGTATAAAAGGATACTTCAGGTCTGACATCAGGTTTGTTTATATTGGGTTGCTAGGTTTGACATCACAAACTCCATGGGCCATCTGACCTAGAAATCTATATTTGGGCATAGATGACTCATCGTGACCTCATCATGATTTCAATCGCTATAAAAGGACTCTCAGTGACATACACTCTCCACAGATAAAGCAGTCAACCAGCCTACCAGTCAACCCATTCTTTGATTACTTTGTACAACTAGATTAACTTTTCAATGGCATCCCCACTGGAATTGACCGAAATGTACGACAGACAATGCCGGTCTTATACCAGGAAAGAAGCATTTCTTCGACTCAGACCTTATCGCCAGGGTTGGCTTATAGCAGCTGTCGGTAGATAATGCCGGTCTTATATAAGGGTCATTTGTGTACGGTGTGATTTGCCATGGTTACTCATTGAAGTTGAATCTCCATATATGGAGATAACCTACGCATCACACTAAGTCTGACCTCACCAGCCCATATTTGGGCATGAGCAACTTATGTCTCCATATATGGAGATATGATGACATCACACAGTCCTCAGCCGATGATGTGGCGTGATGTCATACAATACACAAACGAGCCCAGATATGAGCAGGGCAAAGGTGTGACGTGTGACGTGTGACCGACCGACCGACCGACCGACCGACGGCCGGTGGAGGTTTTGATACCAGTAAGACTCCCTAATCGGGAGACCAGTAAGACTCCCTAATCGGGAGATAAGCTCCACAAATATCACAACCTCCACCTCTCACGTCATACGGGTAGCCATAGTTACACCTGGAATGTTGAATCTCCATATATGGAGATAACCTTCGCATCACAAAAAGTCTGACCTCACCAGCCCATACTTGGGCATGGACGACTTATATCTCCATATACGGAGATGGCCATATATGGAGATACGATGACATCACAGAGTCCACAGCTGATGATGTGGCGTGATGTCATACAATACACAAACAAGCCCTATATAAAGGGGCAATTCTCACCAGGGAAGAGAGCATTGCCTGGAATGTTGAATCTCCATATATGGAGATAACCTACGCATCACACAAAGTCTGACCTCACCAGCCCATACTTGGGCATGGACGACTTATATCTCCATATACGGAGATGGCCATATATGGAGATACGATGACATCACAGAGTCCACAGCTGATGATGTGGCGTGATGTCATACAATAAACAAACAAGCCCTATATGGGTCAGTGACGTGACGCCCCAAAAAATGTGTTTTTAAAAAAACTTTAAATTGCAGGCATAAAAGTTATTTACTTTTGTTCTACTCACTCTCAACCTTATGGAAATACATTTTGTTTTTAGATATGTTATTGGAATCAGACTTTATTCAGCAGTTTGTTGTACTTGTGCTTAAAATCGTCATATGGTGTGACATGAAAATAATTGTTCATAAAATGAAAATGGAGTACATCTTTCTTAAGTTACTCACTTTATCAAAGTCCTTTATCATAACTAACCAGTGATCCACTATAGTTTTTTGAAAATTAATTATATCTGTATATTTTTTTCATAATCGACACTCTGTGTGAGGCCCATGTTCATGATCTTACAACATATTTTAAATGTATTCTGTCAAAACTTTCTCTAAAATTACACAAATATTTGTGACTCTTCCTGATAATATTCTCTATGTAATCCATAAACATTTTTTTGGTTTAATCATTAATAAAGGTATGATTTCTCACTATTTGGAATGTCACACCAAATGATTTAGTGTCACACCGTATGATCATATCTTCATGTGTCAAAGCAAACTGTGTTTTAACCTACCTATTAGTGAGTACTGAACTTTACTGATTGATTAAACAATTACCCAGGATAACATGGCCTTAATATTTCTGAACAGGATATTATTGTAGGGCTTTAACATGGGATAAGAAAGAATTGTAGTAGTAGATGGATGATGAGGATGTGCACAGGAATGCTACGCACACCTAAGTCTTCTGCCGGCCCACGGCAGAAGGATCCTAAAGGGACAATAAGGCGCATAGCCACACTTGGAGCCAAGGCATTGAAGGCAACATTTTATTAACACCAATTAGTGGAAACAGAACTCAGCATTCAGGTAAATTGCTTTTTTCCGAAGTCTCCTGAACTTGAACACAGCATTTTGTGTTGAACAAATGTAATTAGGAATCATGACATTACACCACATCTCCACTAGCTAAAGAGTGCTGGGTTGCGCAACTCTTAAAATAGCTGATCTACAAGCTCTCGCAGCACAATGTGTTGAGAGCTTGTAGATCAGCTATTTTCGCTAGTTTTGTCTCGGGTCCTACCTTAACACTGTCCACTGTCCAGCCCAGTGAGTGAAAGTACAAAAGTATTAGATCAGATTAGATTATACATTTAGACTGTATTGTACATCAGCCAGTCGTATTTGGTGAGGGTAGCAAACCGGCTGCCTTGTTGCGGTTCTGCTATGCCACAGACAACCTCCTGCTCTTCGTAGAAAATGCAGTCTCGCCCCTTTGGCTCCTCTCTCCTTGCTGGGTCATTGTTTAGTTTCTCCCTGTACTTTCTCGTTCTCTCAGCACTTGTCATTTTCCAGCTGACAAAAGAAAATGGAATGTATAGTTTAAGACAAAGAGAAAATATTGTTTAGATTGAAACAATATGTTAAGGTTTCTGTGAAGGGGTTTCTGCTCTGTCTGATGAATTTGAAGTATCACTGAATGAAGCTAAATTTCATTTTATGTAAAAATGTTTAAAACAAATGTTTAAATGTACAAAAGAAACATGGAACTTTGTTATTTGTTGTTATATCTGTAGTTAAATACAGTATAAATCATATGGTGTGACAGTCAAGTCATATGGTGTGACAAGCAGACCTGTCACACCATATGATTAAGTGTCACACCATATTACTGTTTTCTCCATTTAGGTTTACCTTGAGGCTACTATGTACACATTAGCATGCTAACAGCATGCTAGCTATAACAAAGCAGCCTAGATCTACATGGAAATATGACCAAAACGTCAAATAACTTAAGCTTTTTTTAAAGAAAAGGTGTCACACCAAAAGACATCCAGAATGGTGAGTTTGTCAACGTTTCAACAAGATGGCATTTCATGAAAATGTTAAAATCATAACTCACCTCAGACACCTGTCTTGCAGTTGTGCTGGGAGTGCTGAATAGCCTTACAGAAGAAGGACCTCTCTAGCCAATAGGTGTCCAAATAATTGCCTGTTTAATTTTTCCAAACTAGTGTCACACCAAATGATTTTGGGTTGGGGGACAAAATGTTTTTGATCAGAAATGACTGAAAACATTATGCTTTGACTTTGAAAAGATATAGGCTCAAAATAGACATTCTTTTTAGCCTAAATTCATTTTCAAATGATTTTTAGCAATTATTTTTCTTAGTTTTATTCAAGTTCCCACTTTGAGAAACAAGGTCAGGACAGTCACACCATATGAGTTTTGCCATGTTTGGTTGAAGATTCTGAAGAAATGAGGAATGAAATGTTTTAATCTTGAGTAAGTTCACATAAAGCTTAATGTCCTGCACAATATTCAGAAGGTTTTTGACAAATATATTTTTTATTTATACATGTTTGACACCGAGGACAGCGAAAACGTTACGTCACGTCACCCACCCATATACTGATGCGATACGATGACATCACAGAGTCCACAGCTGATGATGTGGCGTGATGTCATACAATAAACAAACAAGCCCTATATACTGATGCGGAGATATGAGCAGGGCAAAGGTGTGACGTGTGACGTGTGACCGACCGACCGACCGACCGACCGACGGACGGCCGGTGGAGGTTTTCATAGTAAACTGTTGGTCGCTTATCTCCACAAATAGGCCAAAAAAATTGTTTTACCAATTATCAAGACATACGGGCAGTTGACAGTTTGCCATGGTTACTCATTGAAGTTGAATCTCCATATATGGAGATAACCTACGCATCACACTAAGTCTGACCTCACCAGCCCATATTTGGGCATGAGCAACTTATGTCTCCATATATGGAGATATGATGACATCACACAGTCCTCAGCCGATGATGTGGCGTGATGTCATACAATACACAAACGAGCCCTACAGTATAAAGGGGCAATTCTTGCCAGGAAAGAAGCATTTCTTCGACTCAGACCTTATCGCCAGGGTTGGCTTATAGCAGCTGTCGGTAGATAATGCCGGTCTTATATACTCATTGAAGTTGAATCTCCATATATAGAGATAACCTACGCATCACACTAAGTCTGACCTCACCAGCCCATATTTGGGCATGAGCAACTTATGTCTCCATATATGGAGATATGATGACATCACACAGTCCTCAGCCATCAGCCATGCCCTTTTATGCCCATATATGGAGATATCATCTGTCTGTCACTTCTATGTCCAAATATGGAGTTCTGTGTCAGCCATTCCCACATCTATCTATACTACAAGGGGACAAATACTCATATTTGTTGATTATTTTGGTTTCTATGGTTACCAGATAAAGATATTTCACTTTGCACAATTTGTTGATTTTTAGTTGCTATGGTTACTTGATAAAGGCCTTTCACTCGTTTGTTGATATTTTGCCACACATGATCTCCAAATTTGGGCATGGTGCACAGTCACAGTGACATCATAGCTAGTGACATCACCAGCAGCGAAGCTAGCAGTGTGATGTCATACTGATGCAGAGATATGAGCAGGGCAAAGGTGTGACGTGTGACGTGTGACCGACCGACCGACCGACCGACCGACCGACGGACGGCCGGTGGAGGTTTTCATAGTAAACTGCTCCCTGACTGACGGTCGCAACTAAACTGCGACCTTACGGTCGCAACTAACAATAATAATTACCAGTAAGACTCCCTAATCGGGAGATAAGCGACCGTTGGTCGCTTATCTCCACAAATATCACAACCTCCACCTCTCATGTCATACGGGTAGCCATAGTTACACCTGGAATGTTGAATCTCCATATATGGAGATAACCTACGCATCACACAAAGTCTGACCTCACCAGCCCATACTTGGGCATGGACGACTTATATCTCCATATACGGAGATGGCCATATATGGAGATACGAGGACATCACAGAGTCCACAGCTGATGATGTGGCGTGATGTCATACAATACACAAACAAGCCCTATATAAAGGGGCAATTCTCACCAGGGAAGAGAGCATTGCCTGGAATGTTAAATCTCCATATATGGAGATAACCTACGCATCACACAAAGTCTGACCTCACCAGCCCATACTTGGGCATGGACGACTTATATCTCCATATACGGAGATGGCCATATATGGAGATACGATGACATCACAGAGTCCACAGCTGATGATGTGGCGTGATGTCATACAATAAACAAACAAGCCCTATATACTGATGCGGAGATATGAGCAGGGCAAAGGTGTGACGTGTGACGTGTGACCGACCGACCGACCGACCGACCGACCGACGGACGGCCGGTGGAGGTTTTCATAGTAAACTGCTCCCTGACGGTCGCAATTATTATTATTATTATCATTATTATGTGTGGTAGTGGACTTTTCAGTTTTTTTGTGTAGTTTCTTTTTATTTTTTATTATAGCCTCAGGAGAGGAGTCTTCAATGACCCCTTATTGAGAAAGATGAAGCAGGGACCCCAATGCATGTTGTAAGACTTGTTTGACGGCGCTGTCATCAGTGTTGTGTTGGATTCATGTTAATATGTATTTTCAGGCATTTAACCACTTCATCCAGCAGTACTTAACCAGTAAGACTCACAAATATCACAACCTCGACCTCTCACGTCATACGGGTAGCCATAGTTACACCTGGAATGTTGAATCTCCATATATGGAGATAACCTACGCATCACACAAAGTCTGACCTCACCAGCCCATACTTGGGCATGGACGACTTATATCTCCATATACGGAGATGGCCATATATGGAGATACGATGACATCACAGAGTCCACAGCTGATGATGTGGCGTGATGTCATACAATAAACAAACAAGCCCTATATACTGATGCGATACGATGACATCACAGAGTCCACAGCTGATTATGTGGCGTGATGTCATACAATAAACAAACAAGCCCTATATACTGATGCGGAGATATGAGCAGGGCAAAGGTGTGACGTGTGACGTGTGACCGACCGACCGACCGACCGACCGACCGACCGACGGACGGACGGCCGGTGGAGGTTTTCATAGTAAACTGCTCCCTGACGGTCGCAATAAACTTTACTCTGTACTTAGTCTGCTTTTGTTTCCCTCTACACCAAACCCCATCACCTCATCTACAAGCTCATAACACCTCTTGTGAGCTTATAGAACAGATATTTTTTTGGCTGAAGGCCAAGGGTAGAAGGGTTCAAGTGGTTTATGAAAAATAAAAGTTCCTATCACACAAAGATTTGGCGGCCCCCCTGTAGTAACTCTGAGACCCCCCCTAGGGGTCCCGGACCCCCTGTTGAAGACCCCTGCTCTATGGCTTTGTTCTGCAGTCTATATACTGTCTCCCTGTCGGTCACAGGAGTTAATAACATCATTTTATTTTTTTATTTTTTATTTAACCTTTATTTAACCAGATAAAAACACATTGAGACATGATCTCTTTTTCGAGTGTGACCTGGCCAAGAGGCAGAAATAAAAAATTACACAATCCTTGCTTACAAGACATCACAACAAAAAAATAGAACATCCATGATACACAAACAGATACCTAAGAACTCCAAAAATACAAAATGTACACTAAATACTAAACTAGTTTACAATTCACAGGTAGCAGTACACACACAGTATGCCCAATGGATGTACCCAAAGGAAGAGATCACAAAGCAAATTAATTACAGGTCTGAACAAGTGCAAGCGTTTGTAGATCTGTCTAGAGTGATTCTCTTAAAACTTCTCAAAGGAATAAACACAGCCAATTTGAGTCTGGACTGAATCATACACACCTCCTCGCTTAACTTACTAGTATTAGGTATATAGGCTACTTATTAAGAAAATGTGTATATTGACAACAGCTTTCAAAATTGAAATAACTCCAGGTATTGTACAGACATTGCAAGCGAGGTGTGCGTGCGTGCGTGCGTGCGTGCGTGCGTGTGTGCGTGCGAAAGAGAGACAGAACAAGGAAGAGATATGGAGAGAGGGCACATGTTGATCTTTGCAGACAGTAATTTGGGGTATTTTGACCTCAGCCAAGTTTTAATACATTTGCTTAATACTTTCACTCCAAAACAACGATAACGGTAAATGTTGTTTACACTGTACAGCTGGCTCATTGATATCTGCAAGTGACCTTGTCAAGATAATAACTTCAGGAATCGTTCCGGAACGGCTTTTTAAACATTTTAAGCACTTTAAGCCTGAATTATTCTTCATCGCACAATGTTGTCGCGTGGCAGAAAAAAGAAAACTTACCTACAAGCTCAGAGCTGTTGTGAGCTTGTAGATCGAAGCGGTGGAAGAAGTACTAAGGTTGTTTTACTTAATTAAAAGTACCAATACCACAACATAGGAATACTCTGTTACAAGTAAAAGGCATATTCAAAATTGGAAAAAACTGTACACAAAAGCATGAGCATCAAAATATACATACAGCACTAAAAGTAAAAGTAGTCTACTCGTTATGCAGCACACAGACACACACGGACGGATGGACAGACAGGGGCGAAAACATACTCTCCTGGCGGAGACAAAAAGTAGGCCTAATCTTAAAATGTTTAAACAGTAAAAGCAAGGAAAGATACTAAACTTAGTCAGTGCTTTGTTTGTGGTGAAGAGCAGATATATAGGAATAGAAGGAAGACAAGATTTAAAATCATAAAATAAAATCAATAATATTGCGTCAGCACCAGTATCACTCTCCTGTATCCACAAGCACCATCTTTCTTCCCAGGCAAGTAGCTATGGAAACGCACAGCGATAGGCCTCGGTGGCTGCTAGTAATCCAGCATAGGAGCCAATTGGAACGCTGCTGCACACACACAGGGAGATGTAAGCCCCAAGGGCTTTCTGTCAGAAAGCTTGATTGGTTGGACCTCTGGATACAGTATCAATTTGAGATATTGTATCAGTCAAATGCAGTGTTTCAGGACAACATTTGTCATGCGCATACAGAAGGGAATATTATCTTGACATATTTGTCGTACGCACGAACGCACATAATGTAAAATATTCACCAATATAATTGAATGTAAGTGGGCTGTCACTCTCGATGTCCTTTAAAACTAAAAAGAACGAAAAAGAAACTTTGATCTAGACTTTTACCATCACCTGCTACCATACCATAACTTGTTGGTTCAGCGAAAAGTACACTTGGTTCAGCGAAAAGTACACTTTTCCCCCTGGGCAATTGCTTTAAAAGCTGTTCTCTGAGAAGAACTGAGAAACCTTGCTGAAACATACCGTCAGGGAGCATTTCTGTGTTCAGGGTTCTCCCCAGGATTTTTCATTATGATGGGAGAAGGTGGGTAGGACTCTAGGGGTGCTTTGTGTGCCAGCGGGTGTGTGTGTGTGTGTGGGGGGGGGGGGGTCGGAAGCTGTCACTTGCCCGTTTCAGAGAGCAAGTGGAAATCTTTTTCTGGACTTTCAGGGTGAAATCTTGTCAATAGCACAGGTCTTCAAAAAGGATGCAGTAGTGGCATTTCGTTATACTTAAAATGATGACAGAAACAAATTCAACATCAATTACATGCGTCAGATAATTAAACTACATCTTAGAACAAAAACTAGGCTCTACTCAATTTTATTGGTGAAACATTTTTACACTCAAAAATATTGAGTAAATATTACTGATATGAAATCAGGTAAATGAAACTCAATTAATTTGAGTAAAAGTAACCAAAACTTTTACGTACTTATTAACAACTAAAAGTGACCTAAAGAAATTGAGTAGATTTAATTAAATGATTCAGTCAATGCCACAAAAGACAACAAGTAAATACATTGAAATATTAAGTAGATCTAATTGAATATTAGAGTATGATTTAACAAAACAAATATGTCACATTTACTCTATTCATTTACTTTTATTGATTTAATTCATATAGTACCATTTTACCCCTTTTCATTTACTTTACCTTTTACTCCAGTAGTACATGATGTCAAATGAATACACATGAAATAATTATGCAGATAATTATGTTTTTAATCAACTCATTTTGACCATTGTAACACCACATCAAGTATGAACATTCAACATACTTAAGTATGTAAATGACATGCAACAATGCCTGCAAAAACAATATGTTTAAAGATAATGATCAGGAAAGGGGTATCCCTGACACTTTTAAATGTTTTAAAGTTTACTAAAGAGCAGTGTGTGTTCACAATACTGTATATAAGTACCTCTAATTGAACTGTGCATACTGTAAGTAAGCAGTCTGTCAAACATTATGCACCATAAGAACAATGAGCCCATCAAATAAACAGTAAGTCATAACCACAAAATTCATTAAAGAAGACAGTCAGAGGCCATTTGGCATGAAAGGAAATCACAACTTGGAATATGAAATAATAAATAAGCATTTACAGTAGCTCAACATTTAAACATATTGACTATGCACACGTGTAATGTCTATATGCTAAACTGACCTGTTTGCATTATGACTCGAATGCACCAGAAACAAACACTTTACATGAACTAATTACTATCAGCAACAAATACCATTGCAAATGGCTGTTTTGACAATAAATCCACTTTCAGTTGGTTATACCCACGTTCTGAGAGCATCTTGCTGAACAGTAGTCGGCAAGCAGACATTTTTTCAGTCTCTGAACTTTGGCTGAAAGGTGTCCGGGATCCAACTCAACTAGTACTTTTTGGAACATCTCAAGACCATATCTGAGGTTCTTGGGGTATCTCAGATTAAAGGCATAGAACAGTCCCAACAGATAGCAGCAGATCCCCAAGATTGTTTAGGGCAGTGATGCCCTTAATCACAATACCTACATCAGTAGGTTCATTCATTGAGTCCTCTTGGTTCTGCAGCAGGTAGATCTTCATCTTCTTCATCATCACCTCCTCTGTCAACTTCTCTTCTACTCTGACAGGTGCACCAGCAGCTTCCTTCCTGCACACATTGTGAAGATAATTGTTTAGAGCTCACTTTCAGGCTAAATGTTACAAGACACATAGACACACATTGAGCAATCCTAGCTGTCTCCACACATGCAGCCCTGGGCATAATCTTGAATAAGTTGGACCAGACATGCAACGGATGCAACAGCCATTCAGCCAATGTCACAACCTTCTCGGGACATCACTATGCTGTTCCTTTGCATGTGATGGTCTCATCCACGATCACATTAAAACGTCAAAAAAAATATTTTACTAACTTGAAAGTCCTTGATCTTGACACTCTCTTCTTCCAGATGGTCGACGAGACATCGGATGATGACCTCTCGTGTTCGTTGATTGGGGATTCCTCTCTGCAGAATAGAAACATAATTATTTGAACAATAAAGAAAAAGTATGACTGCACTTTCATAAACATAAACTTTGGCAATACAATTGTTTCCACAACCCAGTTTTAGCAACGGAAGCTGGGAGACTGTCCTTAGTAGCTATTAAGACATACATTTAGAAATGAATAATCAGGAGAGAGAGTTGCAGGGGATAAAGATGAGTTTAGCATAAATTAATGTAGTAATTATTGTCATTAGCCAGGTGAAATATAATTAAAGCAGTTAGAGTAAATGAAAGTTTCATACCTGAAGTAGAATACTCATTTGTGCCCAAACTGCCCTTCTTGGACTGGAACATGGACAGTAGTTTGGGGGTATAGAAGTCCAACATTGCCATACATTTTGGCTCAAGATTCAGTGTGGTGATCATCCTGAACTTTGCACTAACCTGGAAGACAGAGATGAGGGGAAGAGAGTTTAGTCAATTTATGATTCCAATAATTACTTGGCCAAACCAAAATCAAGGAATACCGTATAATCATGTTGCTTATTTACTTCATACTTTTTCCAAGTCTTTTACACATGCAATCCTCATTGAACACCATAATAGATACATGTAGATAATATGTAGGCCTACCTGTGCATTTTATCTTCATTGTACACACCATTGTATGCAGCTGTGTATAGCTTGTAATACATGCAAAAAGTCATGACTAGAGGGCTTGCACATTACCCTCACTGTGACCTTAACTAGCTGCAAACCTTTGTAAAGAACACAAGTTATACCCAATACATTTATGTAGCCTATATGCACAAATATACAGTAAATCTACTTACCAATATTTGCAAACACTCTCCAGGTCTCTTGTTGAAAAAGATGTGTGCTGCTGCTGCTGTTTGTTGACAGAATGTTCCAGTAGAACTTTCCCATGAACCCTTTTTTTCCCATGAACCCTTGTGTAAAATTTTGAATCTTAGTCATATCTACTCAATTGTTTAGGTTGTTGTGAGAGATGAAAGATTATTTAGTTGGAATGAATAATAATTAAGGGTCTTTTTAAATTGATCCATATAAGTACTCCATACTCAAATATTATGAAGGAAAATTACCAAAACAAATTGAGTATAATTCATGAATAAAATCAGTTGGTCAAATACTAATTTATTCTCACGAAATTAACTCAAATAATATATGTACATCTAACTCAAAACAAACAGTTGGATTTTTACTCATTTCGTTTGGTGTGACCTACTCAAACAATCACATGCATGATATTCAGTGATTTTATTGAGTAAATATAACTTTTTCTAATAGTGCCATATACTCGGCCGCAGAATCATTTCTCAGAGTGTATCAAGCAAGTCTCAACACAGTGAACCAATCAAATATACAGTAGGCCTACACTATTGATGAAGTTTCATGCTAATAGAGTAGGCTAGCGAAGTCCTGACATCACTCCCACTACCCCTGGGTCACGGCTTTTTGAGCAGTGCTAACTGCTCCTATGTCTGGCTTTGTGTGTAGGACCCTATGTCCCTGTCTGTAGTACGAGACTAACGTCACGTCTCACGTGAGACTAACTCAGTGTTGTACCCGAACGCGTTCAAAGAACGATCGTTCATGAACACGTTCATATTTTGGGTGAACGTGAACTGAACGTAATTGTTTTCGCTTGATGAACGATATTGTCGAACGCGGTCATTCTGACGCCCGTGAACAGCGTTCGTCGGCGTTCGTCGGCCGTTCATGCGGCGGTCCGCGCCTCCGCGGTCGTCTGTCCTCTCCTCTCTCTTTTCATTCACATGCTCCAATAGCACGCACTGTGCACGCACCTCCTCGTGAACGTTGATATGCGGTGCTGTCTGCACTTTGCAGCTGCACTGTGAATCTCCTCCTCGTTACGTCTCGCAAGCCTGACTATACTTTGTCGTATGTGTGTTGCACGGCGAAAATAGCTGATCTGCAAGCTCACAACGCGTCGCATCCACGAGGCAACGTGAGCTTGTAGATCAGCTATTTTAACCAACGCGGAAACATGCTGTGCGCCAGGTTTAGAAACGTCTGCCTTCAGCCCTTCACAATAAGGGTGCAGGAAGACTGGGCACTGGGCAGTGGGCACATAAATATTGTGGGCACCTCAATGTTAAGTTGGATGAAATTATTGCTGTGTGTGGTTCTATATGGGCTGTGTCAATAATTTTGACAAATAATAGCATGCAGCAACGTCTAAACATTTAAATTATATATATATAGACCTATATATATTTTTTTTTTTTCTTTTTTTTTTTTTGAATAGCCAAAAGTATAAAAAAAATTATGGTTAAAAAAAGAACGAAAAAGAACTAAGTTAGTTCATTTTGGGGAACCATAAACTTTAGTTCAAAATATAGAATTATGAACTAGAAATGAACTAGTTCATTTTAAAAGTTCTGAACTTGAACTTGAACTAGTTCGTTTTTAAAGTGAACTTTCCCAACACTGGACTAACTCATAGAAAGTACGCAGAGACTGACATCACCACAGCTGATGTCACGGACAGAAACTCTTTCTATATACTGTACATATTTATAACAATTACATTATGTATTGCTGCCATCACATGTTGATCTGACAGGCGAGGGATGGCCATAGGAGTTTTGCATGCTTGAGTTCCTTCCTCCTAATGACCAATCGTGTGCCAAAAAAATCTGCAATCGGGTTGGCTTGCAGTCAGATCAGCTATTTTTGGCGTGCGTAAAAAGAAGTGCTGTAGTAGCATTGTCACACAAGTACAATTGATGGAAATTTACCTGATTAACTTCATCTTCTGTGAATAAATAATTCAAACTGTCAAATGAGCTCAGCGTGGCTTGAACGCTTCTGCTAATAAGCTAAGCTGAATGGGATGCCGGAATCAGTGTTTGCTGTGAGACTTTCGTCAGGGTTGGTTAGTCACACATTGGCAGGCTCCGCTCCGTTGACAATCTGAATAAAAACCCTTTTGAGTGGTCTAGCCCAGTCTGCAAGTTAGCTTATTAGCAGCGCCATCAGCCCTTGAAGGGCTCATTTTTACAGTTGATTTCATGGTTTTAATGTGAAACTGGAGAGAAAACAATGAGGATGCAGCTCTGCTTTTCCCCCCAGCACTTACTTTCATTTACTCTTTATTTATCCAGCATAAGCTTGCTTCACACGTTACACCTTGAGTTACGCACCTTGTCACCTTCACATCTGGGAGAAGCCCAGTACAACCACAGTTATACTGTTGGCCTCTGAGCACCTCCACTGGGGGAGTGTCTTCTCTTCTGTGTCTTGCTCAAGGACATTTCAAGGGTGGCTGAGATGGGTAGAACCTGTTAACTCATTACTTTTGCCAGGAGCGCACAAGTACTGCGTTTGGCTGCATATGTACCGGTAGGTAGGTAGGTTGGTAGGTAGCTGTGTGCGTTTAAGCCCGTAGCTAAATCAGGGACCAGCATTTCTGGCAACGTCATCATTAACAGCCAATGAGGGACCAGCATTCGTGGTCAGGTGATGCCAGTGGGTGAATGCATGCACACACACACACACACACACACACACACACACACACACACACACACACACACACACACACACACACACACACACACACATACATGCACGCACACACGCATGCATACATCCACATAATTGGAGCCCCGTCAGGACCAGTACTTGGCATACTGTCATTCTCATCCACTGTACTGATGATGTGGTAGTTCATCCATCACTTCCCAAGCACGTTGAGTCAAGCAGTGTAGCACGGCCCACCTCCCACACCACACACAGAAGCTGAGTTTACATAAATTTCTCCCTTGGGATTAAAGACTGATTTGAAGTATAAATGATTCAGGCGTAACACTTCACTCCGTTTGTCCTTTTATGGCACTAGAGGTTTGGGGGCTGGTAGACTCACATGTTGGGGCAGCTTTGCGGCCTCAACGCAAACTCCATGGTGATTGTTCTAATCTAGAGCTCCACAGGTTTGTCTGTGTAAAAAAGCATTGGAAGCAGCAGATGCCATAGCATCCCAAATCCTCACTGACTGCGGAAAGATTCGCACTGGACTTCAAGCAACTCTTCAGAAGGTTGACATTTATCTATTATATGTTTATCCATTATCCGTGTAATATATTTGACATAGAGATTTTTTATGTTCATGAGCTGTATGCCATAACAAATCAAACAAATATAAGGTTTTTGTCCATTCACCAGCCGGGTAGAACACAGATATCCTCCCCAAACAAAGCAGAAATGCAAGTTTACAGACTAGCTATCTTGAGTTCATAAGATGATTTTCTGTAGTTTAGCCTACTTTACCCATTCAGCACACTCAGATCTAACTCTACCTTTCCATTTCATCTGAAATGAATTGCCTAAATATAAAACGAATGTTGGTTTACATACACAAGCGATCGCACACACACAGTAGCATATGTACAGCACACACACACACACACACGTGCACGCACGCACGCACGCACACACGCATACACGCACACACGCACACACACACACACACACACACACACACACACAGCGGTCTGGATTATCTCAATATGCATTAAAAAAAACTACATTTCATCACATTTGATGAAACTCATTTAATCAGCCTGCACCAAATATGATGGGATGGCATACATTGGTTACTGGGTTACTGGCATAACTTCAGACTTGTGCCACTTTATTTTAGCCAGATTGTATTTGTGAAATGAAGGAATGCTGGATCTGAGACCAGACAAATAATGCCATTCACAAAGAGAAATAAACTTCTCTACCACCTGGCACTAAACTCCCCTATCCCCCCTCCTCTTTCATCAGCACCGCCGATGCGTGGTTCTAAAAAATATAAACTGAACAACAAAGAAGAGAGAGAATCAGTGTTGCTAGATTTTGTGAGAGAAACAAGCAACCAGGTCTAGGAAAACAAGCCCAAAATAAGCGACGTCTAGGCCACATGGTAAGGGGGCTCCCTGGCACAACACATTTTCAGATTAGGGTTTGGGACAAATTAATATTAATGTGGGGGTCCAAGACAAACATGCAACTACCAACATTTACAAGCAACTTTATAGAATAAAACAAGCCGAAAGTCGCTTACCAGTAAGACGCCCTAAGGGCGAGGTCGCGCTAAAACAACAGAGTCTGACACAATATGTCCATATATGGGCATTTCCAGTCAGATATAGGCTTAATATTGATGACATCAGGGATCTCCATATATGGGCATAAAAGGGACAAGGACGGAATTCATTTTCAAGTGTGACTCGCATCGCAGTTGGTCGTTTAAATTGGCCAAAATGTGGCCATATTTTCCCAAATATGGAGAAGACTGATAGACCACATGAGATTGACACAATATGTCCATATATGGGGCTGAGGCATGAAACGCACGCACATGATCTGCAGGTTTTCATACTAAATGCACCCTACGGTCACAATAAAAAGCAGACATGGAGAGGAGCTCTGCTTTGATACCCTAGTTAGTATGAGAGAAGGAGACACCTGTCCACTAGTGAGAACATCTGTTCTAAAGTGTGCATAGATTAACCCAGTTTAGAAACCCTTCCCCCAGAATAAAACTTTTTTAATACATGAAATAAAACGCTACACTCAACATGATCAAAGGCTGTTTGGAGTCAAGGGAAAAGCTGACAATTTCCTGGTGACTCATCCTGGCGTGATCAACTAGTGAAGTGGTATTCAAAGTGGGGTCCGGGGACCCCCAGAGGTATTTGAGGGGGCTCCAGAGGATCCCCAGCAAAAGGAACAGATAAAACATTTAAGACCCATTTGTTTCAGTTTTTTTAGTTTTTTTTCCCAGCTACCAGCTTTTACATTTGAAATTTAAATATTTTGACAAATCTTGAAACATTTTCTTCTTCTGACAGGGGCCCCTGAAAATATGCGTCCAAAATCAATTTGGGGGTTGTTGAGAATCAGTAGGCCTATAATCTATAAGATTATCCGAGGATGTGCCTTTATGAACCACACCTGATCAGATTTCCTCTCGTCTCATTGCTATAAAGCTTTTGTGAGGAACTTACGGTCATAATCAGTGGCGAAATTAGACCTTATTCCCCATGGGTTTTCAGATCAAGGGGGCCCTGATCAAAGGGGCCCGGGTCTGTTGTCTTTGTGTGATTTAAGCGCAAACTACAATGATTAATCCACAGTGGCAATCATAAGCAATAACTGTGGTGAATAGCCAAATGAAAAACTACAGGGCAGATCTCTATGCATTCGCCTATTTCATTTGAGACAATAGATGAAGCAAAAAAGCCAAAAATGTGCGACAAGAACCATGACAGCAATTAGAATTAGAATAGCCTCCAGCACCTTGTTTTATTGCTGCATATACACCAACAAGCACTACAGAACTCTACAGCCGCACTGAGGCGCTCCAACATAAACACTCTGAGGTAGTCTGGGATCACTTCACTTTACAGGGTTTGATCCGGTCGGGAGCGGAAACCACTTTATGTCATGTTGTAGTCCTAGACGGACTACACTTTGGCCGGAACTATCAACCGGATTCAGTTTTAACCCAAAATATTCCCCTGCACCCAAGGACATAGTCTTAGGGCCTACCTAATAAACACCTTGATGCGGCGTAGTTTTGCTTTCAAAAAATTTGTTTGGTATGAGCATCTTTTAGTCCAACTCGTAGCGACTGGCAAGACTACACTAGCCTCGCAACAGCCAGACTCTCCCAGGGGAGAGTCTGGGAGTCCTCCGTAGACAATGCATTACGCAATGACGTAGTTACTCACTTTGACTGACAGGTCCAGTCAGTAGTCATCAGCGCATCAAAACATCGTCGGGAGAACATCAAATACGTCTTTTCCAGACAGAAATTCCAAAGGTGCAAACTGTTGTTCGTTTTTAAGTTATGAGATGCCGTTGATTTCAGATAAAACTTTGCTTAATGCAGCTTTTATTTGCGATTTGTGAACTCGCATCGGACATGGGGTCCGACCGTCCGCCATGTTTGTTGTCAAAATGCGAGAGCTGTAGCAGCCGCTCGACCAATCAGGAGCAGTGTGAGGCGGGTTCGCTCGAAATGCAGCCTTTTGATTGGAAATTGAGAAACCTATTTCTCATAAAGAGACTCTATGGGAGGAGTACCAGACCGAGAAAGGAAGCACATTGGTGATGACGTAACTCGGGATGGCTTGCGAGGCTAAGACTACACTAGGCTTCTCGAGCATTTTAATAGTGATTGGGGAAACAAACGAGGGAACTAAATCAAAGCGACGCTGCTTCTTCTAGTGGTTTCCGCGCTTTAGGCGGAAACCAAGCGGTCTGTTGTGAACAAACACCAGGCTTTCTCCCCAGAAAGACTGGTAGGCGAGGTTACTCTGAGGTTTCCTACAAACGGTAAAGTCATTGATCCAAGCCAAGAGGCTTGGAAGAGGCATGAAACCCTCCCCCCTTCTTTAGTGTGAATGCAGCCTGACAACTGACATTATAGCTTCACACTACACACACCAGTAAGACTCCCTAATCGCTTATCTCCACAAATAGGCCAAAAGTTTGTTTTACCAATTATCAAGACATACGGGCAGTGCTGTCTAATGTTGTTTAAAGGCGTTCTCAAAATATTTTTTGTCAGGGCCCCCTTACAAGATGTTATCAAACATTCCAATTTGTTGTGTTAAATATTTTTTGTGAAATGTCTGTACTATCACTTGACATTTTGTACAGTCTGAATGAAAAAAAGAATATATATTTTTTGTCTGCATGGGACTGGAGTTTATAAATTCATTGTTTAAACAGGTAATTCAAGTACTGTTCATGCCAGGAGACTCAGTTAAGTAATTATAATTGTGGAGGATCGTGGCGCTGCATTTATTTTGTACTTAAAATGTTATCAAACATTCCAATTTCTTACGTGTTCAGTTTGTTATTGTGAAATGTCTGTATTATCACATCACATTTTGTACAGTCTAAATTATTATCATTATATGTATATTTTTAAGTCAGTCTTGGGACTGGAGTTTATAAATTGATAATCTCTCAAGAAAAGACTTCTGAAGGAACAAAACAGAGAGGGCGCTGTTTTCCCATTTCTTGACAGTGGCTAGTCAGATTGATACATTGATAGTTTGAACTGGCAATCAAATACAGTATGTAATTACTTGCGCCAGCATGCACACAAGTTCTCCGTTCTGTGTTTCTGTCGCATCCTCTGTAATGTCTATCTATCTATCTATCTATCTATCTATCTATCTATCTATCTGTTCGCACTTGTTGTTGGTGACGTGAGCAGTGTTGTGCATACTGAAAACAAGTAACTAGTTACTGTTACTAGTTGCTTAAGTAACTCAGTTACTTTACTGATTACTTACACCAAAAAGTAATGCCTTAATGTGAAAACTAACCTTTTAGTAACTTTTTGTTGGGCTCCCATTAATGACCTTATAGCCTTCATTTTCATCACTTGACATGCATTGCACTGAACTCTGCTAAGCAATGTGGTCTATACCAGTGGTTCCTAACCTTTTTAGCTTGTGACCCAAAAGAGAAATTAGACATTTGCCCATGACCCAATGAAAACTGCAGATCTGCAAGCTAGATCAGCTATCTTCACTATTTCTTAAATATTTGTGTTCTAATTTATGGGATTTTATTTATTTTTATTCATGGAACTTAAAAAATAACTGTCATTATGTATTTATTTTTATCTTATTTTCCTCAAGACATTCTGAAATAACAATGCAAGTTATAATATATTTCAAAGCTTTCTTATAACAAAAATGTCATGGTTTGATAACTGAGCCTTAATGAAATAGACGCGACGACAGATTTGACCGCGAGTCGCGACAACACATGCATCAACGGTGAACACATCACAAAGGACTTTGATTTAAACTTTGAATAATTTTTAAAGCTCAAAAGATGTGGACTAGTGTAAAACGTCTTCTGCCTAGGAGCAAGGGAGAGCAACAGAGCTAGTGTGGGGAGAAGAGAAAGAGAGGGAGGAGGAAGGGAGACCTCCGAGTTGTTATAGCTTTTAGTGCCAAATAATGTGGATGGCAGTAGCCTAATATAAATAGTAATACATTAAAAGACTAAATTAATTTCCCATTCACTGGGAAAAAGTTGATGTTTGAACAAAATGTGTAGCTCAAAAACAAAAGACTAGTTTTAGGTGCCAAAAATGTGGATGGGACAACTAGTGTGCTCACTAAAACAATCCCACAATGAACTCATAAAAGACACCGCTCACTTCACAGTTCACACTAGGTGAGAATACCTTGAGCAATGGCAAAGCATTATAGTATGCTCTCTTGAATAATAGCAAAAAGCATACATATAGTGGCGGGTGAGTACTGGTAAATTATTTACCACTTTAATCATTGTGTTTAATAATACTAGACAATGTTTCTTCATCATTTAGTCTGATTGAGGCCTATATGTGACCTTCAAATAAGTCATGTCATGCCACCTGTACTGTAGCTTGTCTTGCTGGAAAAAGGGCGTAAGTCAAAATAGCATGTACAGCATACTGCAGGGGTCTTCAACAGGGGTCCGGGACCCCTGGGGGGACACCGAATCTCACAACACCTTGCGCTGTGAGGCGTTGTATGCTTGTAGATCAGCTATTTTCTGCAAAGCGGTTTGGTGTAGAGGGGAAAAAAGAGCAGGCCAAGTACAGAGTCAAAGGTAGTATTTACGGTTTAAGTGGTTAAATGTCTGAAAGATACACATGAACATGAATCCAACACTGATGATAACAAGTCTATGAAGCTATCTATGAAAATAGATTGTCAGCAACACAGTTTCATTCTATATGTAGTGGGGGGTCAAGTGTCAGCTAGGGGGTCCTTGGGCTGAAAAACGTTGAAGACCCCTGGTACAATGGCACATGTCTTGAGTGGATTAAAGACCTAATGGATGGATTTGACTGTTCAAAGGTCCTGGCAGCTGCACTCCACTGAGATGGACAAAGTATACTGTAGGCCTGTTCATACAGGAATAATTCCTTCCTTACTCAAGCTATTTGGATCAATACGGGCATATCAAGCCCCCAGAACCCAGGGCTAGATTTGAAGCAACGGCTACGTGCTAGCATGTAGCTAATCCAGGTGCATTCTGGGGGTTTGGCCCCACTACTCCTGTGAGCGGAGAGCAGCGTGACGTCATTTGTGGTCTCGAATAGTGGCCAATTTCCCCCAGAATGCACCTGGATTAGCTACATGCTTCAAAACGCCACTGAGCACTTGCATTGAAATGATAGTGGGGGCGGGGCTCGTCCGCTCTCTATTTGCCAGACCCATGAAATGGGTAGGCCTACATAAGCAAATGTCGGTCTGTCCCTTTTCTATATAAAGGGTATATATGATGATGACATGATGATGACATGCCTATAAAAGGTATGATGTCATAAATGATGATGACAGACAGGGGGTTGGCAGAACCGGGGTCTGGCACAACCACTTTGACCTGGTCTATTTTATATATACTCTATGGGGCATATACATGGAAATGACTTACAATATAAAATGCTTGGAGTGAATGGAACTAGAACTGCACTCGTCGTGGTGCCACTGCCAAATTCTGGGCCCTGGGTACTTTAACTAATGAAAAATAGCAGATATACAAGCTCACAGCGTGGCACCGAGTGCTGCGCTGCGAGCTTGTAGATCTGCTATTTTTGAAAAATCGTGAAAATGTGTGCAAGTCTTTGAATATTTCAAATCCTTCTATGTCAGCGGTGCTTGAACCTTTTCACGTGAAGGACCCACAAAATGATATGTATTCGTTCCAGGAGATCCCCCAGAAGCAAAATTGAGTTACAAATGTTCGCTTAAAAAATACATATATTCAAAGATTTGCACCCACATTTCAAAAATAGCAGATATACAAGCTCGCAGCACTGCACTGAGCTTGTATATCTGCTATTGTTTTTACTCAGTGCACAAGTAGGCCATACATGTGCGCCAGCAGAGCGCGCCATGAGGTGTGCTCACCACTGGCATCATCACTGGCATCACCAGGAACGCTGGCTCATTGGCAGTTAATGATGAATTTACCAGAAATGCTGGTCCCTGATTGGGCTACGGGCTTATTAAACACACACGGCTACCTACCTACATATCTACATACATACATACGCAGCCGAACAAAGTACTGTACTTGTGCACTCTGCTGGCTCAAGTAAAGATGCAACAGGATCTTTGTCCCTTGTATGCCCCTATATGGAGATCCCTGATGTCATCAATGTTAAGCCCATATCTTGGAATGCCCTATGGACATACTGTGTCAGTCTCATGTGGTCTATCTATGATGTCAGACATCTATGATCATATTTTGGGAAAATTACATTAATTGTGTGTGTCTCTCTCTCTCTCCATATATCACCACCTGGATCTCCATACAGTATGAAGATCACAACACTGACCTTAATAGCATACCTGGAGACGACTGGATCATCACTTAGATATCCATATATGGAGCTGGCCAATACCTCTACATCTGACATCACAAATGCTAGATATGGATATAGCTCCATATATGGATATGGATATATATATATATATATATATATATATATATATATATATATATATATATATATATATAAGTCAATGGGATGCTCTTCCCAGAAGTCAATGTGTGTTGGCTTTGCCAGTAGGGTTTCTCACTGTGACTGTTAAATACGTCTGGTTCTTTCGTGTGAATTAAAACAGCAGCAAAGTAACCCAACGGTTACGGAATCAAAATGACGGAGAGGAAGGGTACAGCGAAGTTGTACTTTTTGAGGAACATCGAGCAGGAGATCCAGCAGCAATGGGAAAAGGAGAAGCCTTTTGAGTGTGATGCACCAACCACTACTGGAGAAAGCACAAACAAGAATAAGTACCTTGTCACCTTCCCCTACCCATACATGAATGGAAAACTGCATCTAGGCCACACATTCAGTATGTCCAAATGTGAGTTTGCTGTTGGATACCAGCGTATGAAAGGGAAGCAATGTCTCTTTCCATTTGGGCTGCATTGCACAGGAATGCCCATCAAAGCCTGTGCAGACAAGCTGAAGAGAGAGATGGAGTTGTATGGAAACCCTCCACAATTCCCAGACGAGGAGGTAGAGGAGGAAGAGAAGCCCAAGATTGATGACGAAATCATCATCAAGGACAAGGCCAAGAGCAAGAGGAGTAAAGCAGCAGCCAAGACCTGCGGCTCCAAGTTCCAGTGGGAGATTATGAAATCCCTAGGGCTGTCGGACAAAGAAATTGTCAAGTTTGCCAGCGCTGAACACTGGCTGGACTACTTTCCTCCTCTGGCCATCAAAGACCTCAAAGACATGGGGGTCAAGGTGGATTGGAGGCGTTCGTTCATCACCACAGATGTCAACCCCTTCTATGATTCCTTTGTCAGATGGCAGTTCATCACTCTAAAGGAGAGGGGGAAGATCAAGTTTGGCAAAAGGTACACCATCTTCTCGCCCAAGGATGGACAGCCGTGCATGGACCATGACAGGCAGACTGGAGAGGGAGTTGGACCACAAGAGTACACTCTTGTCAAGATGAAGATTGTAGAGCCCTTCCCAGCTAAATTCAAGAGCAAAGTATTATATAGCAGCGCTCTGAAAGGAAAGAACATCTACTTGGTGGCGGCCACCCTGAGACCAGAGACCATGTTCGGCCAGACCAACTGTTGGGTGAGACCGGACATGAAGTACGTGGCCTTTGAGACAACCAACGGAGACGTGTTCATCAGCACCAGGAGGTCTGCCAGAAACATGTCCTACCAAGGAGTCACCAAGGAAGACGGAGTGGTGCCGGTGCTCATGGAGATCCTGGGACAGGATATTTTGGGTTGTGCACTGAGTGCCCCTCTGACCTCTTACAAGGTCGTCTATGCTCTTCCCATGCTCACCATCAAGGAGGACAAAGGTACCGGGGTGGTGACCAGCGTTCCATCTGATGCTCCTGATGACATTGCCGCTCTCAGGGACATCAAGAAGAAGCAGGCACTGAGGGAGAAGTATGGAATTGAAGACAAGATGGTATTGCCTTTTGAGCCAATTCCCATAATTGAAATCCCAGGCTATGGGAACCTATCCGCTCCTCTGGTGTGTGATGAACTGAAGATTCAGAGTCAGAATGACAGAGAGAAGTTGGACGAAGCCAAGGAGAAGGTCTACCGTAAAGGATTCGATGAAGGCATCATGCTGGTTGACGGCTACAAGGGCCAGAAAGTCCAGGATGTCAAGAAACCCATCCAGAAGATGTTGATAGACAAGGGAGACGCCCTGATCTACATGGAGCCCGAAAAGCAGGTCATGTCCCGGTCAGCCGACGAGTGTGTGGTGGCCCTCTGTGACCAGTGGTACCTGGACTATGGTAATGTGGAGTGGAAGCAGCAGGCCAATGACGTTCTCAAGTCTTTGGAGACTTTTTGTGAGGAGACCAGGAAGAACTTTAAAGCAACACTGGACTGGCTCCAGGAGCATGCCTGCTCTCGCACCTATGGCCTTGGAACACGTCTGCCGTGGGACCAGAAGTGGTTGATCGAGTCTCTGTCAGACTCCACCATCTACATGGCGTACTACACGGTGGCTCACCTCCTGCAGGGCGGGGTGCTAAATGGACAGGGGCCCTCACCGCTGGGCATCAGGCCAGAGCAGATGACCAGAGAGGTGTGGGACTTCATCTTCTTTAAGACGTCTCCGTTCCCTAAGACAGACATCCCCAACGAGCACCTGCAGAGGCTGCGGAGGGAGTTTGAGTACTGGTATCCTGTTGACGTGCGCGTGTCCGGCAAAGACCTTGTGCCAAACCACCTGTCGTACTACCTGTACAACCACGTGGCCATGTGGCCAAAAGACAATGGGAAGTGGCCACAGGCAGTACGCGCCAACGGACTTCTGCTGCTCAACTCTGAAAAGATGTCCAAATCCACAGGAAACTTCCTCACCCTAAGACAAGCTATTGAGAAGTTCTCAGCAGACGGCATGCGTCTGGCCCTGGCCGACGCGGGCGACACGGTGGAGGATGCCAACTTTGTGGAGACCATGGCGGACGCGGGCATTCTGCGCCTCTACACCTGGGTGGAGTGGGTGAAGGAGATAATCACAAACCAGAACAACCTGAGGACCGGCCCCGCAGACACCTTCAACGACAGAGTGTTCTCCAGTGAGATGAACAAGGGCATCCTGAAGACGGAGCAGCACTACGACAGGATGATGTACAAGGAGGCGCTGAAGAGCGGCTTCTTCGAATTCCAGGCAGCCAAGGACAAGTATGTCCTCCTTTCTGAGATGGCCATCGAGGGCTTGCACAGAGACCTTGTCTTCCAGTTCATTGAGAGACAGACTCTACTGTTGGCACCCATCTGCCCACACCTCTGCGAGTACACTTGGGGCCTCCTCAGCAAGCCCACTACTCTGATGAAGGCGCTATGGCCCGCGGCAGGTCCCGTTGACGAGGTTCTGATCCGTTCCTCCCAGTATCTGATGGATACCGCCCATGACCTCCGAGTGCGCTTGAAGGCCTACATGCAGCCGCCCAAGAACAAAAAAGGGGATTCCACGCCCCCAGCCAAGCCCTCCCGCTGTACCATCTATGTGGCCAAGAGTTACCCTCCATGGCAGCACAGCGCCTTGTCACTGCTAGGCAAATACTATAAGAGTGACAGCGGAGTCCTTCCAGACAACAAGGTGATCTACACTAAGCTGGGAGACCTGCTGGAACTCAAATACATGAAAAGAGTCATGCCCTTCGTACTTATGATCAAGGAGCACCTGGAGAAGAACGGAGCCAGGGTTCTGGACCTGCAGCTGGAGTTTGACGAGGCTGACGTGCTGGAGAAGAACCTGGAGTATCTCACCAACTCCCTGGGGCTGGATCAGATCGACGTGCTGCCTGCGTCCGAGGCTGATGACAAGGTGAAGGAGGACTGTTGCCCAGGGAAACCCTTCAGTGTGTTCAGATCAGAGCCTGGTGTGTCTGTGTCCTTCATCAACCCCCAGCCATTCAACGGGTTGTTTTCCACCAGGGTTGACATTCGACAAGGGGACAACAGAGACAGTATCATTCGCAGACTGGCCAAAGTTAACAGGCTCATAAAAGACAGGGTGAAGTTGATGCGTTACGAAGACCCGGTCCTGGGTCCCCGGCGGGTTCCTATTTTGGGTTGCGAGGAAGAAGGCAAGCTGCCCATCTCCGACAAGTCTGTGTTCAGCATCAACCTGGAAGAGAAGAGGGTCACCATGGCTGATAACGGCCTCACTGTGGACATCGGTGACTCTCTGGTGTACCTTCTCCAGTAGAACAACACAGCACTCTGAAGCTGCCCAGCACAGGCACACATATTGACAACAATACGGGGGTGCTTATGTGATTTATTTTAAGGGTGATAAGTATAACTTAACAGATGGCTTCAACATTCACTGCCATACACACTGAGGTTTATCAGTTTTACAGTCTGTCCTTATTCACCTTATTTCTGGCCCTCTCCATGGGCGCCGCCATTGAGATTTTCTCTGTGTGCTGCTTCATTCAACATCCTCCCTAGTAAGAAAGTTTACAGGGAATCGTGCGTTGCCAGATTTAGCCAAAGAAAGTTGCCGGGTCTATGAAAATAAGCCCAATAGAAGCAACTAGGCTCAGTTTTACTACTTTAAATCGGCTATTTGAAAATAGATCACCAAGCTCACAATGTGTCACATTGCGACATTGTGAGCTTGTAGATCTACTAAATATTGAGAATAAAAAAATAAAATATTTTGAATATTTTTGAAACATTTTAACAATCTGGGGGTCCTTGATTTGAAAAAGATTGTGAACCACTGTTTTAAAAAAAACATAAAAAATCAAGGCCAATAAGCAACTACACGTTTTTTTTCCCAAAAGTCCCAAATTGCTTATTATAAGCAGACATGGCAACATAGGTTTCACCCAGAGCCCAACATTATTGAGTTACCTTTTCACCACTTTCCTAGGTGTTTAGCCCTCGTGAATCCTCAACCCACGTGGAGGCGCGCCGTCTCAGGCGACCTTGAGCCACGTGAGACACCGCCAAGCGAGTCGTTGTGTCAAGCGTTAGATGTTGTAAACCAGGGGCCAGACTAGTAAATCTTTGTCCCCCCGACTTTTGGCACCTCCACGCGGTCCAAGTGAACACAACAGAGCACTCCCTACCTCAGGTTCAGACAATCACAAGCTTCTGCGGGCGGATTTTAACTGTATCGTGGTGGGTTTTATGAAAATCGATCTAGCTGAGATCTGTGGTCTAAATCAGAAGTTAAGCAGACACTCGACTGATAATGTTTTGTGCCAGGGACCCCCAGAAGAGAAGAGTTATGTAAAAATATGTATATTTCAAACACTTTAAACATTTTCTAAAAAATACTAGCTATGTACAAGCTACATCTGCAACCTTTTTGAATAGCCAACGTATAAAGTATGGATAAAGTGATTACAATGATTGTGACAAATTTAGCTGGGGGCACCCTGTAATGGTTATTATTCTTGTGCTTTCATAGTTTTATATTTTTCTTCTTAATTAGGGTGACCATATTCTGAATCACAAGAAACTGGACAATATGTCTCAAGGAGAACTTGACAGAAATATCCATTTCCATAAAGATTGAAAATAACTTTATCCACGACTTTCCAACGCCCCATAGTGCATTGCGCAGACGCTGTACCGAGCTTCCGGCACCGCAGCCGAGTGTGATCTACAAGCTCACAACAGTTGCATCTGCGACGCGACGTGAGCTTGTATGTCTGCTGTTAAACCGGAAGTGTGGTCCAAACAGGTCCAAATAATCTCCAGTAAACTCCCGCGGAAACAGGTGGATAGATTTAAGCACTTGAATCCCAGCAATGTGGGGAACATTTACCAAAAATAGGAGATCTACAAGCTCACAGCGCATCAAAATTCAACAAGAGTCTCTATATTTATTACTATGATACCTGTGATGAATGCTGGTTCTTTTATATACTTCAGCTCAGGATTAAACACACCATTTATTTAGCTTAACTATACCATTTGTTGCAATGATATTTACCATTTATGCAATGATATTGATTTAGTTTTACGGTGTAGCTCTGCTGTGATAACAGATTATCTGCTCAAACATGAGACCTAATCTGATATCACAAACACCCCAGAGGAAAGTATAATATACAGATATTACATAACATTGAACCTCAGTTGTATGATTTGGGGGGATGGTCTGGGGAGGATAGCAACAACACATCCTGACTTCCTTATATAAAATAACTTCTGTAGGCTCAATTTGTACTAAACATGCAACATCTACCGATATTAAGTAGTGATGCTTTATACGTGTTTTCAATTTGTCATACCGGACAGTATATTGTTTACAACAAACTACTTTTGGTCATGTAGTTTATTCTGTTGTAGACATGCTGAGGCTTGAGTATTACACCAAAAGAAGTCTGACCAGAGACTTGCATGTATTCTCACCAGGTAGTCTACATTGTTTTATTTCATGTATTTGTATTGTGTAGTAGCATGTTATTGTATGTATGCCAGTGATTGTTAGAATAGGCCAATCTAATCTGAGATTTGCCCAAAACGAGCTGAGGCTTGGGTGTTACACCAAAATAAGTGACTTTTGTGTATTCTCTCTGTCAACACAGAGAGTAGTGGTCTGGAACTTCATTAATCTACAACACAGATCAAACATTACATGATCTTGTAAATCTGCTATTTTTGGCAAAGACATTTGGTATAGATGGAAAAAGAACTTGATTAACGAAGTAGGCCTACAGAGGGACTAAGTGGTTAAACTGAAGAGATATTGATCAATTCCAATATCATTAGCCATTACAGACCTTATTCTCACCTTAATAGCCTCCTCAGAAAGAACAGGCTGCTCTAACCCAGAGTTGTTAGACCGTCCAGTAACTTGTTCAGATGCACTGACAGTTTTAAATTGATTGATTGAACACTTTATTCGACACAAATGTAAACAGCATGAGGTACAGACAAAGAAGTCATGAGAACTTGTTTCCATTGTGGTCCTGTGTATTCAATTTATCAACATAGAATAAAATTAACACGAAAATACATATCATCAACAAAACATAAACCACGTATGTCCAAAGGAGGAAAGGGGTAGTCCACCACCAAGTCATGGGTTGTTGGGATCCTTAACGGTCCCTAGTGGTTCCAAATGGAAACTCTTGAGAGTGTATACATGGAACCAAATGGACCCTTGCGGATAGTTCCAAATGTGCTTAATGTTGGATCTGGTTCCTGGCTCCGGATCCCAACCCCAGTCATGGAGGAGAGGGGCCTACAGAGATCTATGCTTGTCTCGTTGTGTGAGATTAGGAGATGGATGGTGCTACAGCATCTCTATGCACAAACTTACATGTCCCCTGGTGTCTTTTGATAAATCAAGGGTGGGCAACTTTGATGATGGAGGCAGAAATCTGTCAAGTATGTTAACCTTTTCCGTAAATTAATGCCTTACTTATAGTCATTCTATGTCACACAAATGTAGCAAAAATAGCCAATCTACAAGCTCAAATGCGTCGCAGTGCAATCTGCTATTTTTGCTATTTTTGAATTGGAATCCTGAATTTAAATTCAAATGCATTTAGTTATACTTATGTTAACTATGAACCTAAATAGAAATAATACATTGGACATAAAAAGACAATACAACTTTAATACTAGTCATTAAAACATACAATATAGACTGAAGTCGTGTTTGCATGTTTGGAACTGTAACAGCTGAAATCAACAATATATCAGTAGTCCGATATTAAGTGAAGGTGAGGGGCACAGGTGGCCCCCGGGCTGCCAGTTGCCAATATACAGTATGTGCTACATGTTGTCTGCCATGTTGAAAAAGAAACACTGATAGTCTGCTCATTTATTTCTATTTTGACACTATACACCCTATATGTGACATTGTTTCCTTTATTTCTTTTCTCTATTCTTATCACTGGTTTTGAAACTGCAAAACGTTGGGAGCTTGTACAAAAATGAAACACCTGAACCTTTTGCAAGCAGATTTCTTCATGGTTGGGAATTCGGATTCATCAAGTCGCTGATGCGGACATGAACATTTCCAAAATCTGGTGATGTCATCTTGACTGTCGACAGGTTTGACCGATTCAGTCCAACACCTGGAAGACCTGGAGGAGAAATAATGCATTGTTAATAATTAATATACATAATTAAACTGTCTGACTCACACGGTCTGTCTCTCCATATATGGAGATAAACTACGCATCACACTAAGTCTGACCTCACCAACCCATATTTGGGCATGAGCAACTTATGTCTCCATATATGGAGATATGATGACATCACACAGTCCTCAGCCGATGATGTGGCGTGATGTCATACAATACACAAACGAGCCCTACAGTATAAAGGGGCAATTCTTGCCAGGAAAGAAGCATTTCTTCGACTCAGACCTTATCGCCAGGGTTGGCTTATAGCAGCTGTCGGTAGGACCATATATGGATTCTGTTAGTGTGGATCTCCTAACAGGGCATCATCTGGGATACAATCCCTTTTATGCCCATATATGGAGATCCCTAACAGAATCCCTTTCATGCCCATATATGGAGATCCCTAACAGAATCCCTTTTATGCCCATATATGGAGATCCCTAACAGCATCCCTTTTTTTTCCCTTTTATGCCCATATATTATGGAGAAATCCCTGCTCTGAGTATCTGACATCAGTGTGATGTCACCTGTTTATGCCCATATATGGAGATCCCTGCTCTGCGTATCTGGTTGCTATGGTAAACAGTTGGTTGCTAGGGTAAAGAAACATGGTTGCTATGGTAAACAGTTGGTTGCTAGGGTAAACAGTTGGTTGCTAGGGTAAAACCATGGTTGCTAAGGTGGTTGCTAACGTACACTAACAGACCAGCAACAACAGACTGTTGCCACAGCAACGTACACAAAGGTTTGTGTACACATGTGGTGTGATGTCATACTGATGCGGAGATATGAGCAGGGCAAAGGTGTGACGTGTGACGTGTGACGGACGGACGGACGGCCGGTGGAGGTTTTCATAGTAAACTGCCTCTGACGGTCGCAATCAGCACTGCTCTGCTGTTTCTCCAAAACATACAATATCTCCTCTCCCACCGACATCATGTGTTCATTTATCTTCAGCCATACATACTCCATTTGACTCATTTTACCAACATTTAAAACATCATCAGTGCTGTAGTAATGATAAAAAAAGCGCTTTTCATTTAGGACCTGAAACTTACTTGCTGTGTTGCAAAGGTCTGTGAAACGTGATCACTGTTTTCTGTGGCAGAATCTGTAGTTGCAGGCGACTTCGCTGTTTTAAAATAATTTGCCCAGCGATGAGCATGTTGCAGCAACAACATTGATAGCTTTTTTCCTATTAGGCAGTATTGCGTTATGAGGAAAAGTGCTTAGAAAATGAATTTCGTTCCCACGTCTGGGCACTACTCATTCAATGGATTTTTGCATAGACAATACCCCTGTGGACTTTGGGTTAAAAGTTCTCCGCACGAAACCTGCACGACTTTTGTCACCAGCCAGAATTGTATATAAAAGTGAATAACAAAAAAACGAAAATCTTGTGCTGCTGTTTTTGCTTATAAAATGTACTATATTGATTTTGGCAACACAAAATCTTTCTCAAATGTCACAAATACATCTACTTAACATCTGAAACAAGTATTGGTGCCTTTGTATTCTCATAAGTGAAAAATAGCAAATTTGTTGAAGAAAACGCCTCAATGTACAGTATGTGATTGGCACCCAGCAAAATGAAACATACACATAGTAAATTTAGCTAAAAGCTTGTCTCATACATAACACATCTCACAGCCAACTGTGTAATGAAAGGTACCTTGGCCAGAAAAGGATGAAAATCAATCAAACTGCTATCACACCCCACTAAATTGGGAAAAATCCCAAAATGGACAAGACTATAATAAATGCACAAAAGGTCATGTCAGGTATAAAATATGTATTTAAGTACCACAGAGTGTCCCAACATCTGTCATTTGTAGGCTACATCAAGACACCCCCCAACTAGTCTCGCGAGGCCAGACTGTTGCCTCCGCGATTTGGGCAAATGCTCCCGGCATACAGTCTGGCAAACGGAAATAGAAACAATGAGTGCGAGATAAAGCGGATGTGACGCAACCGCTCCTTTGGTGCAGTAGCAATAACATGTCCTACTGGAAGCTTTATGTCTCCTTTCAATATTTCTGGGGGAGTTATTTTGTCTTTCTCTGGTGTTGTTGGTGTTACCTCCATGATGTTTTCAAACGTTTTCTTAAACTATATACCCATAACAAGAATAGGCCACTCGAATTACTTTGTCTGAGCTATTGTGTTTCTGTTATGTTTCCAATGGGACTACAGTTCAGTGCAGCACTGGCTACTTCCGATACTCGCCGTTCGGGAGCTGCCGTTCCAGACTCCATATAGCATTCGGAGATTGTGGAATAGTTGTCTGGCTACGCGAGTCTACCCCCCAACCAAAACAAAAAAGCATACAAATGTTGGCAGCATAAGTAAACGTAAGGCTGTGCTGTGACAAAATACAGCAAATGTTAAGATTTTTCCTCCCACATGTATGTATTGCATAAGCAAATCTTGAAATAAAACAAGTATTTATCTAATTTTACATGCTGACATGGTGCGTATATTACTCATCCCTATCACGTTCATCCAGGGGTCATCAATATGTCTGTACTACGGACAAAATGTGTCAGTGGCTGATTTGATATCTAATAATGTTCTTGTTTTTGATCATTAGATCCAATTACTGAATTCGAAGTCGACAGGTTTTCTTCAGAATATCTATGACATTGTGACATTTTGGCATAGTAGGAGTCCAACCAGTACTAGTACGCCCTTAACTCTGAGATTGTACAAATGGAACCAAATGGTTCTCAGAGTTACACACATGTTATGGTAATTCAGGGCTTGCTCTTCTATGTGTTTCTGGTATATATTATTATCCACTCATTTAGTATGTCCGTGGCAAAAAATTTCAACATAAATCTCCACCAAAAGCCAGCATGGTGATGAATGACCCTTGCTTAATCAGAGTCATCATCCCATGAAGCTTGTTTCTTTTGAAACATTCTCACAGTTCTGGCACTCCGTTTCCGACCTGTTCTGGCACTGAAATAAATCAGTACAAGACAGTCTTGCAGACATACTGTACAGGTTTGCTTGTCTTCAACTATAGTGAACAACATGCAAAACACTTGACTGTGGAATCAGCACACTGTCCTGTAGATATGTTGAGCAAGGATGATGTAGTCACTGTAGATGGGTTAGTGTCCACTGCTGACATGGTGTGGGTTGGAGGGGTGGAGGTGGAGCATAGACTTGAGCTCTGCAGAGACAGGGCTGAGTGTAATGCCATCCAGACTGCTTGCTTCCTTGGCATCAGCATTATATGTCTGTTCCAGTTGCATGTCAAAAGAAACACAACTGTTGTGGCTGCCATCTGCTCGTCAGCCAACAAATACACCTGCCATCAGTGCTTCATGTACCTTTGAAGCTGTTTCCGGTAATTTCTTCATCTAAGGCAAATACAAAGGTAAAGATTGCTGCCCGTACTTGTAGTGGCCTACTAAAGCGAGGTAGGGTAGCATTCTTGCTGATGAGATGTCCTGTCCAGTCACCTTCCCGCTCGTAGTAGATAAACCTTTGGAAAATATCTGACATCTCCAGGAAGTTTGCCCAGAGGACTGCAGTTGGTTGCCCATTGAATGATTCCTGAAAAGCAGCAGCTGATCTCCTAGGACTGCCATCTCTGGATGCCTCGTCATTTCTAACTTCTTCCAGTTATCTCTTTTTTAAACAGGACTTTGAGGGCATGTTTGGTAGTATTATGTCTTTTCAACAAACATCTTCGTGACAGTTCCTTCTCGACCAAGACCTGCTGCAACAAGCAGATCATCTGCCCCTGCATCCCTGATAATCTTGCAAATAGCCTTCATGTTCAGTAGTTGTGAGCTTGGTGGAAGCCTCCCAGCAACAGGACTACATTGCCAAACTCATCTTGGTGTTGCCTGATCTCCAGTGATAATGGTGTACTTATGTAGTGAAGAGTCGTTTCATCTCTTTTCTGAGGACAGAAGGATCAGTTGGCGATGCTGGGATGAGTGGAAGGTAGCCAATAATGCTAGCCTGTGGGTGAAAGTTTACACAGAATGCTGAAAAGCCAGGTAAACCAGCTTCTGCATCTGGAGGAGCATTCAGCAACTGTGATGTTGGAAGCTATTCTACCTACAGTAGGTGCCACACAAATAAAAGGTCTTCAGCCAAGCCATCTGATGAAGTCTCTAGAATCTCCAACTTCCCAGTGCTCAGGAGACCTGGACTTCTGTCTGTCTTTGCTTGCTGACAAGAAACACTTGGGAGTAGGTGGTTCAGCAATGTGATGAATTAAAAATGCCATCTTTAAGGTACATTTAGCTGTATGTACGTTTTCTCTGATTTTTCTCCGCAATCATCCCCACAACTCTTCATAGAGGTAAAACTGACCAAATGTGTTCATATTGCTTTTGTCATAACAGCCAGCTGTCACTGTAAAAGTCATAGTAAAGCTCTTGGGTGGTGGGTGGCGTCCATCTAGGAAATATGTAAATTAAGATCCAGACACACCCAATCATGAAGATAAGTATTCCATTGAGTTTCTCTTGCTGTGAAATCCAAATAGACACCAAGTTTAATTGTCAATTGTCATTATAACAAAATTACTGTCACTGACAATCACTTACATTGAAGCGGTTTCCTTCAACATATTTGCTACATTACATGATCTAAATTTGCATATGAGTATACTAAGGCACCAATACTTGTTTCAGATGTTAGGTAGATGTATTTATGACATTTGAGAAAGATTTTGTGTTGCCAAAATCAATATATCAAATTTTACAAGCAAAAACAGAAGCACAAGATCTTCGTTTTTTTGTTATTCCCATTAAATACATTTCTGGCTGGTGACAAAGATTGTGCAAGTGACACGCGGAGAACTTTTTGTTTCTTACTTACTATCAATAGATCTTTCTAATGAAGCAAAGTTTATGTAGTGCCCATGGGGCGGGAACGAAACCGAACGATACCAGCCACGCAATACAGCCTATATATTCCTTTCGTTTCTGTGCTCCTGATTTTTATTTCCCCATGTTTCACGTGTTGTTGACAAGACAAGTTGAATAAATAGCCGGTCTACACTTTACCCCGGATGTTCAGGCTCCGTACACACATCCGCGTGAGACATCTTCTCCGTATCGTTTGAGAACGAGGGGCTACGGGCGTAAACACAGACACACAGATACCGCCGCCCGAAGCACTGAACGCAGTAGGCCTACTTTGACGCTCTGCTGGCGCATGTAGGCTACCTACCAGGATCTGCAGGAGGTCGATTTGACCAGGGGCTCTGGGATCCCTGGGGGGTCCTCAGATTTACTACAGGGGGCCACGAAATAGATAGATAGATAGATACCTATATAATCCCAAGGGGGAAATTCAGTTGTCCAGTTGTATTATAGCAGTATACAGTATTTACAAAGTTACAGAGAAGTAAGAAAAAAATATATATAAGAGGAAAAAAAGAGCAGTAGGCCTACAGTACCAATAAAGAGAAGGTGCATCAATAGAGGGGGCGAATAATATATAAGTATATATACATAAAGTGTCTTACAAAAAGAGACCGTAACAGTCAATGCTAGTTAGTGCAACAAGTATCTCACTGACATTGTTAAACAAAGCAGAATACTCAGAAACTACCAACACAACCTAATAGTGCAAAAGTCAAGAATCAGTGCGAAAAAACAAACAAAAAAAGCAGCTCAGAGAAGAAGAAAAACTAGGGAGTGTGTCACCACAAGACGCACATGAGCACTCTCCCTGGAAGGTCCTTAGGGGTCAAAGTCAATACCGCAATAGTTCCGTCAGTCTAGGTTAGGAAGGAAGTCCTTTTCAATCGTCCGTTATGTGTCTCGTTGTACAGCTTAAGGGCGATGGAGGGGGGTGAGAGGAGTTCTCCAAAATGGAATCTAGCTTCCTCGCTGTATGCACCCTGGTTACCTTCTCCACCCCCTGTAGAGAGGACCCAACAACAGAGCCTGCTTTCCTCACCAGTCTGTTCAGGTTAAACATGTCACCTGCTCTGTTGTTGCCACCCCAGCATGTTATACCAAAAAAGAGGACACTTGCCATGACAGACTGGTAGAACATCTGTAACATCCTCTTGCACACAACAAACGATCTCAGTCTTCTCAGGAGGAACAGCCTGCTTTTTCCCTTGCTGTGAATCGCCTGCGCATTGTCCGACCAGTCCAGTGAACTATTCAGGTGTACTCCGAGGAAATTGTAGTTATCCACGAGCTCAACCACCGCTCCGTTAATGGTGCTTGGCACCGGGGGGACTCTCTTGGAAGTACGTGTAACGGAGGTGATCCGAACCTCCCCACCCGGGTTCGTACCCGGGTCTCCCACGCGAAAGTCCAATATCTTAACCACTAGACCAAAGAGACATCTCTTTCGTCCGGGGGAGATACTAGACTTTTTGAGGCTTCAAGGCTGGGGCTGCGACTCTCTCCGTCACACTCACCCCCCTTTTGACCTCCTCCTAGGGGAAGCCTGAATCCGGGTCACGGCACCAATGTAACGGAGGTGATCCGAACCTCCCCACCCGGGCTTCGAACCCGGGTCTCCCGCGTGAAAGTCCAATATCTTAACCATTACTCCAAAGGGACATCCCTTTGGTCCGGGGGAGATACTAGACTTTTTGAGGCTTCAAGGCTGGGGCTGCGACTCTCTCCGTCACATACGGAAGTCCACCACCATCTCCTTGGTCTTGCTAGCGTTGAGCTTGAGATGGTTAGCCTCGCTCCACTGCACAAAGTCCCTCACCACACCATCGTGCTCAGCCGTGTTGTCACCCGAGATCTTGCTGACCACCACGGTATCATCTGAGAACTTCTGCAGATGACAGGTCTTGGAATTGAAGCGGAAGTCCGATGTAGGCCTATAGAGAGTGAACAGGAAGGGTGAGAGCACAGTTCCTTGAGGGGCCCCCGTGTTGCTCACCAGCACATCAGACCGACAGTTCTGCAATCTCACAAACTGTGGTCTTTCTGAAAGGTAGTCTGTGATCCATGCCACAAAGCCAAATCTTTGTTTGATAGGATTTATATATTGTTTTACTAACCACTTGAACTCCAGCATCCCTTTTCTGAGAAGAACTTTAGCCCAAAATTGATAAGCTCACAACGCCTCGTGCTGCAAGGTGTTGTGTGTAGATCGCCTATTTTTGGCAAAGAGAGGTTTAGTGTAGAGGGAAAAAGGAGAAGACAGACAGAGTGAAAGGTCAAGTTTACTAAGTATTGGTGGTTTATGTCTCAAAAAATACATTAACATCGATCCAACATGATAGTGCTGTCAAACAAGTCAATGAAACTATCTATGAAATCTATGAAAAAGTTTAATCTGCACCCCACTTCATCTCTCTCTCAGCTAAGGAGTCGTTGACACCTGGCTGGACTAACTGTGTCTGCTTCATGCTTATCCTACACTCTCATACACATTTTTGTTGTGTTTTATATATAGCCTAATAAATACTCGAAAATAAATGATGATCAAATAAATACAATCTATCCAAAAATATACCTTTAAATTAATCCATAATTGCAAAAACTGTGTAGCGCTCATTGGAGCTGAAGTGGCGATGTTTGATGCAGCCACCAGAGGGCACCAACGTCACATTCAGTATGCTTTTAGCTGACATCTGTTTTTAAATCTTTATTCAAAAGTCATGACATACAATACAGACAATACACAGTACAGGAGAACAAGTTGAACAACACAAACACAAACGACGAAGACATCAACACAAAACAATTATAGGCACTGTGAACACAAAATAATAGTTTTTTCAGCCTTCTTATTTTTTTGAGTCACGAATTGTTTGAATGTACAGCTTGGTTTAATCTCAAATAACATAAATAATGTCTTAGAATTACTACATTTAGAATTATGGATGAAAAATGTGGACAGAATCATTATTAAATTAATTATAAATCTGTGACACCGACGGTGACCATAGGCTGTGCAGAGGCGTCAATTGGGTATGGCAAGCTATGGCAGCTGCCATACCTTGGCTACACAGGGGGAAATAATAATGTACTTTTCATCGTGCCTGTTGCTAAGGTATGGCAACATGACGGGTACCAGTCATGTTGCCATACCTTAGCTTATTCTGAACTGACGCCACTGAGGCTGTGACGCAAGAATGGAGTCGAGAGGCATCATGGGAAAGCGCGGTGTTTCCGGCTGCATTTGAATGTTTTGTTGTTATTGTGGCTGCTGCTGCTGCAGGGCAGGCTAGGCTAACAATAACAACACCGCGGACATGGAAGCACGGGAGAGGTAAATTAAATATTTAATACATACATTATGTGATTCTGAACCCGTCGTTGTGTTCCGTTGTGCCGTTAGATAAAGAAACACATGTATCTGATGTGAATCAACAAGTACACGGTGTTATTTTGCTAACGCCCGGTGATAGACATCAACACGTTTATTTTACGATGCATAGAGCAGTAGTATTCAAACCTTTTCATGTCAAGGACCCCCAAAAATTGAATCTTATTCGCCCGCGGACCCCCATTTAGTAGCCTAATGCATGTCAAACTGGGGGTCATTGAAATTAAAATGGTTGAGAATCACTGCTAGCTAGAGCAATAAAAAATCTTCTCTTATGGGGGTCCCTGGTAGACCTATATCTTTTCAAATACGTGTCCGCAGGATTGTAAGTGTAAATTTGAGGGGTCCTTGACATGAAAAGGTTTGAGTTACATTTGGTTCCTAGCTATCATTTAGCTGGGAGTCCTTTGAGGGAGTTCCAATGATGTATTCTACACACACTGTTGCCAGATTTTGCAAGAGACATAAACAACAAGGTCTACGAAAACAAGCCCAAAAGAAGTAGCCTAGCACAGCTAAAGAATTCACCCATGTTAAAACAAGGTGGTGATACTGCAGTTAATAGCTGCATCAGTATATAGTCTGGCCAAGCCAGGCTACAAAAGAAGTGCCACGAGAAATTTAAACGTAATACACTGGCTTATTGAAAATGGCTACAAGCTCACAGCTACATAATACATGTGGGGGTCCTTGCCATGAAAATGTTTGAGAACCACTAGTTCAAAATTTCAAATTCAAAACAACATTATATGAAACAAGCCTGAATAAGCAACTACACTTTAGACACTTTAAAGTAAAGCGACTTTACAGAAACATCTTTGGCTGTGTGATATGTGGAACACATGAAATGGGGGTGGGGAAAAGGAATGTAATGATTTCTAACATTTGTCTCATCATGAAAGTAACGTGTTCTCTTCTAAATCATCATGTTATCTGAAGACTCACCTCTTCAGTCTCCACCAGACCTCCTAGCACTTCTCCCTGTATCCCTTTATTGCCATCTTTGTTCGATACTATGCCAATGTACTATGCAGTGTGCACTGCAGATATCTCGTCAGTCGTCACTCACTTGTTCCTGTGTTTTTTGTTAATAGATTAATTCTAGTTTTTTTCCTGACCACACAAATGTTAAGAATGTTACTTGGATAGCATGTTGTTTAGACCAGTGGTGGTTCTCAAACGTTTTCATTTCAAGGACCCAGAGTTACAGACTTGTCTGGTATGGGTCCATTTGGTTCCTAACTATTAGGGTTCCCCCTGGAACCCCCCACCAAGGATCCCTGTGGGCCCCAAGGCCCTAACGACCCTAACGACTGGTTTAGAGTAGACGGATGCTACTGATTAATTTGATTGTTTTGTTTTATATCCTAGTTTACATTGTTCTCCCTGCATTTAATTTCTATTTATGTATGTTACTATTTACCTTGTTGTTTATTTTGACTAGAATTCAAGCTTACTCTACTGATTCCAATCCCTTTTAGTCACTCAGGATAAGATGATCGCCTGCCAACTGCCTACAGAGATTGTACATTGCAGTACTTTGTATTGCAGTGCTAGAACATCACCACTTAATCATTGACTCACTCAACCACTCTTGGTTTTCTCAAACTCTCCAACATCAGTGGTGGGACAACAGAGCGCAGAGGGAGTAAGAGCTACCGTCTGTCATACGGTCGCACCATTAATGGCACTTCGTACTTTGGCGCAGGAGGGACTTCAAGGAGGCTATCGACCAGCAGAAGAGCTCCAACGCCACATGACATCACTGTGAGTGAAACAAAACTTATAGCTTCTATTTTCACTTCACCTCTCTTCCCCAGACCAATTATCGATTACATTGATTACATAATCGCATAAACACAATTATTTGAGATAATCGCAGATTTCTTCCATAATCTGTGTCATCATTTCCATTACATTTTGAAAGGTGGAAATCTACAAGCTCAAAACGCGTGTTGAGCTTACAGATCAGCTAGTCCCACTATTCATGTTTTTTTTTACAACATAATGCTATAAAACTATGTAATTTATTTGTCATATCTAACCTGTGCATCTTTTTGTTTACGAAGCCTAAAAGCTAAACAGAAATGTACATTTCTATTTCTAATGTTCCAATGTTCAATGGCAGAAACACAATTAAATCGTTAGTCGCCGTTGTCTGAGCAACGATTAATCGCAAAGTAAAATCTCACAATCGTGACAGCCCTACTCTTCCCCCTTTTGGTCTTTCAGGACAAGGTGGACGCAGAACAGCTGGCCTTCCTTGTGAAAAGGGACTGGCAGCTGTCATACGTCACACCGCTCTACAAGTTCAAACATGCCCAGCTGAAGAACTACTCCAGGATGCTCTCTGCATTTATCGTCGCCGAGAAGCAGCAAGGCTTCATGGAGGAGGCGGGACTGGACAGCAACTTTAAGGTCACCCTCTCTGTGATAACGGGGATGGCAGAAACCGCCGACGACGCAGAGACCGTCTTCATACAGGTAGGCAGGGGCGTCACGGGGGGAGGGGGACTGAGTTACTAGGGCCCAAGGTGGAGGGATCTGGAATTATTTGATACTTTAGCTATTGGAAAAATAGCAGATGTACAAGCTCACAGCGCAGCACCCACTGCCTCGCTGCGAGCTTGTAAATCTGCTATTTTTTGAAACGTCGTGAAAATGTGTGCAAATCTTTGAATACATTTTTTAAGCGAACATTTGTAACTCAAATTTTGCTTCTGGGGGGTCCCTAGAACTAAATATTTTGAGATGGGGGGTCCGTGGCCAAATTCATTTTGGGAGTCCTTCACATGAAAAGGTTTGAGCACCAACAAGAAAGAAAAAACTAAAACTAAACCTATTAGCCTATCCAAATTGGAATCAGATTGGCTTTATCAAGTCTGACTCTGAACAGCCAAAAACATTGAAGCCTCGCATTTTGACGCTTTATGAGCTTGTAGATCGGCTATTTTCTGCAAGCAACAGTTTTATATATAGTATAGTATAATTTAAGCATTACTCAGGCTGTTCTCATTAGCACAGCAACCAATGCAGATAGGTCGACAATGTCTGTAATCTGATTTGATAACTTGCAAATAACAGTGTGGACAGTCAGTCCAAGGAACAACCTAAACAAAGCCAATATGAACATTGCGCCCCAGAATTAGTGGAAGGAAACAAGGATGAACAAGGAGTTGCACAATGTAGGCCATAAGCATCTCACTGTAATATGTGTCAAATGTAATCTTTCTGTCTCCAGACGCTGTTGCTGTCCTCCTAGGTCCATCCAAATGAACAATAACAAATTGTGATGGTAGCACCACTGAAATTGTGTCAAGTGTGATAGATTTGCTTTTACCAGTTAGTACTTGTTGTAAAAATAAATTAAACTTTGGTACCGTTTGTTAAAACATTTCTGGTATTCTCTGAAGCCATGCACCATGCAAAGGAAGCAGAACACACCATAAAAGCCATTTCCGTCTCATTACAGATCCTCCAATAGTATATCAGTTGACGCTGAAAAGCTCTGATTTTTTTTGGTATCTGATATTACTAGGCCTGTGACGATTCACTTACCTCCCGATTCGATTCGATTTCGATTCATAGGGTGACGATTCGATTATATCACGATTATTGCGTTTTCCTGCGATTTGCGATTCGAATCACGATTATTGCGATTTTTCCCCAAAAATTACAGCTTTTTTATATTGAAACATTTTAAAACAATTCTAAACAATATAAAACATTAAAAGTTGAATCATGTACTTCAAATCAATGCAGCCAAATAAAGTCAGTCAATCTTTCTGACATTTATTTCAGCCAAAGTGCCAGTGGTACAACATTACAACAACATGTTCCTGGTCAAGATGCCAGAAAACACAGAACTCAGTCATAAATAAAAAAAACAAACAAAAAAAAACGCTGTGCTTGCTTTAGCCATAACATGACATCCTCATGACCTAAAACTGTTCCTTTAGGAACTGTACTTACTCTGACTGAAAGTAGTTATTTCACCTTCAGTGTTTTTTATTTTTTATTTTTTAATAAATAAATAAAATCGGGAAAATCGATTCTGAACATTGAAAATGGATTAATTGAATCGCCGGCATTAACATCACGATAATATAGTAAATCTTCTTGACATTCTCTTCCTCTCCATCACCTGCCACAGATCCATTCCAAACCAGCCTTCGCCAGACAGGACGAGTCCCACAAGGTGGCGTGGAGTGGGTGGCTGACGTGCATCAGCGGCGACCCTGACTTCCTCCACACCCTCCCAGAGGACTTTGTCAGCCTGCCGCTCTTCTGCAGCAGTGGCAGCGAGGGCCTCACCTCCTTGGTCAAAACCTGGTTCGAAAGAACATTTGACTGTTGCTTCGGCCACCTGGAACTCAACCCGTCGGTCCTGCAGTGGCTGGCAGCCTTATGGACCAACTGCCACCCCGAGTCCAACATCCAGAGGCTCCTACTTTTATACGTTCTTCCCGCCACCCCGCCACTCGACGTCACCTACGAGTTTCACTCCCAAGACGTCTGGGAGCTCTGGAGGTGCGCCAGAGAGCTGCACCGGGAGGAGGAGGAGGAGGAGAAGGGGAACAGAGGCGGGGGCGGGGCCGAGGAGGATATTGACGTCAAGGAGGTGAAGAGGTTTTTTAAGGGGCTGGAGGGACACTTCTACAGGCACTTCAGGATCCACCTGTCTGCAGGAAAACTGAGCCAAGTGTCCACCGCTCTGGGATCAGCGAAGTGCAGTGGCAGAATAAAGGTGATAATCGAGTTGTGCGCAAAGCACACAAAGTGAAAAATGTGCATGTCTCCACTTTAGTATGAGCAGTTTTAGGTCATTAACCACTACGGTTTTATTTCGTAAAAGTTTTAGATATGGATGCAAATTACAGTGGCAAGTACAATTAAATATAGCACAAATGCAAAATGTAACTTTGGTAGCGGTTTGGGTTTAGTTTACTGGTAGCATTCCTGCCTGTTGCCAAACTTTGGGCAAACTAAAGGCCTCTAAAAGCTCTCCAGGCATCCTGGTCCTGGGCGAAATATAAAAATGGCGTCAAAAATTAAGTTGACTTTGTTTATTGTGAGTGTAAGAAACCGCAACAGTACCTTTATCAGTCATTGTTTTGCTGTGCAGTGGAAGTCAGAGCAGAGAAATTATACATTTTTTAAACTACGGAGCAACTATTGAACGTATCTCGTCAATATTTTTGGGAGTTACTATATCAGAGCAAGGTAACAACACAACCGAAACCTCTACCAACGTTCAATTGTATTTAGTCTAGACCAGTGGTTCCCGTCCGGTTCAGGCCGAGAACCAAAAGAGAGATTAGACGTTTGCCTTGGACCCCAACTAGTGAAAGAAGCAAATCTACAAGCACACAACACGTCACTCGCGTTGCGAGCTATTTTCACTGCTTCTTAAATCATTTTGTATTCATGACATGTAAAATGGATATAAAAAAAAAAGTATTTTCTAAAAAAAGAATTATGGAAAAGAAAACTGGATTTTTACTCGAGTCATGACTCATAAGAATTGGTCTGTGACATACAAATGGGTCCTGAGACTCCTGACCCAATGTTTGGGAACCAGTGGTCTAGACTAAAGCATAAAAAAGCAGGTCAATCAACCTGGGCCAGGCACACTAACATCATGTTTGGGAGCAGCATATGCATAAGAATAATGATGTACCATTGCTTAGTTATTCTGGTGGTGGGTTCAATTCCCATGGATTAAAGTTCTCAGAAGTCAGCATGACTATAGAAGCGTGTCACTCACCAAACAATAGACTGATCTACAAGCTTACGTGTGATGCGTTGTAAGCTTGTAGACAGCATATTTTAGGTTATTCACTATTTTAAGGTTAAAGGGTATTTGAAGTGGTCAAACTAGCGATAGAATAAATGTCCAATCTTCCAGAAACCCCTAATGATATGATCTTGGATATTTCATAAGTCAAAGACTCAATCTGCAATTTCTTCAACTGGCTAGTTGTAATGTATGGCTACCAAAAACAATTATTTTACATATTTTGCTTGTTTTATGAAACATCCCTAATGTAGCAGGGCTCCTTTCACACTTTTTCACAAATCGCAGATTAGGGGACTTGGCCTAACAAAATGTTTCAGTCTTGATATTTTTGTTTTGCTTTAATCCATGTGTTTCCGTCTTTCTGTGACAGATCACCAACACCAAGTACATGATCACCACCCTGGCACTGCTGACGGAGATGGCTCTGCTAAAAATGCCATTCTGAGAAGATTTCCTTCAGCTGTGGTTGGTGTATAATTCAAATTCAAAAGACGAGGTTTGGGTTGTGTAGTTCAGTGGTTCTCAATCTGTGGGTCGGGACCCCCAGGGGGTTCCCCAAATTATTTTGGGGGGTCCCCACTCCCCAGATGTTTAGCTAAATCTTAACATTGTTTTCTCACTCAACAGTAAAACAAACCAACATAAAGTTTAAGTGTATAGAGGGTATCTGCACATTTCTAAAGTGACAATTTAAGGACTTTTTAATACCTCTGAAATGACAAATTAAACATTGGCCAAATTGTTAAATATTGGAGGTAGAAATTGTGAAAATAGCAGATCTACATGCTCACAACGCCTCGCGCTGCGAGGCGTTGTGAACATGTAGATCTGCTATTTTCACAATAGAACCGTGTTATACAAAATGTAATGCCTCAACTCTTAGCCCCTGTTGAAATATGATTAGTTTGGGGGTCGCGGCATGAAGAGGTTGAGGGCCACTGGTGTAGTTAATCCAAAGATGGACAATAAATCTAAATTAATTGACTCCAGCGATTAGAAATAAATTATTCAAAATTACATTGTACGGTGAAACAGCTCTGTCACTCTTTTACTGTGATTATTTGTGATGTTCTATATAGTCTGAATCAGCTTTATTTGTGTCCGTTGATGCGCTAAAAGAGTGACTTTGACAGTGGTTTCGCCATACAATGTAAGTAAGTCAATGAGGAGCATATTTTGTTTTTGAATGATCATTTTCTAATCAGTGGGCCAGACCGTGGCTTAGCAGTCTACTTCATGTCTCTGCCCATCTCCATGTTACACCATCAATAAAATATATATACTTTAAAAAAATCAATGGAGAAATGATTTTATATTTCTTGTCCACCTTTGAAGTTACACCATTGCAAGATAAATACACAACCCAAACCTCTACTACAGTGGTTCTCAACATGTGGGTCGCGACCCCCAGGGGGGTCCCTAAACTATTTTGGGGGGCCCCCAGATGTTTAACTTAATGTGCAACATTGTTTTCTCACTCAACGGTAAACAAACCATGTACAGAGAGTATATGCACATTTCTAAAGTGACAATTTAAGGACTTTTTATACCTCTAGAGGCAGAAATTGTGAAAATAGCCAATCTACATGCTCACAACGCGAGGCCATGCTTGTATTGTCTGTTGCATTGTTTTTTTTTTTTGTTCAGTCGTTTTTAAATGTGCTCTAGAAATAAAGTTTGATTTGATCTTTGACTCTTTGTGAACAAAGAATACTTTAAGGAAAACTAAAATGTTCATGAATACTTTGAGGCAACTGCGGTAGATAACTAAACTAGTGAATTACATGTAAAACCATAACTAATTATGGGACCAACAACAAAGCAACTAGGTGTATATGCTGTACATAAATAAAGTACCCAATGTGGTTCATAATCACAAATAATACATCATTCCAGTCTTAATCCATGTTCTTGCCATTATCCAGGACACTAGCAGAATTAAGGGTAAAGTTAAGTGAGTAGTAAGCAGGTTGAGAGGAGGGGATGTAGAGATAGTTGAATACATAAGTGTAGAAATACCAAAACATTAAAAAGGGGAAAAATGGGATGGTAAATTAAAACATTCTGCCTTCATGGCGTTTTATTTACTTACATTTGATAACATCACATGTAAATTCAACAAACTATACATATTCAACAAATGGAGACTGAACTGTCTTTGACCAGAATCTGACAGGTATCGAGTGTTAAATTGAGTGGCACTTCTCTTTACTCTGTGGCAGTGAGCAATGGTAACATGTTCTATGGGGAGGGTTTAAGCAGCAGGTTATCGTTGCTGTCGGGCAGAAACCTCATCTCACCACAGGTTCTTTTATAAATGAACGCCATAATTGATCATACTACAGCGTCACACTAAAGTAGCAGACACGTTTTGAGCTTGTCGATCTGCTATTTTGTGAATTTGAATCCTGAAACGTTTGGGACGCGAGATTTCCACCCGACAGACGTTATACATCATAGTCATGCTATCACGGCATTCCCAAGAGCCAAGGTTCTTATTCAGCATCATTCTAAACATTAAGAATTTGCATCAAATAGTCTTTGAAAATAACCGTATGCATGCGTCATGACACCCAAAATAATATATAACAAAACTCTGTGCACTCATGTCAATCAAATCAAACTGGGCAATCCTGCAAGTTGAACTAAGATTTGAAGACAAGATGCCAATCAGTAAAATAAACCCAAACTCATTACCACCGAGTCTTACGATCAATATCATGACATGCTGGCAAATTAAAGATAACAGGTAGAATAATAAAATAAAGCATAACCCACTGACCTGGTTGTATTGTCTTACACAAGCTAATGTTAAAACAATGCATTTGTTCGTAACAGAATAAATTAGAAGTGGGAGAGGGGAGGGTGGTGGGTACATTTCCTAAGATGTGATAACAACATAGTTTTACCGTTGTATTCCAGACATAAATGGTTCCTCTTCCACATACTGGACAAGAATAAAAACTGTACAGTTATTTTCACTGCATGGATATCTTTTGTCATACTCAAAACACCCCCTCCCTCCCCTGATATCTGAACCTGGGATGTGGGATCCAGTGGATTTTTGTCACTTCGAAGGTGACAAAACAAATCCACTGAAAGTAGCGTCGCAGGCTGGATCCCAGGCTAGCAACGCAGAACATCCAAAGTAATGTTCAGTGGCAAAGTAATTAATAAAATAAAACAATGCCAATCACAGTGCATTCAATCACGAGGACTCATTCAATATACTGTATGCTCACAGAGGCCCGCTTCCAGATTAAAAACGAGAACCCAAACTTGTGCTCCGTCATTGGGGGACGAAGCGGTTAGCTTTGTATGGGCTGCCTGCAGGCTCTTTCTTCGTTTTCCAGCAGGTGTCGTCATGGTGCTACTCTGAAACTCCCAACAACCAAACGTAAAAGGGGCGTGATAGCGATCTCTAATGACAATTCATCCTTGTTGCTATTATAATGCCTGATATAATGATTTACGCTCAGCTTTACCACGATGTGGACAAACGAAAATAGATGATTTTTAAGCTCACAGTCACAACAACGCAACGCATCGCATCCCACCACTGGAGCTTCTAGATGCCGTTTTCGGCGTGCAGCTTCTTCGGGGTGTGGCTTAATTCTATGGAATACGCGTTACGGGAGCTGTAAAAATAATAAACATTCCCCAAAGTATAGCAGAAAACCGTTAGCTGATCTTACGTTTATCAGTAGAAGGTGGGGGACGACAGCATCAACAAGAGAACAATCTAGTCCATTTTCTTAAACCAAGTGGGCAAAACATGCATTTGTTGTACTCGTAGTTCGAAGCGCCACAATGACAATGCCTTGTGTGTTGTGTGACAAGAGCCATGTCTCCTGGGATGTCTGGTCAAGGCAGTCAGACCAGTGCAGAGCAGCTAACACGTGGCAGTTATGGCAAATTGATTGAATTCACTTTCGATAAGAATTAAAGATTATTTTCTATACAATAGAAATCTATCAAGAGAACCAACAGGCATGTCAAGCAGATAGCATAAGAAAGCAATGTTAGTTCAGCTCACAAAATGTCTGCCAATACAAAATATTGTGTCATCCTCCGGACCGGCCTTGTTCGATCATTGAGTGACACGCCTTTCAAATGTCTCACGTTTATAAGGCCGTGTTTCCATCTTCGGCCCCTGAAGTGGCCATTCCTGCATTTAAACCCCATATTTGTTGCCATCACGCCTTCAATTTATTTCAATGTATTTAACTTCACTTTAAGTAAACTGAATTGTAACCTCAACGTTAATGCTTGAGACACCAGACCCCTTATCTGATGTCACGCACCGAAAACAGCAGATCTAAGCTTGTAGATGGTCTATTCTCTGTGCATGACACCTGCACACAACTAAGTATAACTCAGGCTTAAAGTGCAGCAGCGGAGTGTTCATCTTTGTAACAAGGGGGGGAGGGGGGGGTTTCACCTCATCCTCTTCCATCTTCTCCTAATGGGACGGGTTGGTGGGAGGAATTCCTCCTCTCTCTCCCCGAGGGGGTTACAGTACAGTGCTACTCGTGCTACACAGCTTAATGTGGCACAGAGAATGACCGACCACCGAGTCACGATGATGGGAGAGGACAGAGGAGGACGAGGAGGCATTTTTGTTTTTGAACGCAGGAATTTGAAGGCTAATGGAGCCGTTCTCCAGAGGAGGGCATTCCCAGAAGAAGGCCTCGTCACAGGATTCAAACTTTGCTTCCCGAATAGGATTGCCTGTGTGTGTACAAATACCATAGAATCTCCACACGTTTGCCCATTTCACTTTTCAGGTCATTTGGGCCAATGCGGATCAACACGTTAATGTTGTGTGTGTGTGTGTGTGTGTGTGTGTGTGTGTGTGTATCTGGGGAGGGGGGCACAATGACACTCGGGAGGATAGAATCCTGCCGTTAGTACATTTCATAAATAAAGTCAACAGTGGTTTGTCACTGAAGACGACGTGGGTTCTCATTTGCTGGTCAAGTTCATAGCTGGGAGAGCGGTGGTGGTTCGGGGTGAGATGTCAACAGTCAACACAAGTCTCTGTCCCCCTCGTTCCATCTTTCCCAGCACGCTTTCATGATATGACAAATGTGTCTGTTGGAGGCACGGTGGGGGTGAATGAGCGGAGGCATCCATTCTGGTGTGTAGAGAGGGAGAGCGGGGGGGTGGGGGGGAGGGAGGGGGGGTCACCATATGTGGGATTCACAGTGAGTCATTTTAATGACGCCCACCCCTCCTCCAAGCCGGCGGTAGTTCATTCCTCCGTAAAGCCTGCAAAAAGCAAGTCACAGTGAAGAATATGAATGTTTGACAATATTTTAACAGTTTATGCACTAAAACATATGCAGAATTGTACCACTAGATGGCATGAGCACACACTAAAAGGCCAAAGAGATATTTACATATGTATCACAAAAATATAACAAATTAAGCTCTAAAAGTTAATGGCAGGGTTCCCACATAGTTTTACCAATTTATTTCCAAAACTTTTCCAGAATATTTAACCCAATCTCCAGGACTATATAACAATAATTCAGCTCAATAACGAGTCACTTTCTCCAATGCGCAGTGCCCAAAGACAGGTAGTGTATGCCAGTGGTTCTCAACCTTTTCAGGCCGTGCCCCCCGAAATCATATTTGAACTGGGGACCCCGGCACCCTGACGACCACTAAGAGTTGAGGAATTTTGTATAACACGGTTTTATTGTGAAAATAGCTGATCTACATGCTCACACATGTAGATCGGCTCGACAATTTCTGCCTCTAATATTTGACAATTTGGCCAATGTTTAATTTGTCATTTCAGAGGCATTAACAAAATCAATAACCAAAGACAATGCATAGCTATTTTTTCCAGGACCTTCCAAGACCCTTGATCAATTCCAAAACTTTTCCAGTACAGGAAAAATATTTTTCTAATTTAAAAATATTTCCAGGAAGTTCATGACCGTGGGAACCCTGTAATGGCCACTGCCTCCAACTAACTGGGACATTGTATTGATTTTGTAGCATTTCTATTTTATTCATGGCGTTCCATACCTCCATGTGTTGGCGTCTGGGTCGTACACTTCTATGGTTTTTAGATATGTGGTCCCGTCGAAGCCTCCCACGGCCATCAGCTGACCGTTCACTACGGCTAGACCCACCTGGACAGACCACACACACACACACATCTTCTTTCACCAACAAATACACTATTTTGGGTGAAATGTTCCCCCAGATTGGGGATGCTGGTGTTCGTAACCCATTTAGAACGGGTACACATTGTTGTGTATCATTATTTTATGCTTAACTATTGAAAAATAGCAGATATATAAGCTCACAGTGCGGCACCGAGTGCCACGCTGCGAGCTTGTAGATCTGCTATTTTTGAAAGATCGTGAAAATTAGAATTTTGACCCGATTCTATAAGTGTCTTTTGAATCCTCCTAAGACTTTTTGAAAAACCTATGTTTCTTTGTCAGCAATCTGACAAAGTTTTCACTTAAATGGAGCTCAGTTAACCTGTTCTTAAGAGACTACTATGTCAGTGGTTCTCAAACCTTTTGTCAAGGACCCCCAAAATTATATTTTTTTGGGCACAGACCCCCATCTCAAAATATTGACCCCCCAGAAGCAAAATTTGAGTTAGAAACGTTCGCTTTGAAAATTAATATAGTCATAGATTTGCACACATTTTCACGACTTTTTTCAAAAATAGCAGATCTACAAGCTCGCAGCGCGGCACTCGGTGCCGTGCTGTGAGCTTGTATATCTGCTATTTTTCAATAGTTAAAGCGTTAAATAATGTTAGGCCTAAATGGGTTTTAAAGACAGATCTAAAAGATCACAATGTGTCGGGAGAAAAAAACAGTGCACCAAGTATAATGGGACTCGTGTCTGTTTGACTTTGAATAGAAGGTTTAAGTGGTTAAACAAATGAACATTTTATACTTACCACATTTTTGTTAATTCATCAATATGTTCTTGCTTGCATTTGTTCTTACTCAACATAACAAAAATCATGTCAATAGTACACAGTGGGGTAAATAAATTACTTTTGCTTTGCTTGAAAGTGTAAAAATGGACCAGGAGTTAACGTGCATCACTAATCACTTGGCAATAATATAAATTAACTTTATAATAAGGGGAGGCGACCCAGATAGCTGAATGTTTAGGGCACAATGCTCTCATCAGCAAGTCCTGGGTTTGCTTCCCAGCCGGCCTGAACAGCTAAATGTCATTCCCTTAGCATTAGCATTCCCTCTCTGCCAGACACTAACAATAAAAGGCAAAATATTCCCCCAAAATACCTTAATTTTCTTGTTTGTCATAATAGTAATTAAGTCATATTTCATATAAAACACTGGCTTCTTCCCACTCTTATAAATGGTGAAAACAGGGAACACACAGAGTTCAAAGGCAGAGTGTTGCCTTAAATAGTCCTGTGTCCTTGAGACATACTCAAAAGCGACATTTCGTATAAACAGGTCACAGTGACAGATCCCATGCAAACGGACTGCTGTGTGGACAGCTTCTCTACCAGACTTCAAATGTCTTTTCTTCCTTATCTGCTCCTAAGACAAACACACACACTCACATTAGGGCATTCACCAACTATTCGAATATTCGAATATCAAAGTCACTATTCGACGTTGTTCACCGAAGTCGAATATTCGCTTATTTTAATTTTTTTATTGTTTTCTCTTTAATAAAAATATAGTTTATAAAGCTTGGCTAGATAGGAAGTCACAAGAGTGAGTTGTCAATGCCCCTGGTGGATGAATTTGTTAATGCTCTATACCAGGGGTTCTCAAACCTTTTTAGGCTGTGACCCCCAAAATAAACATATTTGAACTGGGGACCCCCACCCTGACAAGCCCTTGGAATTGTAGGTATTACATTTATGTGTCTCGGTTCCACAGATAAACATTGTGAAAATAGCAGATCTACATGCTCACAACGCCTCGCAACGCGAGGCGTTGTGAGCATGTAGATCGGCTATTTTCACAATGTTTGCCTCTTGCTTACAGTTTGTCAAGTCCTGACGAATATTCGACTATTCGAATACACCGAGGTCGAATAATTCGAATACTAAAAATCACTATTCGTGAATGCCCTAACTCACATACACACACACGACAGCAGTGCTCACCCCACTCCGCCTGGATGTCATAGCCACTACCGGGGACCACTGGTTGGTTCTGGGGTTGTATCTCTCTGCGCTGCTCAGCTCGGTGGTGTCGTCCCTGCCCCCCACAGAGTAGATCATGTCCTGGTAGACGGCACAGCCCAGGTGCTTCCTCCTGGTGCCCATGGGGGACACCGTGTGCCAGCGGTTCTCTTGAGGGTTGTAGCGTTCCACTGGCGCAGAGAGATGGACGGAATGTAAAGATGAGACATGACAAAAAAGACAAATTCACAGTGCCATGGCATTGGTTCGAAGATTCATTAGTCCGAATTTGTTAAGAATACTATGCCTAACTCTAACCCTAACCTTAACCTCAGTAACCCTAACTAAATTTGTACTAATGAACCTTCGGACTAATGAACCTTCGGACTTATGGGCAGTCCCCGAATTCAAACCGTTGTGCCAAGGGGGGATACAGTGAGCCTGTAAGGAGGGGGAGCGCCACAATGGATGATGGTAGAAAATGGTGATGTTCATCCTTGCAGCAGTGGCTGTAAGCTAGTAATAATAAAAGCTCAGATTTATATAGTGTTTTTTCTAAGTACCCAATTCCGCTTTACATAAAGAAAGGAACCAACTTTAATACGAAAATTAAAACTATAAAGACACAAAGCATGGGTTGTGGAGACAGCCCAACTAGACCTCAGCTGGTTAAAGCTATCCTGAAGAGATGGTTTTTGAGTGAGGTTTTGATGGAGGGCAGGGAGGAGGCTTTCTTGACGTGGTTGGGAGTAGTGCATTCCAGAGGGAGGGTTGCAGCAACAGAGATGCAGCTAGGGTAGTAGGGCTACAACTATGGATACTGTAAGTACCGTACCTGTGTTTAGCGGTGACGTCCCATCCGATCCGCCCACTGCGTAGAGGAACCCCCCCAGGACAGCCACCGCAACCCCCAGTCTCCTGGTGCTCATGGAGGCCACACGTGTCCACTTGTTCTCCTTGGGGTCGTACCTGGAACACACACACAGGATTAGAGTGTGCCACTAAATAGAAACAGAGAATGATTCAACATAGACACATTTCAAGATCGACTACATTATTAATGCCAAATTAACAGTGGAGATCTTTTTGTTTTTGACGAAATTCCTAAGCCAGTAATTTGATGACCGGCGGAGTCTCCGCCGGTCTTCTCTTCTCTTGGTCTGGTGTTGTAATATGAACCTATAGTTTCTTCGGTACCAGCAGGTACCAGGCCAATGTGAGTCGGAGGTGGGGGTGGGTCTAACGAAACAAGCAAATCAGGGACCCGTTCAAGCCTTGAACCAGTTTGTGGAAGTGTAGCGGTTTTCAGACTCAGCTGCTTACTTACAGCCAGCCAGCCAGTCAGTGCACTGCGGGCTTGGAGGAGAGGAGAGGAGAGACTGACTGATCGACCGCATCCAGTCTGATTCCTATCTTAATTCGCGCTCTTAACTCTCGGCCGTTATTTTAATCTTTGATATGTTAGCACTCATTCTATGTATGTTATGTGCGGGTGTGCAGCTCAAACAAGCATGCACACTGCACAGGCAGGTTTTTGATAGTTTGTTTTATTTGTTTGTATTTAATCTTAAGAACAACAGTACAGTAGCCTATATCACTCTGAACTCTGCTGTGCGGACTCGCACACAGCCAGAAACAGGCGTGCGAGGGTCTGTCAGTCAGAAACAGGCGTGCGAGGGTCCGCCAGTCAGAAACAGGCGTGCGAGGGTCCGTCAGTCAAACACAACCCCTCCCACCAATTCCCTCCCCTTTGAAATCGCTTACAATGGGGACAATGTCAGACTCAAGCTCCAGAGTTTGAAATCAGGATAGTTAACTACTCCTTTAAAAGCAAGTAAATACTGTGTAGCACACCCAACCTGAGTGTTGCTAGTCACCTTTCCACAATGTTGAGACATGAGACACCGTCCTGCCCCCCAACAGCATACAGGTAGCCCCCCAGGACAGCCACGCCCACACTGGTGCGACAGGTGCTGGTCGGGGCCACGTCGCTGCTCCACTGGTTTGTCTTGGGGTCATATCTAAGACGGAACAGACCAGAACAGGAGTTCAATATGTGAACACGCGTGGCAGAGCAGACAGCTTCAGAAGCAGAGCAATAAGAGAAAGCAGATAAGAAGACACTGGGAAACCATAATAGTAAATAATAAAGGTTGTTTCTTTAATACCTTTAACAAGACAAAAACCTATACAAAACTAAATAATAGTGGGAATGATGGATCAATGACAACATTGAAAGTGTTCGCCTAAAGCGAATTAGGGATCACACAGCTATCTTTCGGGTTATAGGAATGATCTCACTAGGGATGGGAACGACTGTTCCTTGGGTTATTACAGGAACTAGAAGCCCCAGCATCTAGTCGGCGACCTGGCCAACTCGGAACAATGTAAATAGGGAATGAATGCCCCGCCCTTTAATGCAAACCCCATTATACCTGTTTTCATAGGACCCGTTTTGACCATCTGTCTGCCTGTGTCCATTTATGCCCATATATGGAGATATCTGTATCTGTCTGTCTGTCTGTCGGCGTCCATTTTATGTCCATATATGGAGATCACTGCAGTTATAGTTCTGGGTCCATTTTATGCCCATATATGGAGATATCTGTCTATCTGCGTCCATTTTATGCCCATATATTGAGTATCTGTCTGTGCCTCCAACTGTGTTGCAGACACAGTGCCGGTTCCCCCTTTAATGCAAACCTCATTATACCTGTTGTCATAGGACCCGTTTTGAACATCTGTTTGCCTGTGTCCATTTATGCCCATAATAGTGGGAATGATGGATCAATGACAACATTGAAAGTGTTCGCCTAAAGCGAATTAGGGATCACACAGCTATCTTTCGGGTTATAGGAATGATCTCACTAGGGATGGGAACGACTGTTCCTTGGGTTATTACAGGAACTAGAAGCCCCAGCGTCTAGTCGGCGACCTGGCCAACTCGGAACAATGTAAATAGGGAATGAATGCCCCGCCCTTTAATGCAAACCCCATTATACCTGTTTTCATAGGACCCGTTTTGACCATCTGTCTGCCTGTGTCCATTTATGCCCTTATATGGAGATATCTGTATCTGTCTGTCTGTCCGTCGGCGTCCATTTTATGTCCATATATGGAGATCACTGCAGTTATAGTTCTGGCTCCATTTTATGCCCATATATGGAGATATCCGTCTATCTACGTCCATTTTATGCCCATATATTGAGTATCTGTCTGTGCCTCCAACTGTGTTGCAGACACAGTGCCGGTTCCCCCTTTAATGCAAACCTCATTATACCTGTTGTCATAGGACCCGTTTTGAACATCTGTTTGCCTGTGTCCATTTATGCCCATATATGGAGATATCTGTATCTGTCTGTCTGCGTCCATTTTATGCCCATATATGGAGATCTTTGACCATCTGTTTGCCTCTGTCCATTTATGTCCATATATGGAGATATCTGTATCTGTCTGTCTGCAATCCATTTTATGCCCATATATGGGGGCATTCATTTTATGCCCATATATGGAGAACGCGCGTGCCCGTGGGACGAACGGTTCTCGAGATACGCGGATTACATACATACATACACACTCACAGAGATTTTTTGTTGACTCATGTGGCGTACGTGATGTCAGAGCCTTTTATGAAGTGATGTCACAATGAGTCAGAGCTTTCGCCGATTTCCTCCGGAACAGCCTGATGTCAACAATCAACCCCGCATAAGGAGATTCCGAACGTTTCGCGCTGGTTCGGGAAAACCGCGCGTCGGGTCGGGTCGAGACCCGGCACTGCACTCCGTGCCGCGGCGGGGAACGCGCGTGCCGAATCTGAAGCCGGTGGGACGAACGGTTCTCGAGATACGCGGATTACATACACGCAGACACGCAGAGACTTCTCGCATTTATAGATAGATGACGTTGCTAGGGAACATGCAGCCATCCTTAGGGTTATGGGAACAATGTTGCAAAGGAACACACGGCCATGCTTCATGTTATGAGAATGACGTTGCTTGGAAAGCCAGCTCACTCAGCAGTTCCAAGTGGATTGAAAGGTATAGTTATAGGAGTTCACAGTCTAAATGGTTAAATACACACTAACATCACAGACATTTTGTACATTGAACTGGTCAAACATCCATTTAAGAAAAGAATAAGCAAATGTCCGGCCAGGTTATTGGTACTTAGCCATGGGCACAGACTTTAACCACATGAACCCTAGTGTCCATATTGTGGGCATGTCTTAACTCTCATGGGCTTTGCACACAGGACCGCTGTGTTTTTTTTCTTCCGTTTGCTGCATGATTAAAAACGCATTGGATTTGGTGTGCAAGGCTGTGCGGAATCCACACTGCGGATCCGAAAAGGAGTCATAAAAGGAGTCAATGAGTTTTTACCGCATGCAACAAGACGCACAAATCAAACTGGGTTTGATCGGGAAAAAAACGCACAGCCACAACCACCTGCTGCATGGCAAATTCGGAGCCGGTGTGCATGAGGCCATAGAGAATAATTGTTTTCTTTAAAAAGATGAAATCATCCGTTCTTTCCGTGCGAAAAAAAAAGTGCATTGTGTGCAAAGCCCTTTAACTCATTCTGTGCCAATGACGTCTCATGACGGTTTTTTTGCAAAGGCGTTCAGTGCCAATGACGTCTCATGACGTCTTTTGAGTTTTTTGTATAAAAAAAAAAAAACTTTTTTATTTTTATTTTATTTTATTTTTTCTAAAAGATGTCAAAATGACCTGGGATCAGAGAGATGCTTTTCTCTGTTTGTGTGTTGGCTCCCTCGTTTAGCTGATTGAGAAAATGTGTGTCCATTCTAGTGGATGGACACTTTTTTTCATTCAAACAGCTCTATCTCTGGAACCATTTGTCTGATTGACAAAATTCTTTTTGCCACTGAATCACAACAACTGTCTGTTTCTGTGGGGAAAATTATAAAAAAAAAACTTTTTTTTTGATTGCGCAATAAAGAAAAACATACAAAACCGTGGCACAGCTACCTTGGAGCCATTTTGGCATTTGGCACAGAATGAGTTAATAGGCAAATAGACTTCAAATTTCCATGACATTCCAGAAATTCCATAACCCATGAGACCTCTGATTTGCGTTGTTAATCTCCTGCGTGACCAATACAATTACAGATACAGTAGGTGGGGAAGGAAGGAAGGAAGGAAGGAAGGAAGGAAGAGAGAGAGAGAGTAGGTAAGAAAGGACAAAGGCAGACTGAAAGGAAGTACGAAGAGGTAAACGACTCCTGACCTTTCCACAGAGTTGAGGTAAGACGAGCCATCGTGACCTCCCACAGCATAGAGGAGGTCATCCAGAACGCTGACGCCCACGCCACAGCGCCGCTTGCTCATCGACGCCACCATCCGCCACTCGTTGGTCTGTGGGTCGTATCGCTCGACGCTCGAGATGGCATCGCCGCTGCACCAGCCACCGACTACAGGACAGGGAGCAGTGAGAGATTAAGAATGGGGATACCTGGGCCTGGGCCACAGGGTAGTGGTCCAGGAACCTAGGCTGGTAATCCAGACCAGCCTTGCAGCGTTGCAGGTTTGAGTCCCGATCCTGACGACCTTTGCTGCGTGTCACCCCCACCCCCATCTCTCTCCCCGTTTTCTGTCAGCCTACAATACATTTATCAATAAAGGCAGAAAAAGACCCCAAAAAATATCTAATGAGTATACTAGCAGGCACTTGCAGAGAATGTTAAACAGGCAGGGGCTGACATTTCTAAAAGGGCCTTTATGTGAAAATATTGAAAATAGCAGACCTCCAAGCTCACAACGTGTCACGCTGCAACACGTTGTGACCTTGGAGGTCGGCTATTTTCTGTACTTATTCATGGTCTGGAGAGGGCACTTTTTACAGACGGGTAAAAGGGCCCTTTAAAATAGCAGACCTCCAAGCTCACAACGTGTCACGCTGCAACACGTTGTGAGCTTGGAGGTCGGCTATTTTCTGTACTTATTCATGGTCTGGAGAGGGCACTTTTTACAGACGGGTAAAAGGGCCCTTTGAGGTCTATGTGTGCATGTGCTTGTATACTAGATATTCCACTGAATAAGATTAGAACCCTATTATGAAAGAAGAGCAATAGAGAGAGGAGAGTGTGTGGGGGGTGGGGGATACTTCTGTTCAAACTACTGTACTTGGGACTGCTGTATTTATGCTCATGGGTCTCAGTTTAATTTTGCGCACAGTCTCATTGAAATGAATCGACCAGATGTCCCGCTGTGGGCAATTTTGGTGAAGATTGTCCAAAGTAAAGAGCACATGGGGGGGCAAACCACGTGCTCTGTGAGTTGTTTGGAAACTGCAGAGAGGTCCGAGCGGTCAAACATTTTGAGCTCTGTGTCTTGGGTAAGGATGGGACGATATGAACATTTCATGTCACAATTATTGTGACCAAAGAAATTGCGATGTACGATTTTACCGCGATAATCAAAATACCCCCGACATCCATCATGCTTGGGCGGAATAGTTGCCAAAAATAATGTCCGATCTACAAGCTCACAACATGTCGCGTTGTGAGCTTGTAGATGGACTAAGAGATTTGGTAGAGAGTGTTATTTCCAGGTCCGTTTTACCAATTATAGAGGGTTTAAGTGGTACCATATATGCAGCTCTGCAAATATAAGGTGAATTGATCCCAATGCATGACGGAGGACAATTTCATGATAAATTAAAATCTCTGCGATACCATTATTGTGAGTGTTTTTTGTCCCAAAAGGCAGGCATTACTAAAATGCGATGGTTGTCCTGGTCTGGACACCGGATTCAGCATGCATCTACATGCAACAAAACATGAAATAATCATGTTTATAAATGGCATGAATTCATTTGAAATAATTTTAAAAGATGAAAGTGAATGGGGACTTTTAGTTTGATTGTTAATGAATTTGTAAATGAACTATTGCTCAATTATGTCAAATCCAATGCACTCTGAAGATCAGATTCTCAGAGCAGTTTTTCAAATGCAACCTTAATGTGGGATGAAAACCTAGGCTGATTTTGTAGTTGACTTTCAGTCTTTTCAGTACAGCAGAATGAAACCATGGAAGGCTGCATAGGACTGAGTGACCTTATAGTACAATGCAATGCAGCCTACACAGCCTAACGCACACATTATTATGAATAGTATTAGCTCCAGCTGTGTTGCTTAATCTGATGTACAGTCGTTTTTAACATGAACAGGTAAACAAACTACAAAACCAGCCACGGGTTCATTCCCTTCCACTTAAGCCCTATATATATACTTTGTCCTATGACAATTAACAATTGTGCTTTGAGCTTGTAGAACTGCCATTTTAGCTACGAGCACAAAGTGGCCAACAGCACAGACCAACTCACTGGTCACAACTGACAATTGGCCGTGTTCAGGTGGTGGCTGTTGCCAATCTAAAGTCCTGGAGATACCGACCTGCAAACAGAACCTCTCCACAGCGAATAGGCTTCCGAGGCCGAGTTCTCGGGCCCTGCATCAGGGGCCTCTCCTGGGGCAACAGCAGGTAGTTCTTTGCTTCATCAACCAGGTCTCTAAAGCAAGCAAGCATGCACGCACGCAAGCACGCACACACACATTAATAAAACATCAGAAAAAGTAATAAATCACAATCTTCATACCGTATTTCTCCAATCTGTACGATTTTCAATAATATCCTCACACTAATGCAAAACATTTGAATTAAGTAGGACATTAAAAAGGGACAATGAATGTATGGATGTTTAGAACAGTGGTTCTCAACCTTTTCAGGCCGCGACCCACTAAAAATAATCATATTTCAACTGGAGACCCCCCCCACCCCGACAAGCACTTGGAATTGTAGGAGTTTGCATTACAATAGTTTGACTCCACCTGTTCCATTGTGAAAATAACAGATCTACATGCAGGAGGAGTGTTAGTTGCTCCATTCTACAACCCTTATGATTATAACACACCATGTTACTGCGGGTTACATGACATCATAAAGTAAGACCATTTGACAGAGATGTCGAAACGCAATTAACAACCAATGTGCAGATCGTATTCGTATTTAACCCCGATTTAATCTCCAAAACGTCAGCCCCACTGTAACAAGTCTAAACCACACACGCACTTATTGAACTCACCTGCATTCTTCGTCACTTTTAATCAGAGGATCTGAGCCCACTGTACCCACCAGGAACTTGGGGCTGAGCAGAGGCAGCCGGACATGCTGCAAGACCTGCACGTCACACAGAGTACAATCCATGAGCCGTCACTTTCAGGCTTGAGTTCCAATACCAGTATCGGAAAAAGTTTCCAATCCCACTTTGAGGACCACTGTCCAAGATTTTTTAAATTATTACACACTGGTATAGGATCGGTACTCGGCATCGACAGATATGCAACTTATCGGAATCGGTAAGAAACAAATCGTATCGGTACATCTCTAGTTCAGTCTACACTGGTCATCAAAGCATATATGATCTGTTACAGTCAGTAGTAGTGAAAACGCTATTCAACAATCTCAGAATGTTACAGTGTTTGGAGTTTGGAATTCTTCAGAGTTGGTTCAGACTGGTAGGGGATTCGACCAAAAGTTCCACCAGTACTACCTAATCAGGGAGAATCTGCTTAACAACAACAACAACATATAAAGCTACTGCAACGTTACCTTGTGTTGAACGTGATCCTGTTAAGTGCCCCAAATTAATTGTCGTAATTCACGCGAGACAAGAGGGTAAACCAACACGGTGGTTTGATGTGTGTGCTTTATGGCCCTCGGCACCTTGGCATTTAATCAGGCTAGTTCAACAAATCTGCTGCTAGCTCACTTATCTCCCCCTGGGGGATATGATGGGAAAACCCTGGAAGCTGCGCATAGCCTCGTTAACCATTTTCAACCTGGTGTCCCCGTTTTGGGCGCATACACCAATCATAAAACTATACACGTTTGTATTTATACCCGTTGATATCTCATACGTACAACATGCACATTTCTGTCGGTCCAAGTGTGGAGGGGCAAAACAAGGACTTTAAATATTCAGTCTTTAGTATCTTATTCCTAATCCCCGTTACCACATTTTTTATTATAGTATTTGTTTTCTGCATCAGTCCTGTGTTTCATACTGCAATACTGTCTGTCATAAAAATAAATCACAAATAAAAAAAAGGGGGAAAACAAATAGCAAAAGTAGCAGATCTACAAGCTCAAAACATGTCGCTTTTCGAGCTTTCAGATCTGCTACGTTTGATGCTTTAGTGTGATGCTGCAGTATGGTCAAGTAGGGCGTTAATTTACGAAGAAACCCAACAAAGAAAAACCCAGCAGTAGTAGTGCATGTACAGTATGTTAAATTATTTGACTAACCTGTGGTAGTTGAGGCCTGCGTTCCTGGATGCTGTATTTAACCCAGGCCATCACAGCGTTGAAAACCTGCTCCTCACTGCGCACGTTCAGCTCGTCACTGGAGATGATGTCTATCAGCTGGTTGGCTGGCAACAACATGAACTCCTCGCTCTCCATGACCTAGGAGACGGTGACACAGTAAGTAATGTGCAGTCTAGCTGAGCACCTGCACAAACAAGCTCGTTCCACCTTTGTACTATGTACTATTGCAGTGGTTCCCAAATGTTTTAGCTCAAGACCCAGAAGAGAAATTAGACGTTTGCCCGGGTCCCAAACTAGTGAAACTGACAGATCTACAAGCTCACAACGTGTCGCTTCGCCGCCACTGTTCTATTGTATAAACAGCCTTCCACACCAGTCAATTTGACATCAGTCTAATTAGCCAATGTTGTTTTACATACAATGGCTAACCTGTTGCCAGATACAGAAGAAAGTGATAGTAACAGAACTGATTGATTTGATTGATTGAATGCTTTATTAGACAGAAATGTACAGTACAGTCAGACATTTGAGCACAACAAGGTCCTGGGGACTCGTTTCCATTGTGGTCCTATGTATTGAGGGTAACCTGACCGCTCGCCCCAATTCACACTCGCCTTGGGCGTCTGTCTATCTAGCGGAACAGTACTGTAGAACGGTCTCTGCCTGGTATTCCTAAACGTAATCTCGGTAATTATTATTCCTGACATTAACCTCAGTAAAACGGTGCCAAAACCTAACCCTATTCCTAATCTTAACCTCAGTAAAACTATGTAAACCTATATTCTAACACTGAGACCAGCTGGACTGGAGTTTCTGCTTTGTCATGTTCAACAGTCACATGCATGTGTCTGACACGCGTCTTTGGCTTTATGACAGCGAGACAGGCCCATGTTGTCCGACACACAATCACACCGTAAACGAATGACCTGCAGGAATGCTGAAAGAAACTCCTCCCTCTTATTCAAACAAACAAGTAAATGCTACAAGCTAGAGAAATGGAAAGGGAGCACAATAAACACACGCTAAAACTGAAACACGTGCGGTAATCACTCACAAGTATAGACTCATTTCTCAAAGTGTTTGCAGAAGGAACAGTGATGTGGTCAAAACAAAAGAGACGTTTTCATTTATTGTGGGAACAGGCAGGCAGAGTGTGAGGGGGTGCACACGCCTGTATTAAAGAGGGATCTCTTAATGGTGCAATCAATTTAAATGTGTAGCTTCATATGGCTTTGCTATTATTAGCATGTGTCAGGGTACCTGCAGGAGTGCAGGTCAAAACACTGAAACAGAATACATTTTTATTCTGTGCAGCCTGTACATTAAAATGGTATAATAACGACATGGCCTCTTGATACTAGTTACTGAATGTGTGCACTGTGCAGTACAAATGGAAGTGCCTTGCCCCAACTGTGTTGGTGTTAACTGAGAAAATCTAAAAAATCACACCCGTGTGAAGTGGAGCTGTGTGTGTGTGTGTGTGTGTGTGTGTGTGTGTGTGTGTGTGTGTGTGTGTGTGTGTGTGTGTGTGTGTGTGTGTGGATCATGTGTACCGATTTTTGTGACATTTGAAGAAAATATGTAGGAAAAGGAGCAAAAAGTGTGTTTTGGAGAAAATTCAAGATGGCGGAAAATCTATCATGGCGCAAATGGGCGTGGCCTATATGGGGAGATGCGTCATGACCCAAGGAATCCAGGGAAAAAATATTTTTAATTTTCCGACCTACGGTTCAAGAGTTACAGGCCAAAACGTAAAGTGGGGTGTTATGGCGCCACCATGCGGCCAAATGACACAATTATTTTTTATTTAATCCTTGAAATCATTATGAACCTCCTCTCCAAGTCTTGAAACTCTAGCCCCTATGGTTTGCGAGAGACAAATAATTGAATGTGAGTTTTTGCGATTCCCATTATAAGTCAATGGGGAAAATTAATTCACTAATAAATTAATATCAATTAAACTATAGAACCTTTCTCTTAGAAAAGTAATAGCCCACGATTCCCGAGTAAGCCGGTCGATTTGACATATGGCGCGAGTGTGTGGTGGCAAAACTGTGGGACTAGTGGCGTGCCGAAGTTTAGGAAGTTCAGGCTACATACAGACAGACAGACAGACAGACACACAGACAGACAGACCCACCCACACGGCCACGTATAGGGAGCCTGTGCTTCACACAGCTCCAAAAAAAAAAACACCTTTGGACATGCATAGATTGGATTTTCAACTATGATCCAACTTTCAGTTTTCGTTTACAATTAATTTAGTACAAAGGACCTCAGTTGAAACAGTGCTTTCTTGGGTTTTAAATCCTCTTAGCAGACCGTGTAATGTATGTAAGTTAACTTTCATGCTTTCTTGTTTTTTTTTTAAACTGCTAAATCAGGGGTGCCCACTACGTCGATCGCGATCGACCAGTCGACTGCCAAGGCAGCGCAGGTAGATCGCCTGGCACGACCCCCCAAAAAAAGAAAAACACACGAAACACCACCTCTTTTGTTTTCACATGCGCGGCTGGTCAACGCCCCGCGGCTTCAAACCCACAATGCAATGCCTTGTTGTTTTCAAGAGTGGATGGCGCGGGGGAAGGCAGTATTAAGTCTAGTAAAAAAGGAAAAGTTTTACCAAGATGAGCACAGCAAAGAAGGCAAAAACCTATCACTTCCATCCAGAGTGGGAAGAAGATTATCTTTTCACGATGTCGCATTCTAAATGCGTTTGCCTCGTTTGTAAAGCAGCTGTGTTTCTAAAGAAGGGAAACTTGGAGAGACATTTTACTTCATGTCATAAAGAGTACAACTACAGTGAATACCCGCCCAACAGTGAATTGAAAAGAGAACTGGTTAGGTTAGCGATCTCAAAAAAGGGTTAGCCGGGCAGCAGTCATGTTTCACAAAACCCACTTCAAAAGCAAAGGCAGCCACTGAAGCATCATTCCGGGTCAGCCATATGCTCATTCAAAAACAGAAGTCCTTCCAAACGAAGACGGACAGGGGGTAAAAGACGCCTTCCTTGTGGCAGCAGACTCATGATTTCAAAAAACAAACCTGAAATAGTTGCCGCTGTCAAATCCCTTCAGTTATCCAGAAACACTGTTACGCGGCACTGCAAAATGATGGCTGGTGATTTAACGCAGCAACTTAAGAAGGACATTGAAAAATGTGTGTTTCTCGCTGCAGCTAGATGAGTCCACTGATATACGTGACACAGCACAATTGTGTGTTTTTATCAGGATGGTTTTCAAAGATATGACAGCAAAAGAGGAACTATTGGCTATGCTACCAATGAAAGAAAACACTCGGGGCAAGGACATTTTTCAGACATTCAAAAACTTCATTGACAAAAAATGTTTGGTTGGTAGATCACCTTGAGCTGGCAATTTTAAAAGTAGACCTCAAGTCAAAAAAGGTGTGGGCACCCCTGTGCTAAATAAGGTATTCAATCAATCAGACATTTCCCAGTATGCACTGTACCCAGTATTTGGTTCTGTTTTGTGATGTCATGCACGTGGCAGAATAAGTGGTGGTTGTTTGACTTTTGAGTGGACATGCATACGAATCCTATTCTAGATGACTTGGCAATGTGAGATATTTATAAAGTATGTGGCACCAGGAAGTGATATGAACGAGCAGTGACCATTGCATCATCTCCAAAGAGATGCTGAGTGACTTCTTTAGCTTTTTTGGGGGGGTTGGTTGTTCCTCAAGAGAAACAGAAGAAGACAGGCAGAAAGAAAGACCAAGACAAACGGAGACAAAGAAAGACTTAAGATGGAGACGGACCTGCAACCTTGCTTGTCTACTCTAGAGTGTCAGATCCACACCACACCACCGTTCTGAATCTAATACTGTAAATCAGGGGTGTTCAACGTTTTCAGGCCAAGGACCCCCTAGCTGAGAGAGAGATGAAGCAGGGACCCCCACATCCTTTTCATAGATTCCATATAGTTTCATCGTTTGACAGCACAATCATCAGTGTATTTTGGATTCATGTCAATTTGTGTTTTTAGATATTTAACCACTTGAACCGTCAATACTTAATAAACCTGACCTTTCACTCTGTACTTGGTCCGTCCTTTTTCCCTCTCTACAGCAACCTCTGCCGAAAATAGCCGATCTACTAGCTCACAACGCCTCGCAGCGCGAGGCGTTGTGAGCTTGTAGATCAGTTATTTTCGGCTAAAGTTCTCAGGATATGGACACTACTGTAGGGTTCAAGTGCATGCATATAGAAAAGGAGAAAAAAGTTTCTATCACACAAAGATTTGGAGGACCCCCTGTAGTAACTCTGAGGACCCCCTAGGGGTCCCGGACCCCCTGTTGAAGACCCCTGCTGTAAATAAATAAAGAAGAGTGAGCGAGGCTCCGTGTCCTCCTACCTCCTGGAAGTTGTGCTGGGTGAACTTGTCGGCGATCCTGAGCAGCTCGCGGCAGGAGTGTGTGTCTGCGAAGGCCCTGATGCCCAGGCAGTTGGAGGGGTCCAGCTGTCTCTTGAGGAACTCACAGCAGGCCTCCTGGATCTCAGCCAGCTGGAGGAGACAGGCTGCAGGGAGCAGGGTCTGCACGTTGCCCTCCTCCACCGTGACCTGGCGTTATTACAATTATTACGATGAATCTGTGACCCACATCAGGCCGAGTAGTACACACAGAATGGGGTCGATTTACACCTTGTTCTTAGCAACCATAAGTAGGACTGTCACAATTATTACATAATAATCGTCTATCGCGTTTATGTCAAATAATCGCGATTATTTTATTTTTCATAATCGTCATGATCGTTTCCATGTTGAAAAATGTTCATATATTTTTTTTTAAAGTAAAAAATAGTGGAAATAGCAGATCTACAAGCTCACAACCGTGTTGTGAGCTTGTAGATCAGCTATTTCCACTATCAATATTTTTTTTTAAGTATAAAGTTGTCAAATATGTCAGTAATTTCTTCGTATATTTAGGTTACGTGTCATATCTACCATGTGCAACTTCAAAGCCTAAAAGCCAAACAGAAATGTAATTGACAACGACAAAAAGACAATTAAATCCTTAATCACAATTATTTGAGCGACAATTAATCGTCATGTAAATTTCTTTGTGTTATTTTTTTTTTCTTTCAGAAATTGACGCCCAATTGATCATACTACAGCGTCATACAAAAGAATCAAAAGCAGCAGATCCACAACCTCAAAGCACGGCGCGAAGCAACAGGTTTCGAGCTTGTAGATCCGCTACTTTTGTTGCTTTTGATCCTGAAAAGAACCCGTGTTGGACATATGAGGTTTCCACCCAACAGAGACGATATGTTGGAAAGGGCAATATTACAAAATATTACTATGAAAGATTGCTTTTAATAAAAAGACCCCATCATCCTTCTTTGCCATAAATTACATATCTTATTAATTATTATGATCACGTTTTCACCCTTGCAGATGAAAGCAGGCAGCTACAGGTGTATCCTGTCCAAAAGCACAACGCAGCATAAAGACGGTACAATTACTATGCCAGTCCTTAGCAATGACGGGCCGGCCATTTACCTGTGACGTGTAGGCAAAGTCAATGAGCAGCTCCATGGCCCTCTCGTCTATGTCCCGGATAACAACCTCCGTCTGCCTGCTCTCCGCCAGCTCTCCTGTGAACATCGCCCTGAGAAGGACGGGCAAGGAAGTCAAATAAAAGACATGTTTATTTAACTACATGAACCCTAGCGTCCCTATTCTGGCCATGTCATAATAGGTGAATAGTTTTAAGATCAGTTCAGAAACCTGCCTACCAATGACATCATTATGGAAGTGACAATAAAACAGATTCCGATTCTGATCACACAAGGATAAAGGTTTTGGAACAAATGTCAGGTGTAACATCACGCACTAGACATGACCGTGTTCGCAAACATTTTTAGAATTAAAATAAACATATATGAACTGAGGTCCCCCACCCTGACAAGCACTTGGAATTGTAGGTTGTAGGTTTTATACATTTAATGTGACTCGGTTCCACAGATAAATATTGTGAAAATAGCAGATCTACATGCTCACAACGCCTCGCATGTAGATCTGCTATTTTCACAATGTTCCGCTCTGGCTTACTTAATCTTTGACAGTTTGGCCAGTTTGGTATTAAAACGGTCTTGAAAATCCTTAAATTGTCACTTTATAAATGTGCCGATACCCTGTATACAGTAAACTTAATGTTGGTTTGTTTACCGTTGAGTTTTACATTAAGCTAATCATCTGGGGACCCCACAAAATAATTTGGGGACCCGGAGTTTGAGAACCACTGGTCTGACCTGAAGTAGGGACTGCAGGCGGACAGGATGACGCGGTGGGCATAGATCTTCTTGGAGCCCACCACCAGCACCACGTCGCAGAGCTCGCGGTGCTTGCGCAGCAGGTTGATCACCTCCAGGGTCTGCCTCGGGTGCTTGTCAGAGACGTAGGGCATGCGTGCGGGCTGGGGGACCCCCTCCGGCAGCTTGTTGGGGTCGCCCAGGGTACAGCGGCTGGTGATGTCCATTCCAGTGGCGTCTTGGCGTGCGCTGGTGGCCCTGAATGTGCGTCATTGAATCACAAGTTGATTTTGAGAATATTTGAACAAGTTAAGACCTGAGGCTCGACTCTACAAATGCCTTCTAAAGTCAGTGGTTCTCACACTTTTAAGATTTGTCAAAAATGGCAGATTTACAAGCTCGCCACGCGGCACGAAGTGACGCGCTGTGAGCTTGTAGATCTGCCATTTTTGAATAGGCACGGCAGAAATCTAAAATGACAGATTCCTAGATTTCTGGGCTGGGCAATAAGGACAAAATCTAAAAAGGTTTGACCAAATGCCTGTATATCGATATTTTGATGATGATATTTGTATACATATAATATTAGTCAAATGTTTTCTAAAATAACAAAAAATATAACTACAAGACCCTCAACGTGTCACATTGCTACACGTTATGTTCATTAGAGATACCGATCACCGATCAACTGAAATCAAATCCATAAATTCTACTATTTATTTTTTTACTGTAGCATTTATATATGTAATGATTTTTCTTATAAAACATTGACATTGTATATTAAGTATAAACATTAGGAGAGGATAAAGTATCATGAATTGACAACTGTTATATTGCAGGCTGAGGTCCTTTGGTATCCAATTCAACACTTGGAATTGTAGGAGTTGAAGCTGAGGCTACATTCAGTCCCACAGATAAATATTGTGAAAATAGCTGATCTAAAGCCGATAAAGGCATTATCGGCCGATCGCGATCACTCACTGATCAATTGGCACATCTTTAGTGATCATGTTGATTGGCAGTGCACAAAACAAAAGTAACATATCCAAAACAATGACTCAATAAATAGCATTCCTCATTGTCCTCGTTAGATTAACAAACATGGGCATACAAAAGCAAAAACTAAGCAAAAACAAATGTCACAACTGAAACATTTTGTTAGGCCGTCCCAATCTGTGATTTGTTAAACATTATATGTTTAGGTAATTATTATTCTAAACTTTTGTTCTTGTTGTTCTACATATAGCCAACCAGTTGAAGAAATTGCACGCTTACAATCTAAGCAATAAAACTAATACTCTTCAATGTTGTGGCGATTGGCAACTTTAATCCATGGGTATGTCATTAACGATGAGATTTTTCAAAAAATGTTGAAAAGTAGCTGATCTACAAGCTAACAAAACCGCTGTAAATCGAATAAACAGGGATACCCCAAAAAATACTTATTTTCTATCACTCTCACCCCATGGAGACTAGAATTCATGGATATCTTTTGGTAATTGTCACATTCCTAAGCAAATAATTTGATGACTGACAGCAAAGGAGACTTTTTGTGTCTCCATCCGGAACTGCTGTCATCATCGTGATCAACATACTTATTACTTACATACTCTTAATTTCCTCTATAGACAGTTGACAGACACCATCCTATCAGTTCTCACCATTACTTCAGTCACCTACATTTCCCTTTCATGCCATCCTGGCCTGGGCAGTGGGCACCTACAGAATTCAGGTTAAATAGCTTTAACAAAGCACCTTTCAGAAAGGCATCTTGTAAACATCATTCCAGCAATCTAAGGCTTGTGGATGTCACAACTCTTGACAAACCAGTCTGAATGGCCGAGAGGATTTTTGTCATCGCACCAGCTTTTGATCTGGGACAGCGGTCTTAAAACGTATTGATGATTTATCAGGTTGGCTGGCTGGCAATAAGACAAACTGAAAAGCAATTAAAGATTTACCAACAATACGCTGACCAAACGGTCAGATTCTACCACATTTTAGTGCGCTGTTGGAATATCAACCACTGACCTTAGGCTGCAGAGTCACAAGACTCCCAATGGGCTTTTTTAAAACCAGAGGGAGATATATATATTTATATATACGGTATATGTTTTGCGTTGCTTCCCGCCGGCTTGTGAGCTTGTAGATCTACTATTTTCACTACTTCTTAAATGCTTTTTTTATGTATTAATGTAAATGTATTTTATTCACCAAATACTTTTGACATTTTTTGGAATTGTTTTTAAGCGCTGAAGAGAGATATGGGTCCCGACCCATCGGGATTGGACACATAAATCTGGCATTGTCAAGCTCTATTGTTAATTTACTTCATTCTGTGACCCAGATAACACTTGTCAACATTGGCTGTTTGGAATATTGATATTGACAGCCGGATGGAAAGGCCTTAATGCCAGACTATGGCAGCTTATATCAAAGCCTAAGGAATGGATGATTAATATTGTTTTTGTTTGTTTTTTCACCTACCTGCGCATTAGCTTTGCGTCCATGCACTGAAGAGCAATATTTAGTCCCCCACCAATTGTCGTCAACCTTCACAGACCACAAAATAAGATAAACGTCAAAGTTACAAACTTTGAACCTATCAAGGGATGTTAAACTCTGACATTCTGCCATCTGTATCCATTTGTAACTAAAAGAGTGTACAAATGTAAGCATATTATATTATGGTCAATGTGGTTACATTTATACACTACTCCTAAAGGATTTTACTGTGGTGACTCCACAAAAATCATTTGAAAACTTTATTATTACAAAACATGCATTAACTGTCTACTTTAGACCTATGCATACTTCTACAAGCTCACAGCTTGTAGATCTTCTATTATTTTCAAAGTATTTTGGAAACTTTGGAAAGCGTACCTTTACTTTCTGTGCTTGATTATATTTGAATGTGAAAACTTTCTTACTTTTACTCAAGAAAACTTTTGTGACAGTATGTCTACATTGTGTTATCGGTGATGGTGATGCCCATCATATCCGCAGCCTTTCTCTGTCAGTCACACAACTCACTGACGGTGATATTTAAAACCTACACAACATCCACCGCTCTCAAGTGTCCACTGCTTGAAGGCAGCTGCCATGCACAACACTATAGTACATCATTCATTACCAACTTACCAAGACAAATTACAAAACAATGGCTTATCTTTGTAGAGTTCCAGCAAGTAGATGGAGCCACGACACGTTAAGAAGCTACACTTAGAGATCCTTATAGTTAAACACTAGTCACCTAAATAAATGTACTGTGGATGTATTCATTTTAATAGTTAATGCTGGACCACATCATCCACCAGCACAGCACAGACGTTAATGACAGCGTACAGTTACAGTGAGTATTATCTATCAGTGGTGGAAAGTATACAAACTAGTACATTTACTCAAGAAGTATACGGTACAATTGAGCTATTTGTACTTCAACGCATTCTGAGCTTGTAGATCTGGCATTTTCCAAAGGATTTTTATACATTTGAAAACTTGAAATGGGATATTTTGCATAATGAGTACTTTTGCTTTTTTGTACTTTAAGTACATTTTGATACCAATACTTTTGTACTTTTACTCAAGTACATTTTGAATTCCAGACTTACTTGTAACAGAGCATTTCTATATTGCACAGGGGTTGACACTAAGGTCTCAGAGGCACTTGCCCATCGGGCAAGTACAGGTCATGTTCTACTTGCCCGAAGGTAATGCCCACTTGCCCGAAAAGTAAATCGTCCATTATAAAATGATAGGTACGATTTTAATTACCGCTCAATTTAACACTTATTTCTTTACTTTCTGGGGCTGTGTGATAAAATGTCATACCTCAATACCTCCAAATCCAAATACCAAATACTTTAGCTATGATTGAATATGTCTATGGTTTCACACTTGTTATTTTATATTTTTAAATGTAGCAACAGTAAAAACAGCACATTATAGGTAAATAGTGCTCTTATTTTACATTCCACAGACCAGAAGACACAGCGCACTGGCCACGTTCAGGTGTTTATAGACAGATATCTTGTGTTGTGTTTATAGACATTTGTGTCTCCTCTCAAATGAGCACTTGCCCTGTCGGGCAACCTGAAAGCCAACTTCACCTGCCCTGACGTTTTATTTACCTGCCGGGGGCAGGTGGGCAAGCCTTAGTGTCAATGCCTGTTGCAGTATTGATACTTTTACAAAACATGTGAGTAGCCTACTTGTTCCACCACTGGTTACAGAATTATTAAAACATGATCCTGAGTGACCAGACCAGATCCCGATCACGAAGCAGTTCAGATCCGATCCATTTGATGTACATCATGTTCCATATTCCATTCCATGTAAATAGACGTGCACAGGAATTTTTTTTAAAAAAGAAAAAAAGGCTAACCTATTAAACCTAGCCGCAAATTGCAACACTAGATTTTATTTTAATCGGATGAATCTAGGGTTGCAATACCTCCCATAAGCAGCCAATGCATCAAAACAGTTTTTTGCTTTCTGATTGTATTAAACGACTTCAAACTCACCAATAGTGTGGCTCTATGGAAAGCTTGGAATTTACTCTTGCTATCTGCAAAGTGTTTGTTTCTGAAAAATCCATCGTAGAAATGTTAGGAGCTACTTTCTATCAAGAAATTGGCTTCAGGTGATTCTTTTTTCTAAGTGCTGGAGATTGGAAGCGCTTGTGGGAATTCACTCAGCGGTCCTGTGTACCACCTGGTTCTAAATGTCACATAATGCGGGAGGCAGCGGGACGCTGCATAATAAAAGACGAGCGCTTCCGAAGTTCAACACTTAGAAAATAAACCATGTCTGCTCGGATTTCTTGACAGAAAAGAAATCATAACAATTCTACGGTGGATTTTCAGAAACAAACACTTTGCAGATAGCAAGAGTAAATTCCAAGCTTTCCATAGAGCCACAATATTGGTGAGTTTGAAGTCGTTTAATACAATCAGAAAGCAAAAAACTGTTTCGATGCATTGGCTGCTTATGGGAGGTATTGCAACCCTAGATTCATCCGATTAAAATAAAATCTAGTGTTGCAATTTGCGGCTATATTAAACCTAACGCAGTAGAACAGTGGTTCTCAAGGTGGATTCTAGGGACTCTGTCAGTCAGTGGGTTCCTTTAGGGGAGGGTCTAAATTGACCCATACAAGTCTGTAACTCTGACAGTGTACAAAAGGAACCACTGAACCCGATAGGGTTCATTTGCTTCCATTTGTACACGGTCAGAGTTAATGGGAGACCTTGAAATGTGAACGTTTGAGGACCACTGCAGTAGAAACACCGTGAATTAACGTGTTATTTTAGTCCGTTCAGGTCAGGCCCAACATAGTGGATGGAATGGATGGTCGGTCTGCTAGCTATAGCATGCTTAAATGACCTAACCAATACAGAACGAGACCTCGGTCAAATTAACACCCACCCAAATGAAAGAGGTCTACTGTGAATGCATGCTAATTAATGGAACTTTTACCTTTATATTTCCATTCCAGAGACGGGACGGGACGGTCAGGTTGCGGGGTTTTATGGAGGCTACAAGGAGGAGGCTAAACTAAAACACTTTACAGCCTTTTCCCTTCCTCACAACAATCAATCTGCGTCTGCGCAGAGCAGAGCGAGACCAGGCAACTTCCACTTCCGGTTAACAAAATACAGTGAAATAAATAAATCACACATATTATAATTATTCAGTGATTTTTTTTTTCTTCTTTCTTTCTTTTTTAACTTTAAAACAAGTTACATGTAAAAGTATGTAATTCAAAATGTACGTACAAAAGATATTGGTATCAAAATGTACTTAAAGACAGCAAACAGTAGAGTAGCCTATTAAATAGTTCACAAGTTTTCAAAATGTATAGAAAGTGAGCGTAAGGCGGAGTTTCGCTCCAGATGACGTATTTCCCGTCGCCATCCTCGAGGGACGTCACTTATAATAATAATAATAAGTGCACTACAACGTTTACACAACCTCCATGACGATCCTATTACTGTATGTATTGAGATAGATTGTTGTAGGCTACAACAGTTATCATCAAAATAAACCATATCAAAGTGTGCGGGACATTTCTCTCTCAAAATAACAACTTTTCTAGTGTTATTTCTTATCCTGGTAAACATCATGGGTCTGTCCCTTGTTCAGCCATGTCAGATATATTTTCTCTTTAAACAAAACCGTTTGCTCAATCTCATTGTAGGCTATATCCTATAATATATTCAATAGATATATTTTTATGACAGATTTACTGGCCTCAACCTCCCGTGTAATATGTATTAGCCTAGACACTTCAGTCAACTCTGCCACTTTACGCAGATCATCTGAGAGAGAACATTGTGGTCAAGCAAGGATCACTTTGTATTGAGAGAGAGAGGTGCGCTTTCTCTAATTATCCAACAGAAGAGAGAGAGAGAGAGATAGAGAGAGAGACATGCTCAAGCCTATAATATATTAATTAGAAATATATGTGTTATGCCAAATTACAAAACCAAACCCGAGTGGCCCCGTAATGGTCTTGTCCATTTCCGTCCCGTTCTGATTCCTTTTTTTTTTTTTTTTTTTTTTTTTGAGACTTGTGACATTGTCCTGAAATCCGTTTATTTCCGAGGTTCAGAGAGACCCGAGCATTTAGCTTATTATTAGGCTATTAAAAGTCCATGCGTGCCTCTGCCTTTCATGTGGTGAGGTCTACTCAATCTAACATACTGTCTGCAGCTATGTGAACTGATTGACAGGCACTGTCAGAAGTCAGAGCGGTGTAAACTTTATCATAAATGTAGACTTATTATTGTCAATGCTGCTGGTTGGTTGCCTAGGAATCTATAATATTAACATTGAAACAAAAGCCAGGGAGAAAGGAATGCTTTTAGGCTATTTTCTATCTACAGAGGTAAGTCATTTTCCGTTTAGAGAGAGAAAGAGAGAGAGAAATGGTCGAGTGAGCTTCACTTTGTATTGTAAAACGGGACCTGTGTTGCATTGCCGATTAAAATATAATCTCTTTAGGCCTAAACCTATTTATTAAATCACAATCGAATGTTGTTTACTTGCATAATGGGGACACTTTTTTTTAAATTGTAGGCTATTTTATATGTAGGCCTAGTCACTGGAAAATGTTTCAACATCTGATCTCTCAGTACTGTTGCTTCAATTTTATTTTACTGGTCCCCCTCGGCAATGGCGCTGGTTTTGTAGGCCGATAACTCCAAATCGGCCTACAAAACGTCATACGCACGTTCCCTATACAAATCTTTTGAAAAAAGCAGTCCACAAGTTCACAATTCGATCTATCGCGACGAATTGTGAGCTTGTAGATCGGCTAAAGTATGTTCTGTAATACCCAGCCTAATCAAAATCTATAAACCAGTAGGGGAGAGCGGGGTAAACTGAGACACCGGGTAAACTGAGACACTCCATTTATCTTGGCAATGGAACACATTTGTGGTCATGTGACCATTATATTTTCAAGCCCCTTGAATGTCCCACTTGTCATGAAAAGAGAGACCTGATAGTGCTGTAGAAAACGTGCTTTTTTCACAAAAATGTGTTTGTTGCATGTAAAAGTAAATTTTCTTGCTGTCAACATAATCAGCTGTTGTGTCAAAACAAATTGATGCAGGGAGAACATTTTATATCATACATGTTGATGAACTACCAACTTATAAATCCATGTGATAGATGCTAGCTAAAGATTACCCTGAATTGATATAAATATCCCTTTTCCAAAAATGTGGCTGTGGGGTAAAGTGAGACAATTGCTTCGGGGTAAAGTGAGACACTATCTCACATTATCCCAACATGATAGACAGGGAGTAAGCTGTAAAAACCTGATTAAAGGGTGTACCAAACTAGTCTCAGTTGATTCTTATGTATTTTCCCCTGTAGAATCCATTTCTGATATACATTTCTTTGTATTGTGCATAATTAATGAGATAATTAGCATATTTGACTACATTTGACTAAATATGCTAATTATTTCATTAGTTATGCACAATACAACAATATACTTTGCAGAAATAGATTCTACAGGAAAAATTACATAAGGATCAACTGAGGAAAGTTTGGTAAACCCTTCTATCAATTTTTTATAGGGTTTTTAGTTTTTTCCTTCTGCCCATGTGTCACGTTATTTGACACATGGGTGGAAATGACAGGACAAACCCTATTAAAAGAATGTCTGCTATGTACATTTTTGTATTGCACATATTTAACCCGGTTAACCGGGTTTTTGTGTTTTTATGGTAGTTTTAAAGTGAAAAAAGTGAGTGGATCACTTTACCCCGTTGATTTCTCTGGTCTGTCTCAGTTTACCCCGGTCCTGGGGTAAACTGAGACACAAGACCACTTTTTTAAAAACAATCATATTTTCTCTGCCTTTTGTCTTGAATATGTTCTGATATCTTCCATTGTTAGGAAACATCCCAAATTACTGGGAAATGTGTACATTTTTACTGATATATCTTTTAGTTCGCCTGGAGGGGAGCAAATGTAAAAAGTGTCTCAGTTTACCCCGCTCTCCCCTAACTAAAGTTGTAAAATAATTGTAGTGGCGTGGCGTTGCCTCTGAAATGTAGTGGAGTAGAAATACAGTAAAGGCAGGCCTACCTCAAATTTGTACTAAGTAGCCTACAGTACTTGAGTACATTTATTTAGTTAGTTACTTCACCACTGCATATATTTATTTGTGTATATTTCCTTCTTAAACTGTCTTTGACAGTTCCTAATTTGCCTAATGACGTATTGCAAACAATACAATTATAGCTACAATGAGTATGTTGATTAATTGAGTAAAATGGACCAAAATCCCTTTAAATAACAGAGCTTTTTCGGCTATTCTATCAATCAATCAAGCAATCAATCAATCAATCAACCAACCAAAACCCCAAATAAGGTCATGTCACCAGGGTGAAAGTGGTTAAATGATATAAAAACATGATTTGGGAGTCAATTAGTTAACCTTAATAAATTAGTATGCAATTTTAGTGCCTACATTATTCTAAGGTTTGCCATAACAGATAGTCTACTACAGTGTTTCTTGGATTTTACATTTACCACTAGAGAGCGCTACAAACCCTTTTTTCCCCACCTGAATAATTACAATTTACAATTTAGGCATTTAGCAGATTGCTCTTAATCCAATAATAACGGGTAAGATTTGCTGCCTAATGAATCAACAAGAAAAGAAAGAAAGTACAGCAATGAATCGCAGTATTGAAGTGAAGATTGTTCTGTCAACAATTCAAACAACTCATCTATTAAGACACAAACAGGATCCAAGATGCAATATCTTTTTATGATGTAGTTTTGTAGAATACATTTTTTTTTCCCTCACACATTTTTTTTATTATCGTTTATTTTGATGTTTTTCATCAAAGTACATACAAAAAACCATGTATATAATCAGGCACATTTATAATAGTAAAATAGGGATTGGACTATACTTTCCAGAGATCCGGATCTGAGCTCCTCGATGAGAGGAGGACAACAGTGAGGAAGACCTCCCCCCCTGCAGCCTCCTGCCACGGCCCGGAGACGCCAAAAACCTCTGCCCACACGACCCGGGCACAAGTCTTAATGGCCAGCAGGCCTACTGTGAGAGTCACAGTGGGACACGCTGAAATTTGTACCATTGAGCTAATAGAGCCGACCTGCTTGCTCGGGGGATCATTGAATCTTGACATATCTAAAGCAGTGTTTCTCAACCACTGTGCCTGGGGACCTTTGGTGTGCCCCTGGGAAGGGTCAAGTGTGCCCCTTGAAACTGCTTGAAAGCCAGTATTGTATTTATCATTTTAGAAATGATTTAAACTAGTGAAAACAGCTGATCTACAAGCACACAACGCCTCGCACTTCACTACTGTTGTGCGACAGCCTTGTATGATGAAGCAGGGCTTTACTTTGCGAAGAAACGTACACATTTGAAACTTGGAGATGCAAGGTTTCTTCCCGACAGTGATGATATTTACACCCCCGTATTATGTTGGTGTGCCCATGGATTCTTGGGACATGAAAAGTGTGCCCATGCAGAAAAAAGGTTGAGAAACACTGATCTAAAGTACATAGATGTGGTGCTGGCAAGCCTCTGGACATGTACACTTTTTTATGGTCTATGGGTTTGCCGCTCTGACATCATGCTCTGACATCACTGTGATGTCAGGGGAACCACTCTAACAGAATGGGTTTGCTGCTCTGACATCACGCTCTGGCTTCACTGATGTCACACTAACAGAATCCCGTTATATGGAGTTCCCTGATGTCATCAATATTAATCCCATATCTAACAGGACTTCATATGGGAATGCCCATATATGGAGGCCACATTGGCCACATACCACACTAACAGAATCCATATATGGCCAAGAAAGATGGCCAAGACAGCCCATATCTGTGTGGCTTGTTCTACAGACAGGGATCTCCATGTAGGGGCATAAATGTGTACAAATAACTGAGTAAGCATGTTTGGGCTCTCACAGCATATATCTATATACAGTACATGAATCTCCATACATATATGGGTAACTGGTCTGATATACATCACTGGCCAGATGGCCAAGACATGGTGCGAGGACGCCCTTTAGGGCGAGGTCGCTTGTCGCCCTGAGGCGTCTTACTAGTAATATATTTATTATTATTATTAGCACTGCAATGCATAATTTCTTTATACACTCAGGTCCTGCACTTTAAAGCTGAGCTTTTAAAATGTTGTTGTACCTCAGTATGATGACAATAGATTCCGATTGTGATTCTGCACAGGGCAGGAAGGACATGGGGTTAACAGTGTCCACTAACTGCCTGAAAACATCTGGACCAACGATGCAGAGTCACTGTCCTGAGGGGTTTTTGATTACAAATAACCAAAAAACAGCCAAAAAACAGATATTTCAATAGACTATTCTATTGACTATACTATTGTACTGTACTCCTGAACATGCTCATTAAAGGGCCATTCACACTGAGCACTATAACTATAACTATAACTAGGCCTGTAACTATAAAAACATAGTTTTAAAAATCGTCAAGTCAAGTGGATCATGGCAGTTCACACCGACCGAAAAACGAAAACTAGAACTGCACTCTGTCGAGGTGTCATGGCTTGCAGAGTTGTCGATGATGTCATCACGATTTACTCTGCAAGCCATGACCCCAAAATCAATCCTCCAGTTCTAGGCAACTCCAGTTCTATTTCCACACAACTCCTATAAGGGTATATTAATGACATAGTTCAATGTTGAAAATGGGTGGTTTCCCCCTTTAAGTTTTGGGGGTGCCCGCTGGAAAAGCGGTCCGGGTGCAGACCACATATTAGGCTCTGATGCCTGACAGCGTGTTGCAATTTCGAGTCCCGATCCTGACGACCTTTGCTGCGTGTCACTCCCCGTCTCTCTCCCTGTTTCCTGTCTACTTACTGTACTATCAATAAAGGCTACAATCAAAACATATCTTAAAAAAAAAGTCCAATCCCATTGTTAAAAACATGATTAAGGTCTGGCAAGATGTTCGGAAATATTTGTGCGATATCATCCCCATTTCTCGCTTCAGCCCGATTTGGGGGAATGACGCATTTGTCCCGGGTAGGGCGGATGGAGGTTTTAAGCTTTGGGCTGGAAAAGGAATCAAACAACTAAAAGATGTTTTTGGCAAAAATAAGACTCTGCTCTCATTTGAAGAACTTATGGCTAAATTTAATATTCCTAGAACACACCTGTTTAAATTTTTCCAACTCAGGGACTTTATAAAGGTTAAACAATACAGTCTCTGACGATTCCTCCTCTGTCGATAATAGAAAGAGCTCTCATCAGGAATCCCTTTGAAAGGGGCATCATATCTGGGTTTTATACCCTCCTGGTGGACTTCTCGCCTGAAACATCTGAATCTAGATTTAATGCCTGGAACTCTGATTTACAAGGGGAACTAACAATGGATGAGTTTAACACAGCCTGTGAGGAGGCTCAAGCACAGACTAGTAATACTCGTTTAAAAATGCTGCAATATAATTGGTTGATGAGGGTGTACATCACACCAGAAAAAATGAACAAATGTAATTCTAATATCCCGGACACTTGTATCAGATGTAACGATGATAAAGGCACTCTGTTCCATTGTTTGTGGGCATGTCCAAGAATAAAGGAGTTTTGGGAGGAGGTTAGAAAGGAGCTACAACGGATACTACTTATTAACATTGAGCTAAATCCAAAACTCTTCTTATTAGGCCTTTACCCGATCGGCCATAGGATAAAAAACAACGAGATAAAACTTCTGGATCTTGGGTTTCTACAAGCCAAAAGGGTTATCGCCCTTTCATGGAAAAAGACAGGGAAACCTAGCATCGCTCAGTGGTTTAAGGAACTGTCTTTGTGCCTTCCATTAGAAAGAATCACATACAGTCTCAAAAACAAACAAGAGCTGTTTGAGGGGGTGCCCGCTGGCCTGGTGGTCAAGGCGCATACCACATACTATGATGCCTGCTGGCGTCGCCGGTTCGATTCCTGATCCGGATGACCTTTGTGTTTTCACATAGAAAACACAACGTCCATTCAGTGCTTGTTTGACCAGGGAACTGCAGAACATGGCAGTTGCAGAGAGCAGACAGCCTGGTCTTCACAATTGGTTGCAAGATGCACATCTGTTAAAACTTGGCCACATCCTCTGCAGACAGATAAACAGAACACTAAAATCTACAACCCTCGGAATTCTTTTTTTATGTTTTAAATCTCAATACAGCAATGCTTTCATAATTTGTACTGTAAAGCCACAGTACCCCGCAGCCTTTAATATCTGAACGACAAACACGAGAGAGCATAGTGAAAGTGTCTTCGAAGTGTCAGTGACAGATCCCCTTAGCCTCCACACCACCCTGTGCTGCTGGCTCTCTGCGCTCATCACCGCCAAAAGAGGGCTCCACACCACACCACAGCACATCTCTGCACACCTGTCTTCTGTTCCCAATCTCTCCACCTGGCCTTCATTGGCAACCAGCTCCAGAGGCTACAAGAGCCTGGTTGGCATGCAGCTCAGCGCCAAGTCTTAACCACTCTACGGTTGGTAAAGTGTAGCTAGCCTTACTAGATACCCAGTGCCAGAGCCAACACTTATTGTTTTCCTTGTGGAGTTATCGCTAACACTGCGTCTCCTCTCCTCTCTAGTTTTCCAGGATTCCGAGCTGAGTCGGGGCAGCCAGCGGAGCCCACACCCCTCTTCTATCCCCTGTGATTAACTTTGTGGTTAAGAAAAACGCCCGTGTTGGGCTTTAACCTTCTATTTGCCTCCTCCTTGCTGTGCGCCTGGGTCAAACACACACACTCACGAGTCCAAACAGTAAGATCTGGCCGTCTGGACCCAGCCAGCATGGAAGGAACACCCCCACCCCCTATTCCGCTTCAAGTCCAAGGCCAGGTTTTGGATCAGCATTTTCGCCTGTTGTCGGAGGCATCTGATGCCATCACCATTATGCAACGGGAGCTTCGAGGGGTTTCGACTCAACAGCAGTCTCAGGCCGATCTGCTGACGCACCTCACTACCCTGGTTAGCAACCTCTCCAACCAGGTCGCTGCACTCTGCGCTAAGCTCCCCCCATTCCCGGGTTCTCCTGCCCAGCCTGCCCCAACGCCAGACACGGTCCTTGAGCAGGTGACACCACCCAGCCAGGAACCCCGCCTTTTCCCCCCGATCCCCGCTATAACGGTACCTTCTCCTGCTGCCGGGAGTTTCTCATGCAGTGTGAGTGCGTGTTTGATCTCCAGCCCAGCATGTACTCCACTTCCCCGGCCCGCATTGCTTACATAACCAACCTGACCACCGGAAGGGCACGCCGGTGGATTTTGGCTAGTCGTGAGGGGTCGGCAGCCTACATGCAGATCTACGAGGATTTTGTGATGGAGTTTAAAGCTGTGTTCGACCACGACGTCCAGTGGCAGGACGCAGACACAGCTCTCTCCAATCTCCAGCAGGGCTCTAGCTCTGTAGCAGATTATGCCACTGAGTTCCGCATCCTCGCAGCCCGCTGTGTTTGGAACGAGCCTGTGCTTCACAGTGCGTTCCTCCGGGGCTTGGGTGAGGCTACAAAGGACACCCTCGCTGAACGGGTGAGACCCTCCAGTCTGAACCAGCTCATCTCACTCTGCATTTCCATTGATGAGCGTCGCCGTGAACGCCAGCGTGAGAACGCATCCCAGCCTCACGTTGCTGCCAGGCCACCTTCCTCGACCCCGTCCAGTCTCACCCGGCCTGTGCAGGTTCCATCTGCCTCCCTTGCTTCCACTCCACTCAGCTGGGCCGAAGCCGTGTGGCTCCCAGGGGTCGTTTGTCTCCGGCTGAGCATGAGCACCGCAGACTCACCCGATCTACTAATGGCAGACTAGAGTTCTCAATTCTCCCCCAACCCGTATACCGAAAAGGGAAGTGAAGGTCAGATTCACAAGAACAGAGGAACGAAAGGTTCATCCAAGCAGCGGGGCCAGAGACCACCGGTGAGATATAAGTAACATGCCTTATCCTGATGTATACTAAATTGTTTATTGTTGTTGTTTATTTGCTTGTGTATTTACAGGTTAAATAACCTGTTGGCTTTCTGTAACTATGAGAACTTAAGAATCAGTATCAAACTTAGAGGTAGGGCCTCTGTCAGACAGACCCCTGCTTGCGTTTCCTGGCTTCAGGGACCTGTTTTTGGACGTCATGTACTGCAGGAGCTCCATCTGTGGTTTACAGAAGGGAAGAGGTATGTTTACCACAAGTGTAAACTGTTTAACCAATGTGACTACCTCTGGGATGTCTTAATGCCACGTGTATATTCTCTTGTCTGTCTTAGAATAAACCAGAATTGATTGAACTCATACACTTTCTGTCTGGGCTCAGTCTTTTCCCGAGGGGGGCACACGTGATGTCAGTCTGACGTCTCGTTACTTAGACTACGTGGCTACACGTGCAGTTAAGGATAGGGATAGAGTTAGTAATGGGGAGAGTCGGACGAACATAACATTGGAGCACCCTTTTCCCGATGCATCGTTCTTCCTTTGTCCTTTGTCCAGTGTTAGAGGCTGCAGGCTGATTAGTGAAGCGTACACAGGTGAGTATCGACAGGCTACTGCAAGGCTAATTAGATAATGGAAACAGGTGTGTAACTGGGAATGAGGTGAGACTGCAATGTGGGAGTGGCGAGCAGTGTTGCCAGATTGGGTGTTTTTTTTGGGCGGTTTTCCGCCTGATTGGACAGTTTTCCGCCCAATTAGCCAAAATAGCATTGGGCAGGCACAGGCTTGTTTTTAACATATCTGGCGGGTTTTATTAGCCTCACAACACAATGTTTTTTGTGCAGTACAGTGTGTAAAGTCTGGATTCTACCCATCTGTCCAGCTGGGGGTGCAGCTGCACGTGGAGTGTCACACTGTCGCTGTTACCTGTTTAATGCCGGCGCGGGAGGAAAACGTTTTTATCGTGTATGGTCACTGGTTATTATATTATATCTGTATGTATTGCGTTTCAAACTCGATTTCGCGGTCTTACATGGGTTTGGCCGATTTGGGCTGTGTTTTATTGAGTTGGGCTGGTTTTAAGTTGTGCTTGGGTTGGAAACTGTCATTCTGATCTGGCAACCCTGGTGGCCAGTGAAAGACAGAAGCAGGCAGAGGCAAACAGAAAGAGGGAGATAGACAGGTTTTTATTTTGTCAGTGAAGAAGGTGGCAATTGCATTGCAGGCTCTGGTGGACAAATATTCGGTGCCATGGCATTGGTCCGACATTTCACTGTTCCTACATCCCATTAGTCCGATTCTGGTGAATGTTAACCTGGTGAAAATACTATGCCTAAAGGCGACCAGACACGGGAGGATTTGTTGGCCACTCTATGGTCGACAGTAGCAATCAAAGGATGGATTGATCCTGTTTTTAGCAATGTCAGAGAAGAATGAGCCTAGAAATGACCTTGGCCAGTTAGTATTTTGTTTGCCTTTCAGAAAGTGAAGGTTAGGTTCTCATTTGTACGTGCACATGGCCACAACATATTATTACAGCGTCATTTGTAGCCTATGTGTGCACAGAATTTACAGAGGCTGTGCTGGGTAGACATTTAAACGCTAAAATCCACATCTTGCTGCTAACAAATGCTTCGCTAAGCACATTTAAAACAGCTCTTAAAAACTATCTTCAAAATAAGTAAATCCTACAATTTCTTTCTTTATTATTATTATTATTATTATTTTGCAAATTATATACATTCCCTTTGCCCTGCTGCTAGTTACCCAAATTGTTTCAAATGGTTTCTAAATGCCATAATATGCACTTTAATGAGTGTTTGGTGTTGTAAAATGTGAACATGTGATTTAAAATAGGTTAGCTGCATTGACTGCACACTTATTAGTCTTGTTTCTTGTGTATATTGTCTGATGTATGTCGCTGTGTTGTATTGTTTAGTGTTTTTTTGTTGAAGAGGACCACAATGGTAATATGCCTTCGGGCTTTTGTGTTTTTTTATCCTCTGTGTGTCGGAAAGGGCCAATCAATCAATCAATCAATCAATCAATCAATCAATCAAAACAAGTAGGTTCATTCTCCTTCTCACGCTGACAAATGTGTTGACAATTTACAAAGCACTTAAAACCGGCCCAACCATCTGCGAATGTGGGGAAGAGGACCATACAATGCAGCACTGCCTTGTCTGCCCTCTACTACCCAACCAGTGCAGCATAAAAGATCTTGCAGAGTTCAATAAAAAAGCAAAGGACTGTGTCAAGAAATGGGAAACTGTCATAAAATGCTTCAAAGACACGAAAAGAAGAAGTGCTTTGTGATGTGTTTGGGTGGGACGGAAGGCCTCGGGGATGTGGCCTTCCGTTCTCTACTAACATCCCTTCCTGCTTCCCTACACCACTGGACAATGCTCCAGGTGTCCTTGACTCTATCTGGGCTGGCTCCCAAGCTGTGGAATGATGACCTCACCTCCCCCCTCAGTCAGGACTGCAGACTGCCATTTTCCAGTCTGAAAAAGGTTCCCTCCACCTTCTCCCTCAGTCAGGACTGCAGACTGCCATTTTCCACCGCAGTCTGAAAATGCTCCCCTCCACCTCACCCCCCTATAGCGCTCCTCTTTCTTACTGTATTATTGAGATGGACATTCTGTTTGCTTGAACACAGATGACCCCTCCGAGTACATGACATGACTACATGACATCAGTTCAGCACTTTTGGACAACAAAATACATGTCTGTGCTATGCACATCAATGCATTTAGACATCAGTGCATTAACTGCATTTAGAACCAGGCACAATCTCCAAAAGAAAAGGTCTAAGGCACAAGTTGATCAAGTCCATTTGACATATTAAAGTGTCCAAGATGCCGCTAAAGTGGACAGGGAGAAGCATGATGCTTATCGAGCCATATACCCCTGGCTCAGTTTGCAAAAATGTCAATGTTTACAGCACACAAGAATACATAATGTATTTTTGCACACATACATGCAGCATACCCTCCCACACATGTGACCCCCGCTATTTGTCACGCACACTCACAACTCTCTCTCTCTCATGTGAGCAGTGAGCACCAAGATAGCAAAGAACTATACAGAGCACGAGTGTCACCGTAGAATGGGCGGCGTGTGTGTGAGAGAGAGTGAGAGAGTGAGAGAGAGAGAGAGAGAGAGAGAGAGAGAGAGAGAGAGAGAGAGAGAGAGAGAGAGAGAGAGAGAGAGAGAGAAAGAGAGAGGGAGAAAATATTGAGTTCTGTGAAACAGTGAGCAACAATGCATAACATAATAATGGAGTTACGATATGAAAAACTGTAAAACAGCTGATGTTTCTTCTTCTTGAAGGTAAGGCATTAGCCATGCTTGTGTGTTTGATTGCTTGCTATAACCATTCTATTCACCTCTGGTCCCAGATTACATTAAATTCAGGAAGCACATTTGATTGAAATATTATTTGTAAACAACAACACCTTCTTATTCCCATATGAGATACAATAATCCATCACACAGAAATAAGACAGGAGAGTGATCAGAGTGAGAATGGAATGTTTACTATGGAGAGAGAGAATTCAAGACAAAGGTACAACAGAATAATCAATGGTTCGTGCTCTCTCTGACAAATTATGTTTTGACATGAGTATAAGTATGGTCATTTCATCAGTCAGTGGATGACGTTTCAACAGTTAATAGGATATGTTTCTTGTCCACACATCACAAGACTAAGAGTCCATATACAGGGTTCCTGGGGGGAGAGGTGTCCTTGCTGGTGTCTAGATGACACCAAATGTTCCAGGCCGAGCCTTAGAATACCAAAACAATTCTCATTGTTTTCGGAACAGGCTCCATGGCAGTAGATAAGGTCTGATTTCTACCAGACGGAGACCTTGTGGGTACTGTAGTGTACATGACCTTATATGACACAGTCACTGTGCCATCAATATGTATTGATAAAAAGATGATATGAACCATAACAAAATACCTATCAACATTTTACATTACATTGGCTGTGAGGCAGTTGGAAATGGTAAACTATGAGATTGTTGTAATAACATCCTGTTGCAACATGATCTGACTCCGCTAATTGAGACATCACATGATTGACTGACTTATCTATCATCTGAATACCAGCCTAGCAGCCCAATCACAGGTTACTGTGGCCCAGGAGTTCCACCCAAATTATAAAGCAGCTGATACAAGCCCACAACACGTAGAGGCAGCGACGTGTTGTGGTGGGCCAGTCTGTGCCAAGATGCCAAGGACGAATTTGTGTCCCAGTCTGGCCCTGAACCAGCCCTGCAGTTTAATTACTTTAATTAAACTCCAAATAAACATATTAGGCTACATAGCCCCCCTTCTGACAAAAGCTCAACCTCCCCAGCCCCCCCCCCCCCCCCCCCACACACACACACACACACACACACAAACGCATGCACACACACGCACACAAACACACACACTGCTGTATCAGAACACTGTCATGCTGTTTAGGTGTCCTAAAAGCTAAGTAATTTGGATCCAGTTGGTTGTTTCAGAGAGTTATTATGTTCTGTTAAAAAAACAAGTTCTCACTTCTCTGTTGACAGCAGGTGCAGAAGGCAACTGTACTTTTGAATAGAGCTACTTTGAAGTGTTTTAAAGGAGTAATTCAGCACAATCTTTTTTTATTTCCTATCAATGACACACCCTGTAGGCCTATTGTTTTTGTCGCATTCCTGAGACAATAAATTCATGACCGGTGGAGTATCCCGTGAATTCAAGGCCTCAAGGTGTCATTGAAAGAAAACAAGTCATTTTTTGGGGGCGAACGACTCCTTTAGAAGCACTTCAGTAGCCTACTTTCTTCTTTGAATTTCAAGTAAACATTTGGCTGGACAATCATTACTTGTATAGTGAGTGGGAAAGTCCTGTTCTGGCGAAGCCCGAACTGGCGAAGTGGGGATTTGTCTCCTACCGTAGCGATCTGGCGAATCGATTGTCCACGACACTGCAAGCGGCGCGAAGGCCAGCGGACCTTGGTCCTGCTCTTCGCCCCCGAGCGCCGCAGGCGCGAGTGGCCGCGACGAGCGGGCCAGGGCCGCGCGGCCGGCGGAGCGCCGCGCGAGTTACGAAGCCGTGGTGAATGCAATCGTTATATTTATGCCCAGGCCGTAAGGCCTGGGCAAGCGCACGATAAACGCCCTGTCCAGAAGACGTTCGCCAGATCGCTACGGTATCGGACATTTCCCCACTTCGCCAGTTCGGGCTTCGCCTAAAAGGTACGTGCCCTGAGTGGGAAAGTCCTGTTCTGGCGAAGCCCGAACTGGCGAAGTGGGGATTTGTCTCCTACCGTAGCGATCTGGCGAATCGATTGTCCACGACACTGCAAGCGGCGCGAAGGCCAGCGGACCTTGGTCCTGCTCTTCGCCCCCGAGCGCCGCAGGCGCGAGTGGCCGCGAAGAGCGGGCCAGGGCCGCGCGGCCGGCGGAGCGCCGCGCGAGTTACGAAGCCGTGGTGAATGCAATCGTTATATTTATGCCCAGGCCGTAAGGCCTGGGCAAGCGCACGATAAACGCCCTGTCCAGAAGACGTTCGCCAGATCGCAACGGTATCGGACATTTCCCCACTTCGCCAGTTCGGGCTTCGCCTAAAAGGTACGTGCCCTAGTGAGTAAGTAATGTGACCGTCCGGGAGGTGGTTGTGTAATCATTGAACATGGTGCTGTCTTGTCTTGTTAGTCACAAGGTGTTTCTGGGAAAATCTACTGTAAAGCACGGGTTTCTACCACCCTTTAGGCACATGCACGCACGCACGCACGCACGCACGCACACACACACACACACACACACACACACTACACAGGATTAAATGTAACAGTGTTATTACTGAACATAACAATGATTACAAGTTCCAGCTCCAGGATAACGTACTGCATGACGCGTTGGAAAATAGAACGCCGTGGCAGAGGCAACATTGGACTTGTTTAGGAAATGGTCTAAACAAGTCGTGATTGAATGCAACATAATTACAATCTGCCCGGGCCGGGACAAGAGCACATCAAAAGACAGCAACTCCCCCGGCAAATAGCAACCACCTGTTTCACCATAGCAACCACCTACTACTGCTCCATAGCCCCGCCCCCTTTCCTGATTGGTTGACTTTTGATAGCTCGGAACTTTTTGTGGGTTGACTCACTGGACTTGGTAGAGAGAGTCCATGGAAAGTCATCATCCTACTGTAGCCTAATGCTACAGTGCTAAAATATATTCAGTAAATGTTGGTATGTGAAACACTGATTATTAGGCTATATACTGTAAGAAAGTGTATTTGTATTTGGCACAGTACTACAGCTAAGGATTCTTTTAAACTGTTATAATCTTGAGAAACTCTCTTGCTCTCACACAGGCCTGTACTTTCCATCCAGACATAAGCCACTTGTTATGTATTTGTGGCTGAAATTATACCCCTCTCAAGCTGCCAGTGACCATGCAAGAGAATTGTTTTCAGTACATCAGGGATATAAATAAGATGGACGTGTATGAATAGTGCGCAAGGGGGAAGAAAAAAAACACATCAAAGGTAAGACTGATATATGTATGTCTTGTTTGTATTTTATCTTTATACAATCTAACTAATATATTGAATCATTGTAATGGCATTAAATATAAAATTATTTTCACAAAAATATCATACATATTATAAACTATGCTATATAACAATTCGGATTTGAAAATTATGTAATTATTTGTTTTAATTAATAAAACATGTAATAAAAGGTATAAAACCTAAAACGACATAAAAATATACCAAAAGACCTTTAAAGACCTACTCTTGTTCTTCATCTTTTGTGAAATTATGATGACTGTAAAGCATCTCTTGACAACTGGTCAGCAAAAAAAAAAATAAGAAAAAAAAAGATGCAAGATGACTAGTAACTGTAGTAAGCTGCTCTTCTCCCTCATCTAGCCACAGCCAGCTTTACCACAATAAACTGTATTTGATTCAATCTAAATTGAGTTTCCTGCCACTCCCAGCCATGAAACTGAATCTATCCTACAGTGGCCGCTATACTGTACCTCTAGTCTACAGCATAGCCACTCAATGCCATATCAGACATTTATGAGCATGGCGACCTTTGAAAAGCAATATTATGCCTGTGAATAGGACATTTCTTACATGCTCTTGGTGACATTAGGCTTCTTCCACACCACAGGCAACGAACACCAGTATATCCTCACTGTCGGGCAGAAACCTCGTATCTCCAAGTTTCAAATTTGTAATTTTTTCGCAAAGCAAAGCACTGCTTCATCACACAAGGCTGTCACACAAAAGTAGTGAAAACAGCAGATCTACAAGCACACAACGCCTTGCGGTGCGAGGCGTTGTGTGCTTGTAGCTCGGCTGTTTTCACGAGTTTAAATCGTTTTAAAAATGATACAAAAAACAAACAGTTTTGGACATACAAGGTTTCCACCCGACAACGACGATATCCAGCTGTAAATCGCTCAGTTAAGCCAAATTCAAATGGTGTCGTATAGCACACAATCCTGGTCCATAACTCAGGACTACACGCAACCAGGCTACTGAAAGAGCCATTAGGCTTGAGGTGTTTTGCGGCAGCGAAGTGTTCCCTTGCTGGTGTCTTTTCTAACCCAGAACCTACTGTGTCCAGGGGCCCCCCTCACTTGTCACACAGCTGAACTGTGCCCAGAAATAGGCTTGGCCGGTGACTGTTTCCCATGCTGCCAGAGGGTCCTAGTTATAAATAGACACACACTCATATCCTGAGTGTTCCTTTAACTCTTGAGCCTTTACGGGTCCTTTTTTTACATTCTCAGGATTAAAGTAACACTCAGGATCTTTGCTGTGTAGCTTGGATAATTGTGCTTAATCACGTTTGGTACTGGAAGTGGGTGGGCAGAGCTTTTTTCTGTAGTTTCAAATGAGACTCTGGTTTATTTACAGTACACACTGTGACTGTCAAACAGAGCACAATAGACAACGTTTGCTGTCCCAACTGCTACTTAGTTCTCATTCTCCTCCTTTTTGGTTAGCAGGGAGTGTCAACAGCGCCACACACTGTTACCATGGTGGTGACAGAGAAGAATTTCGAGAATTTGAGGTGAAGATGCATCGTTGCAAAAAGTTTGCAGTCATATTCCTGCTTCTGGCACTATCGGCTCTGATCTTTCTGCTGCGTGACATCAGCTCTCTTGAGGTGAGAACTTGATGTTGAGTGAAAAGATTTCATGGCATTTCATTTCTAAACATCAACAAGCAAAGAAGGCCTGCATAACTCAATACATTTATACCCCTCCTCCTTTAAAGGGATACTGACACCCTCCTAATACGTGAGCAGGCCGTGGTTTTGTATTGTCACTCTTGCTAATATTTGTAATCCCCTCTCTTCAAACCTTCAGATCACCCAGCGGATCACACTTAAAATCAATTTGAACACCATTGTCCTCGAAGGTTCTCCTCCTCGACGCCACAACCTCAGCCTCTGGAGCTGCCAGGGACAGAGGCTGACGCCCCAGGATGCTCTGGAGGAACGCTCCCTCCTGGGCTCCATAGACTGGCCCGAACATCCACACTTTCCCACAGGCGTGTACCTGAAGCAGACGAGCGACCCCGCGCACAGCCACTTCACTATCCTCCCGGCAGAGGGAGGCGGAGGGCGGCACGTAGGGGGGCATCTGCGGGCTCTCGTCCAAATGCACGACTTCCAGGGACAGCCCAAGCGCTACGGGGGAGACGTCCTGCTCGCTCGGCTGCACGAGCCCGCCCTCGGCGCGGGCGTGGCAGGGCGGGTGGTGGACCACCTGAACGGCTCCTACTCTGCCGTCTGGCCCCTGCTCTGGGAGGGCCGCGCGCGGGTAAGGACGGGACGATGCTTGTGAACATTTCATGTCACAATTATTGTGACCAAAGAATTTTGCCATTTACCCCCAACATACATTATCCTGGGGAGGAACATTTGCCAAAAATAGCAGATCTCCAAGCTCACAACACATCGCGTTTGCGACACGTTGTGAGCTTGGAGATCTGCTATTTTTGACAGAGAGATTTGGTAGAGAGTGAAAAAAAAGACTGTATGCAAGTACGTTATTTCCAGGTCCGTTGTATGAATTATAGAGGGTCTAAATAAGTGGTACCACGTACCGGATATGGAGCCCGAGCTCTGCAAATAAAAGGTGAATTGATCCCAGTGCATGACGGAGGATAATTTCACGATAAATGTAAATCTCCACGATGCGGTTATTGTGAGTGTTTTTTTTTCTTTCATCACAATAAACAATAACGATTATCATCCCATCCCTGTGCCCAGGTGGAGGTGACACTGGTTCATCCCAGCGAAGCTGTCTCCGTGCTGCGCAGACTGACGAGGGAGCAGCCGGACAGGGTGTTCTTCCAGAGCGTGTACAGCTCAGGCTCAGTCTCTGAAACCACAGTCTGTAATGTTTGTCTGCCACCAGGCCAGCAGCCGCTTTGTAATTACACAGACCTCCACACGGGAGAGCCCTGGTACTGCTACAGGCCAAAAAAGCTGAACTGTGACACACGGGTCACCCACGCCAAGGGAGGCTTCAACCAAAACGTCCCATCCAATGACCAGATACTCTTTCAAAAGTAAGCAAAATGTACTTAAGGTGCCAAAAGTAGAAAGTACTCATTATGCAGAAGCAGAATGTCCCATATCTAGTGTTGCGTTGGTCTGGTCACATGTGTACACGCCGTCCCCCGTATCTTTTCGGAGAATTGTCACGCCTCTCGCGCCACACAGACATGCATCGATGCAAATCAACCCTCAAGTTCACACCTCTACAACGTTTACAAACGCTTTAGTGTCACAGCAGGTTGATTAATGCTTATCAATACACCATTAGCCCCATTTCCACTGTAGGGCCAACCCAGAACTAGACCCAGAACTTTCCAGAACCAAAAACTTTCAAGAACCTGTGAAGTTCCGGGACCAAGTTCTGCTTATGTTTCCATATAACCAGACCAAACTTTAGTTCTACCTCAGGAGCAGGACCTAAAAAAAGGTTCCAGGAACCTTGTTTGGAACCAGGCCGTACGCAATGGAAACAAAACCAGAACCAAAACAATAGGTTCAGGTTCCTGAAAGTTCTGGTTCCACCTTGCAGTGGAAAAGGGGCTAATGTCTGACCTCTTGACTCCTGTAGAGTAGGTGTTGAGCGACGTGCGCGTGACCTCATTAAAGTTACGTTCCCCCATACATTGATTCAGCAATGCAACACTGCCCATTTCACGTCAAGTTTTCAAATGAATACAACTCTTTAGTCTATTTTCAAACGGCCGAAATGTATATAATCAAAATCTACAAAGTAGCTAGTAACTAAAGTTTTCAAATAATTGTAGTTTACAAAAGTACATTTTTTTAGTAGTGGAGTAGAAGTAAAAGTAGGTCTACTGAAAATTGGAAATAGGCTATACCAGTAAGGGGTGCGGGCACACTGACCTTTGATTCTGCCTATGCTGGCGGATTCTGACAATGTTTTACAATGCGAATGGGGCGGGGTTTTTTTTTTTTTTTTTTTTTCATAAATTCGTGAATGGCAACACACCGCTGCGTTCCCATTGAAAAGTCTGAGTCTGCCGCACAGCCTGGTATTAAAGTTTGGTGTGACCGCACCCTAAAGTAAAAAATAATGTATTTAAGTACAGTACTTCAGTAAAATGTACTTAGTTACTTTCTGTCTCTGGTTTTGCTCAATACTAAAGAAATGTTGTGTCTATTTCTCCCCAGTGTAATCAACATGAAAGTCCAAGTTAAAGCTTCAGGGTTTGACAGTGTCAGAGTGTTGCCTAAGGAAAAAGGTGAACAACGACTATAACTATGTTATTAAATGGGTATGCTATTTCACCTTTAAAACACTTCTGGGCTCATTTTATCATCGACTCTGGATGTTGTGTTTGTGGAAGTAGCTTGTTTCAATATTTAGATATTTGATATCTATTTGATCAGACTCCCCATCCTATAAGTCCACTGAACTTTAAACTCCATTTTAACCATGTTAAAATTGAAAACACGTCTGGTGGCTGATATTGTCCTTCTGATGCGTGGGGGGCTGTGTTTTTTCAATGAATCAGTCGCTCTCTTTTTTTTAAGATTTGTTTTGGAGCCTTTATGCCTTTATTGACAGACAGGACAGTAGACTGACAGGAAACAGGGAGAGAGATGGGGAGTGACACACAGCAAAGGTCATCAGGTCAGGATTCGAACCCGCGACACGCTGTCAGGCAGCATCAGTGCCTACGTGGTATGTGCCTGGACCGAAAAACTGCACATTAGAAGGACAATATCAGCCATCAGAACCAGGGATGTGTGTTTTCAATTAATCTATGGATACAAATTGAAGTTAAATGGCCTTGGCATGTCTGAATATCAAATAACTAAATATTGAATCAAGCTACTTAAAAACTGTCTGGGGCGCACAAGCCAGAGGAGATGTTAAAATGAAATACGCCTTAGGATCTTTAGAAGCTGCAGTCAAACCCACCTCTAAGAGGGTTTTTAGAAAGTGTCAAAAAAACACCACCGTTGCCCCTCAGTTTGGCCTCCAACCAATGGCATGACCTGAGGCCACTGTGGCCATAATGCCCCAGCTGACTGTACGACTTTTTCCTCTCTTTCTTGTCAATATGTTGTAGACAGTAGCCACCGGTGTCTCTTTCTTGTCATGTAGACACCAGTGTCTTTCACTGCATGTTTTATTTGATGGCCTTCCTGCCCTGGTATTTGGCCTTTGTGCCCTAAAAAAGTTGACAACACCAAAGGCCAAGTGGCCTTGCCCCTAAAATGACAAAATTCCAGGCCTGCTGATGCTTTCTAAATGAATGTTTTACTTGTTCACTGTAAAAGCCCCGGAGGTGAAGAGCTGCAGCGTGATGCCTGGAGGACCCTCTGGATATTACTACCAGGGAGTGTGGCGAGCCCTCGCTGGCGTCGCAGTGCACCAGTTCAGCAATGCCTCTGCCATCACACAGTGCCTGAGGAACAAGGCTGTCCACATGTATGGCGACTCCACCGCTAGACAGTGGTTTGAGTACTTCACTGCAACTTTACCAGGTAACACATGAACTGTAGGCCAGTGATTCTCGCCAATTTCAAGGACCCCCAGTTTGATAATCATTAAAGGCCACCAACGACACCCATTTGATAAAATATTTTAACTCTGGGACCCCAATCTACAATGTATCTCTGAGAGTTACAGACCCATTTGGACTCCCGAGGCCCAGGGCCTAGTGGTCCCCGGGGCTCTTGAATGGACCCTTGTAGATATTTAACTGTTGAGAGCCTAAAATGAAACCAAATACATTTTTACAATTTGGTTTAATTTTTACAATTTGGTTTAATTTTTACAATTTGGTTTCATTTTACAGTCTCAAGAGTTAAAGTATTGCTAAACATCTGCGTTACTTGATTTACAAGAAGTCTACACAATTAGAGAATGTAGAAGAATTGTTATTTTGGTCAATGGTTGCCTGTTATTATTCCACATTAATACAGCCTTGGGTCTGAGAGGCTAAATCTCATCAAATGCTGGTCCGTGGCACACACGCCCAATAAATAATGGACCTTGTTAGGAAAAGGGTTTATAACCACTGCACTAGCACATGGTTTCATGTCAAGGACTCCCAGATTTACTTTTTATTTAGTGACATTAAACTAATCCTTATTTGGCAGGGGAGTCGGTAACATCCAGCTGGGGACTCATAATTTAGCACGTTACCCTTTTACATATTCACATTCACATATGCTACAGTCACTTACAGTAGATTATATGCCATGTGCTTGAGTAGAGACAGATGCTGATGTCTACCTGCTAGATCAACACATGCATGTTTTCGAGGCACTCTGATTTAGCTCTGTATGTCGCTCTGTGTAAGAGCCTGGAGCTCTCCCCCAACTGTGTGGAAACCTGTGATCTCTCTGTTGCAGACCTCAAGGAGATCAACCTGCACAGCCTAAAGCAAGTCGGGCCATTCATGGCGGTGGACACCGGCCACAACATCCTGGTGAAATACCGCTGCCACGGGCCCCCGCTCCGCTTTGCCACCGTTCCCACCAGCGAGCTGCGCTACGTGGCCAACGAGCTGGACGGCCTGGCGGGGGGCCCCGACACCGTGGTGGTCCTCAGCGTCTGGTCCCACTTCAGCACATTCCCCGTCGAGGTCTACATCCGTCGGCTGCGGGGCATTCGCAGGTCAGTGGCGCGCCTCCTGGACAGGGCTCCCAGGACCCTTGTGGTGGTCCGCACGCCAAACCTCAAAGCTCTGAACCTCTATGAGACCCTGACCAACAGCGACTGGTACTCGCTGCAGCACGACAGGGTGCTCAGGGCCATGTTCAAGGGGCTGAGTGTTGTTCTGGTGGACGCCTGGGAGATGACGCTGGCACACAGCCTGCCTCACAGTCTGCACCCGCAGCCCCCCATTATCAAAAACATGATTGATGTTCTCTTGTCTAACATCTGCCCGCAGAGGTGACTGACTAGGCATGGTGTGATAATGTTAAACAAGTCTAATCGTGAGGCTATCAGGATCCACATGCAGTAGGAACGGCGTGGCTCCAGTGTGGATCTCAGTCTTCTCGTGGTCAGCCCCTGAAGGCATTCATTTATGATGTTAAGATTCTGGATTGTTAGTGCATAAATATGGGCACATCACACCCATTCACTGCACTGGCTTCCCATCTCACGATCTCTGTTAACTCTGTTAACCTATCAATGGATCCATGTTAATGCCCCCTCCTCAGTGTTGCAGTGCTGATTCAATGTTTTATACAGGCTTGTTTCTTTGTTAAAACACCCTGTTTTGACACTAAAGCGTTGTTGAGGTGTGAACTTGGGGGGTTCTGGGATCAATGCATGTCTGTTTGCGTGAGAGGCGTGACCCCTGCTCAGAAGATATATGGGGTTGCGGGGGCGTGCGCCCCCGGACTAATTCAACACTGCTCCTCCTACCTCAAGGAACTGGTCAAGCCACAAAATTTACTGAGCATATCTTTCCCGGAAGTTCTCCTACGCAATTTTCGTCACGAAAGTATCAGGTTACAGTTTGCTTCAAGCCTCAAGCAGCGACGCAGCGAGACTGCCCCCCCCCCCCCCCCCCCCTTCCTCCGAGAGAGAGGGAGAGGGAGAGGGAGGGAGGGAGACAGTGAGCTGGAATATAGGCTACCCCTCTCCCACTACTTACATTGCGCGTGGAATGGATCCAAGTACAACATTAACCTCTATGCTGGATGTGTGAATCACCTAAAAACAGCGATGTTTGACGAGACACACGTGTGTTTGTGTAGTCCGTTAATAACAAGCATGGTACGTTGGTAGCGATACTTTTGTACTTTTACTTGAGACCTGAAGTTGGGAAGTGTTACCGAATATGTGTCGTGTTTCTATGCGAGTCTAGAACGTAACTCGACAAGTGTTATCCTTATGCATAGATTAAAAGCTGCCATTTCATTTGCCTTGATGTTGAAAGTGAACACGTAACGTGTGAAATCAGTGGTGGACATTTTAGACTGAAGTAAAAGTATCAATGAGCAGAGTGAGACCAGCACAACAGAACAGAACAGAGTAGCTCAAACGGGACCAATAGTTTGTCAATAGACAGTGTCCACTCTTGCTGTAGCCTCGCGTAACCCATGAGTCCCTGCATGGGCTATAGTGCGCACACATGACAGATTTGGTGAGAGGCTGATAGCCTATTCATTCACTTCACCTATATACCCAGACAGTACAGCGACATAACGCCGATACCTACTCAACCTCTGTAACAAAGGAGGTTTGCTCATTGGGATGATGCATTTGCGACGTCGCTTGCCACACGGCACGGATATTTTTAAATTTTCAACATGTTACACCCATAGAGTTATAATAAGTAGTCTAGGTTACACCACGGACAACCGCTTTTCGCTTGCGTCGCGTGTGTGTGTGAGTGAGTGAATGAGTGAGTGTGCCTTCATGCCTCGGAGATAGAGAGAGCACAGATACAGACAGCGTCTATAGCTGCGTGAGTATGATGTTTTAAGCATTGTTTCCCAAGTACTGTGTGGGTCTCGACCCACGGGTGGCTCGCGAAATGGGACTGTGTGTGTGTGCCAATGTTGTGTATTGTAACTGCGTCTTCTATTGCAAACAGTGCTAAACTCTTCAATCAATCAATCAGTCTAGATACAACAACCTCGCAAATTTGCCTACAGCCCCCCCCACCCCCACACCACTCAAAAGTCCTCAATTCAACATATAGGCTACGTCAGTAAAAGTACAAAAGTATTGACTGTCAGCCCAGACTACACTGGACACCTTACACAATTGTTCCTGTTTCCTGAGTTATTGGTGTCCGACCAAGTGTGCCTTTTTGTTCATGATAGATATTGACAATAAGGTATTGAAAACATTTTAATCTGAATTAAAACCTAAACCCTTATGTTGATCAAATATAGAGCAGTCCTGCCTGAGCGCCCCTAAACCCCTTATGTTGATCAAATATAGAGCAGTCCTGCCTGAGCGCCCCTAAACCCCTTATGTTGATCAAATATAGAGCAGTCCTGCCTGAGCGCCCACAGGGCGCGAAGCCTTTCTAGTTATTATTATTATCATGTCAGTCATCAATGATGTATATCTATTAGGTAAGGATGACTCGAAGACAAAGGCCCCTTTAACACACATCCAAAGTCACATCACATCAATCACAGCCAGTGGGGGGGCTTTTAAGCCGTGACATCATTTTGTAGGCAGAGGAGAACTCTGCCCCCAGAGCATTTTCTGTCCCTCGCTATTTCAACAGATCCGAGACAAAAATAATGACTAAAGTATAATTCTAACACTTTCCTTTCAACAACAAAGAGAAGAAAAATGTGTAAATAGTAAAAATAGTAAAAAGATTCACGGAAACTGGGGGCAGAAATTCTCCTCTGCCTACAAAATGATGTCATACTTAACAGCCCCATACAGTCCTACACATTTAAAACAACTACAAATGAAATCCAGAAAGTCAGTGAACGGCTCACTGTCCATTTGTCCAAACAAACATTATCAACACGAAAAAACACGACTCACCGATGCAGCTCAAATGTCAAAAGGTGAAGAAGTTCTCTGGCTCCACAGATGTCATGGAGGTTGCATGTGATGATGATCCTTCAGTGCAGTATTTTCATTGTCTGGAATTTATTATGAAACAAAAATGCTGGTAAATGAGGCTAGTGATATTCCTGTCAGTAGCGTATGGCCAGCTGTTTGCAACTTGAATCAAGTGTCTTCAACAGGGGGTCCGGGACCCCTAGGGGGTCCACAGAGTTACTACAGGGGGTCCTCCAAATCTTTCAGTGATAGAAAAACTTTTTTTCCTTTTTTATATTAACCATCGGCTATTTTCGGGAAAAAGAGGTTTGGTGTAGAGGGGAAAAAGAGCAGACTTAAGCCTTGATCAGAGTCTGCAGTGAAGAGCTATCCACCGCAAATTTGAGGTGGAAAGCTTTCCACCTCAAGTCAGAAAATAAGTGAAGGCCATCATAGTCCGTCACGGTGGAGTCATATTCACCGTGACTGACTGGTCCAGTTTGACCAATCAGTGAACGGGGTGAAGAGCCTATCTGTCTGATAGTAAAAACAGAGAGATGTGTCGGGATTCGCGGTGGAAAGCTCTTCACCGCGAGGAATGACGTAACGTTGTAGTTTCATGACTCAAAAAGACTACACCGCGGAGCCGACTCTGATCGAGGCTTTAGTACAAAGTGAAAGGTCAAGTTTATTAGGTATTGACGGTTCAAGTGGTTAAATATCTGAAACACAAATTGACATAAATCCAAAATACACTGACGATTGTGCTGTCAAACCATGAAACTATTAGAGGTTGTGGGGGTCCCTGCTTCATCTCTCTCTTAACTAAGGGTACCTTGGCCTGAAAACGTTGAAGCCTTAAATTTTCCTTATGGCTGTGAGCTAATAGAGCCTGTCCGCTTGCTCAGGGAACATACTCCATGCATACACTTTAACTGAAAAAAGTCCAAAGACCCAACAAAAGAAATTAGACCTTTGCCTGGGATCCTAACTAGAGAAAATAGCAGATCTACAAGCTCACAACGTGTCATTTCGCGCCACATTTTGTGCTTGTAGATGCTGTTTTCACTACTTCTTGTCACTTGTTTTTTTTTTTTATTTATGGAATTTCTTAGATTTTTCTTTGGTTTCTTTATGAAATTACTGAGAAAAATCATTGCATTTTGTTTTTAATTCATGATTATTGTTGTTACTATAATTATTATTGTATATTATTGCTTTTTTTATGTTTTGAAATAATAACAATTAAAAACAAAATGTATGAAACCAAAAATGAAGGGCTAAAGCCAAGGTCCTCCCGACTCCTCCGAGACCCACAAATGGGTCCCGACCCGGTGTTTGGGAACCAGACAGTGATGTAGACACAACATTCCAGCAGGTGGCGGTATTTAATCCTCCAGAAGCTTCTCGTTCGTCTTCCTCCTAAATGAATGAAGGAAAGGGTGTTGGTGGCGTCGCAGGTGTAAACCACAACCGCGTGTAGTTGGAGAGGCAAAGAAGTGTGCGTGGTCACAACAACAATGGACGATATCAAAGTAGAAACGGTACGTTATTCTGTCTTCTACCGTCTAAATGCTCAATGATACGAAATGGAAGCCTTTGCTACGTTTATAGGTTAGTTTCAAAGTAATTATTCGCCGACGTTTACCTCTTTAATTTGCTTGCCTTCCACTGCCTGCTTGTTGTACGACGGACGGAGATCTTCGATCTTCAAGCTATCACTGCATCACTGTCGCAACGCGACGTGAGCTTGTAGATCTACTATTGTTGTGCAAGGAACTTTTTTTTTCTCTCCACGTGCTCGCCTTGTGCAGTCTAAAAGTGTGTCTGTCAAGCAATAAACAAATAAAACACGTAACAACTGCCGAAAATACTCTTTTAAGAAGTAGGGGGGAAACGATTTTAGTCTTTGGGAACATATCCTTGTTTATTGTTGACGGCATAGTTATTATCACATGCATTAATTATGCAAAACATTGATATAATGGGGCCTGTTTACATGCAGCAGCAGGTTGAGCAGAAGCCAATGCTATTTGGCCCAGCACCAGCAGTCACTGAGGACGACAATCACAATCTAACCAACATAAAGGTAATCTTTCAAGAACAGACTATAACTGAGCTCCAGTTAAATGAAAAGGACCTTTTCTTTGATGATGGCTAGCTAGATTGACAAATAGGTGACTAATAGGCCTACTATGAAATATATCTGTCTTCCACAATGCTGCAAGCAGCTCTTGCAAGGGCCAAACAGAGGGCCTGTGTGTTTGGTCTAACTAAACACAATTTAGAGTCAAGTGCACAACTTCTAAGTATTCATCAATATAAAAAATAGTAGTTAAAGTGCACCTCCAGCTCCAAGTAGGTCAAATAATAATGTAAATAGTAAGAATATGAAATGGTAGTGCAATATCAATTCAAAATATTACTGTAAATGAAATCTCATGTGATTTAAATTCTGTGGTATCGGGATAGCATAGACTGGCATACTCGCCGATGCCAGCATTTTGGGCAGTATCGACAGCTTTTCCGATACTGGTATCCGAACAACTCTACCAACCTAAACTTGTCATTGTGCAGAATACATCCGTCATTGTGCAGAATACATCTGCCATTGTCAAAGAAGACTGTGAGAGCTCAGAAGAAACAGCCCAGCCAGTGGAGATCCAGGACCAGCTGACACCAGAGAAGCAGGTCTGGATTCAGAAGGACTTCAGGATTCAGAAGGACGTCCGGATTCAGGATGCGTCTGAGACCAGCACTCCGATAAAGGTATAGGAGGAGCACGAAGACATTAATCAACTAACCTTAATTTTATATAATGTTTATTTGACAGGAACAATAAAAAAACAATGTGTTGAGGTCTTAAAACATGAAACCATTGAATTGTATATGGGGTTTATAGGCTAATTTGCGACCCCAGTCCCTGTTTAGGCCTTTCTATACAAATACGGTATCTAACTATTAATTAAATAATAATTGACAAAAAGGACATGCGTGAAGTTCGAATCTAAACGAGTACAAAAGTAATAACATTCCCAAAATACCTTCAGCTCCTCCTGCTGTTATTAGGAAATAAAGTTACATAACGTTACTCCTTGTGGAGTGGGACAACTCATGGATTAAAGTTCTACTGATTTCAGTCATTTGGATTCCATAGAAGGCCAGCATGTCTTCTCACTCTTCTGTCAATGGAAGCATGTTGCAGAGCGCAAATAGACGAGCTACAAGCTCTCATGTCACGCTGCAATGTATTGATTGTAGATGGGCTATTTTCTGTTTATGTTAAGATTGAAGTGGTGAACAACTAGCAATATGTTCAAAAGCATCTTCCATAAAGTCTGAGATATTTCATAAAAGCAAAGGTTAAAGCCTGTTCATTTATTGTCAATAAGGTCTGTTTAAGTGTCCTGGCAGTATTTACTGATCCCATTTTTCCTATTTCACTGAAACCGGTTGTTTCATTCAAACTAAACGGTTAATAATATGCACATTGAAATGCAGTCACCCATATGGACTGACATTTCAGAGGAGTCATGACACTGTAGTTGTTGTGGACATGCTTTGCTTATGTAGCTTGTCAGCTCAATTGTTGTTAGCTTGAAGCTCTGTTCTTGTCAGCGAGTGGCACCGTCTACATTAGGCAGTGCTATATCATCCTGAAGCGGTCGGCCCCCCGAGCGGTCGGCGTGTGGTCGGTGGAATACATTTGGGTGAGTGTGAATTAGGGCGAGTGGTCTGTTTACCTCCTGAATAGACAAACTCTTTCCCCGAAACACGCTTGTGGGTCAAATCCGGCGACCACGGAACGGTCGCCACCAGGTATTCTTAACTATGCTTAAACCTAACTTAATCCTAAATGTAACCTCTGTAAAACTATGCCTAACCTTATTCCTAAACTTGGTGTGTTTAGGGTCGGGCCTTCCGGCATCAGCCTAACGTAATTTAATGTGTTGTTTTTTTAGGCAACATCTCCCAGTCAGACCTCAGAGGAAAAACCACAGACAGACGAGATCCAGGGCCAGACGTCACCCGAAAAGGACGTCCAGACTCAGGAAGCATCTGAGACCAAGCCAAAGGTAAGAGAAGAGAAGTACAACGACGTTGATCAACTAACCTTCGTGAACCTTTTATTTTCATACCGTAGTTCGGTGGTTCTCAAACCTTTTAGCTCAAGACCCAAAAGAGAAATTACGTTTGCCCGGGACCCAAACTAAAATACTGAAAAAAGTTGATCTACAAGCTCACAACGCGATCTACAAAGCTCCTGTTGTGTTGTGAGCTTGTAGATCTGCTATTTTCACTACCTTTTCAAATTGATTCGTTGTTTTTATTTATGGAAATACATTTTTTTAATTTGATTTATGAACTACTTCAAATTGTGAAAAGGTGATTTTCAGTAATCGCGACCCACTGTTTGGTGAAACCGGGCCTCTGCTGATGGTAGTTTTTCCTGTGTCTCGTGGTGTCAGTGGACTCCAGGCTCCCGTTGCCGGGCGGTGTTTTGTGACGATGGGATGGCGTATCCCGCTGTGGTGCTGTGGGTCAAAGGCGACCGCTGTCGCATTCGATACGAGAAGTACGACAACGAGGAGGAACTCGACGTCAGCTTCCTGCTGTCTCCTAACGAGCTCCACGGACCCCGAAGGACCTTCACCCCCCAGGTAGGACACATGAGGAGAGAGTCCATTCAAAATGTATTTGGGGCCCCATCTTGCGTGCCGCTTTACCCCATATGCCTCAACATTTTAGACTGGACCATCTACATCGGCACGTTGTGAGCTTGTTGATCGACTAGTTGAACTATTTTGAAATGTTTTTCAAAATATTGAAAAGTAAGGGGTCAAACTATTACAATGAGGAGGAGTATACGGGGAATGGGTAGAGATACAGAATAATACTGAACAATTTCACTGCTGGTTAACCAGATGTGTGAGTAGTCTAAAGTCCAGTAAACGCCTTGTAAAACCGCCAAAAAGTCGCTGGATAAGAGTGTCAGCTAAATGTCTCAATTGTAAACGATGAAACCGAAGACTATCCAACAAAACTTGGCATAAGACCTGAAACCGTTTTCTCTGAGAGTTTCGCCTACATGTGTGGTTGAGTTTTTTTGTTTTTGTGTGCGTTTTGAGTTTGGAGACAGACCCAGGTCCCGCTATAAGGCTGACACACACCCTGGAGACGGCAGAAGTTTCCTGAAGAAACCAGTTGCCAACCCAGGAACACCTCCACCCGTCACCACTGGACAGGTGATGTGTGCTCCTAGAAGCGTGTGCGTGTGCATGCATTTGGCCAACATCATTTGCAGCCTTTAGAGTCACTTTCTGTGTACTGTGTTTGTGTGTTCTTGCAGTATGTCTAATGGGCTACATGTTATTTGTTAATTATTTACCATCCGACATCTGAACAAAATTCAGGCTCATAAGAAAAAAGTTCTTATTGACAAGACACCTTTCATACTCCTTTACTGCCAACCAAACTTGCTCAGAGATCTAAATTCCCTCCCCGACTCAATAATCTGATCGAATTAATAACAGCCGTGTAGCTTGCTCTGTGACGGTGGAGTGTTAACTCATACCCTGCCAAAAAGACGTTTTCTATAATAAAAACGTCTTTTTAACTATGGACCTCCCGAGTCCCTGCCAGACGTCTTCTGGACGTCTTTTTTTTTTAAAATAATTAAAAAAAAAAATTGAAAAAAAAAAATGTTGAAAAAAAAAAAATTTGGACCTCCAACAGTGTACTAGCCATGATCGCGATCGCGAAATTGCATGTTTAACCCCCATACCAACCCCATCTTTCAAACATGGCAGCCATGTTTGTTTACATTTGAAGAAAACATAAGGGCTGCCTTCTCCTGAATGCCTGAACGGATTTCCAAGCAGATTTTTTTGTTTGAAAGCTGTGAAAAGCATGCACATGCATAGTGCATGATCTGTGCACGAATGTGTGCACCAGCGTGCACACTATTTTTTTAACCCTTTGTTGGCAAACCGGCAATATAAGAGGTCCCACTTTAAATATGGCACTGAAGAAGTTAATGTGTACATCTGGGGTGGATATTTTAATACCTGGATACCGGACATCTGTCACGGCAGACTATGGAGATTTAGCCATTTCTTGTTTCAGTTTGTGTTTATGCATGGTCCTAGAGTGGGATAGAGCTGTTTGTAAGAAACTCCTTAGCCAACGCCTGTTCCTACCGCTTTCACTGTTGACAGAATGGCCTGGTCTGAATGCGGAAATAACAATATCACAACCACCAGGCCAATCACACTTGTCGGAACCATCCGAACAAAATTCGGTATGGTCTAGGACAGGGGTCTTCGACGTTTTCAGGCCAAGGACCCCTTAGTTGAGAGGGAGATGAAGCAGGGACCCCCACAACCTTTTCATAGATTCCATATAGTTTCATTGTTTGACAGCACTATTCATCAGTGTATTTTGGATTCATGTCAATTAATGTTTTCAGATATTTATCCACTTGAACCGTCAATACTTAATAAACTTGACCTTTTACTCTGTACTTACTACTTGGTCTGCTCGTTTTCCCCTCTCTTTGCCGAAAATAGCTGTTCTACAAGCTCACAACGCCTCGCGCTGCGAGCTTGTAGATATGGACTTTAGGTTTCAAGTGGTTTGTAAAAAAGGAGAAAAAAAAGTTTCTATCACACAAAGATTTGGAGGACCGCCTGTAGTTTGAGGACCCCCTGTTGAAGAACCATGGTCTAGGATCAGATTCCTCTCTCTCTCTCTCTCTCTCTCTCTCTCCTAACCTGAAGTTGTTCTTCTCCTACAGGATTCTGCCACCAACACTACTCCTCCTCCTCTTGTTTCTCCTCCTCTGTCGGGAATGGAAAACGGCAATGATTCTGACAGCGCCATGGCAACCCTTTCCGGCATGCTGCAGGCCTGGTACATGTGTGGCTACCGCACGGGACGTTACATGGTACCTTACTGTTCATTCATTGGTTCTCTAAACCTTTTCAATTTCAAGGACCCCCATGACATGGAGACTACTGAACAAACACTCCTTAGCAATGATTACTATCACAATATAGAGCTATTTAACACGAAATATCACTTACTGCAATATCACACTCCAGATTGTGCAGAAGTGTGATCAAGCACAACATCACATAAGATGTTGGCTAAAAGCGAAGTTAAAAAGGTGGGTTTTAAGGTTGACTCTTAAAGATGTTGACTGTTCTTGCCTCCCTGATTTCTTGAGGCGTAAAGATTTTGACCGTGCTTTCCTCCCTGATTTTCATGAGGTAATGTGTTCCTAAGGAAATTTTCTTCTGGGTATTAACTCTAATCTGAATACTGCTGAAGAAGTACTCTGTGGCCTATATATTTTGTGAGTCCTTGAGATGGGCTGGGCCCATACCATGTAGGGCTTTAAAAACAAGAAGCAAAACATGTGACTGTTATAGTTTTATTAATATAGCTTATAGTAGAACTCGTATACAGTTGTTCAGAAGTTCTTCTCCTCTACAGGTTTCGGTCACCTGCAACTGTCCTCCTCTTCCTCCTCCTCTGTTGGCAATGGAACATGGCAAGGACATTGATGCGGTCGCCGTGGCAACCCTTTCCAGCACCCTGCAGGCCTGGTACATGTGTGGCTACCGCACTGGACGTTACATGGTAAGAGTCTAAATGCCATAGCCTGGAGGGACGGTCATGCTCTCAAGTCATTGACTGGCAGGATTCAGAGCATTTTTCACCAACCTTGGAAAAATCTCTGAATATTCTGCGTCACTCCGATCCACGCATGAGAACATTCAAAAGACGCCCACGGGTGTCCTAGAATTGGAAGATAATCCTTGTCCAAACGCAACCATCCATTTGGAAGATGAAGACTTACTTTTGATTGTAGGTCGGCTTTATGTCATACGAGTATATAGTGACAACCAAAATAGGGATGTCGGGTTGAAATTGCTTAAAGAGTTGACATAATATGTTGGCATGGTCTGTGAATAAATAAGGCTATGTGTCTGTAATAAACAAATGATTTGTGTGTTCCAGACTCTGCTGCAGAGAGAATAAGGACTCCGCTTCCACAGAACAAGGTACCGTCTCTGAACCCTCTGATTACTAACGCCAGGGCTCCACTGCAGCTTGTGTGTCTTGCCGGCGTCTTCACCGAACGCAGCACAACGTAGGCAATGGAGCACCCTTCATTGATTAAAAAGGGAACATTCCCTGCGTCGACGCAGGCATGACGCCTCATGGCTGCAGTGGAGCCCTGGTGTTACTGGGAACCATCAGGCTAAATCACTGGTCTGTAACTCTCAGCTAAATAGGCTCTATGCACAGCAGCCATATTGGAAAGAAATTGGGCCTCTTCCTTACTTCCTTCACAGGTGTTAGTAATGATACTAAATAATGAAGGCTCTGTTTCATTCTGGTCAAACCGAATCATGGTGCCAATAGTGTGCATGCCTGGGTCACTAGAAACACCAGTGGGTCCCAAGTTGGGGTCTAGGGGCCCTCATGTTTCTTTGAGGTTGGTTCCAAATGGCTCCTTACAGGCATGTAAGGCTAGGGCTCCACCAAAATGACGGCGTCGGACGGCGTCAAAAAATGAACCGGGGCGAATTTGAGCGTCCGGCGCTGACGTTGACGTCGGCAGTGGAGCACCCTTCATTAATTAAAACAGGAGCGTTCCCAGTGTTGACGCGACGCTCGACGCGCCCGGTGGAGCCGGGGGGTAACTCTGAGAGTGTACAATTTACAAAGGGACCCTTAAAGGTCCATTTGTTCTCTCTCTGGGGCCTTTTCCACTGGCAAAGAAGTGGTTCCAGAACCAGTGCCTGTTCAACTTTCTTGGGAACCTTGGTTCGTTCTTGCGAACCAGCTTGCTTTTCCACCAGATTGAACCAGAGCCAAGGATTTGGCTCTGGAACCACAAAACACAAGGATTTTGTGGTTCCGGTTCTGAACCAACGTTTACGGTTCGGAACCAACGCCGGTTCTCGGTGAAAAAGCACACCTCTGGTTCATCCCATAGGCAGGAGAAGGAACCGGTTCTTTGCCAGTGGAAAAGGCCCCTCAGAGTTATGATGGTCCTTGAAATTAAAAGCTTGAGAACCACTGTTCTACACTAAATGGAACAGGGCCTTCTTTAGTATCATTGGCAACACCTGATAATGTTAGTGTAGATTTGGGGGTCCCAAAGATTATAATGGTATCAAACATGTGTCTGCGGTCTCATGCATATCAAACTGCAACTCAAAAGGTTGTCTATCTCCAGGGTTAAAGGTTTTTACACACAAGTATTTCTATTCTATTAACCAACTTTCCATGTTCTTTTTTTTAACAGATAAACCAAAACCCCTGAAGCTCCAGGCTAAAGATTGTATTCCAGGGCGGTGGCGTTATCACACAGACGTGTGTTGTTTGTTACTAACTGTTATGTTTAATTTTTACTAAACAGTTTTTCTGTTATGTTTGGATGTTACTAATGTTTTTCTGTTGAGTTTGGTTTTTACTAAACAGTTCTTCTCTTATGTTTGCTTTTACTGAACAGTGTATTGTCTAAGGGCACAGTGATGCAGCACTTTTATTCTAGTTACGAGGGCAGACTCTGCCAATGCATTTCAATGGAGCAGTTTGCTGCCATTTGCGGATTTCTGCAAAAGAACGCTCCATTCCCATTGAAATGCATTGGCAGAATCCACTCTCACAGGTAGAATAAAAGTGCGGTGTGACCGTGCCCTAAGCCCATCTGTTCAAAATTTGACTTTGGTTAATTTTCATGACTGCCCTCCTGTGTTCACTTGGGGTAATATATATGATTATATAGTCATTGGTCTATTATATCAGTGTTCAGAGCCATGATAGTATTATTCTAACATGTCCTAGTATGACATTTCCTCCATGTGTAAAGCACTGTGATTAAACTTGAATGTGTTTCATTTCAAGGTGACACCCACATACTGCCTGGTTATAGTCTTTCTTCATTCCCTGCCAGTGAATGCATATGGATAGAAATGTTTCAGAGGTCTCTTCAATAGCCTTGCTTGTGCCACAAATACTGTACAAAATATTAGTTCAATTCTTCTAAAAGCCTGCTTAAACTTATTGATGAAAGAATTCATTGACACAAGCTAATTTAAAATGGCAACTCTCTTGAATGTGATTTTTGTACAGCAAATATTCTGCGATATTAAGGTTCATTTGTCAAACTTTTAAAAGATGTGCATAATATACGATTTCTTCCATTTAGAAAAAATGTGATCTCTCAAATGGTTCAATCCCGTTCTCTCAATTGGTCATTTTACAACTTTGTGTGTGTTTTTAATGTTTTCTTTTACTGCTTTAGCGTTAGCGATTCTAATGATTTTGATTTCAGTGGGTTGGGGCATGCATACAAGTGGCTAAATAATATATTTTTAGACAATAAGCCCATTCCCAAGATACACCGCAATCTTTCATGGGCAGCCAGATGTGACTACTTATGCATGCATGTCATGTGTTACTGTAAATAGTAATAAAGAAATCACCGGAGTCTAAAAAGACAAGTTTAGCCACTTGTACGCATGCCCCCATCCACTGAAATCAAAATCACTAAGACGATAGAAGGCAGTAAATGAAAACATTTTCACTCATCTTTTCTTTACTCTAATCACAATCTAAAATATAAACCCTTGTAAAAAAAACAAAGCTGTCCTTTAATATATGCCAAGGAGGTAGTTAGAATGTAAACTGAAGATGCCTACTTGAATGAATCAACTATGTTGTTGTAAGTTGTAGCTTGTTAGGATAACATATTTTAAGCATTTGTAAAGAGAATATTTAGCAAAAGCCGGTTGACATTCCATTAATTTAGATTTTGGAATGATAGCACTTTATTTGTTAAATATAAGGCAGGCTTTGTCAATGTATGAAAACTTAAAAGTAACCAAATGAGACCGATGCGAGAAAAATAATGTTTTATTTACATATAAGTTGACAGCAGAGTTGGACGAGAATGAGTAAAGCGATGCATCATTTATTGCGCTTTATTAATTGGGGGGAAAAATGCATGTTTTTGCAAACTTGTGGAATATAAATTTAGATTGTGTCATTAAGGCACAAGTATGTTTATCTTTCAAAGTTCAAATTATTTGGCTTTGGTTAAACCTCACGACTGCCCTCCAGTGTCTACTTGGGGTCATTATATGTTTGTCTGATGACATGTCAATATTTGACATAATCTGAGGTAGTATTATAATAACTAGCCCTCCCTGAGTAATGCTAAGTGATTTTAACTTTAATGTGTTTTTCAGACACCCACATACTGCCTGGTTATAGTCTTCAGTCCCATCCACTGTATGCATACAGTATAGAGATTACTTAACAGCCTTGAATCACAGTACAATAGACACTACCCAATAGCAGGGTTTCCCAAAGTGGGTGCCTCAGCACCATAGGGTGCTGTGATGACAGTCTAGGGGTGCCGCAGAATAACTTTATATTATTCATCAATATTCTTAGTAAAACAGACCTAATTTGCACTATACTTGATTGAGTTCTCTTTCCATCTATGGCCAACTCTCTTCACCAAAAATAGCCGATCTACAAGCTCACAACCCGTTAACAGTGTAAAGGTTATTTACAGGGGTGCCCTGAGCAAAAAAAAAAAAAAGTTTGAAAACCCCAGCCCAGCCCTATAAAATGTTCCTATGAACTCCATAAATTGTGATCCTTCCAAAGGATACAGATTAAATCAGGTATTTAATTATGTCTGTATATATAATGAGGTTTACACTTTAAAGCAATATTATGAGGCTTTTTCTTATTTTTTTACCCATTACAACTGTCATAATTCAGCATGAATGTATTCATCTTTTTAACACACTCTTCACAATCTTTTCACTACTTTACAAAGTTGTCAATGGGACCACACCAACTTACTTATTCATTAGTGTGGCTGCCTATCGACAACACACTATAGTTCTCTCCCAACTTTATCTACCTGTTTCCGCAGGAGTTTACTGGAGATTATTTGGACCACACTTCCGGTTTAACAGCAGACATACAAGCTCACGTCGCGTCACAGATGCAGCCCGTTGTGAGCTTGAAGATCACACTCGGCTGCGGCGCCGGAAGCTCGGTACAACGTCTGCGCAAGGCACTATGGGGCGTTGGAAACCCGTGGATAGAGTAAGACTTTATAGATCAACCCCAAAAGTCCAATGAGTTCAATGGAGTGTTGCAAGCTTGACATCACTATATAGCCATTACATATAGCCTATAAATAGGCAACCACACTTGCAATTTCCCAGAATTGCACCTTTCTAGTTATTTTTAGGAGAAAACAGGAGTGCAGCTGCCTTTGTCTCTGCTACAGGCTGAATATATAAGATTGAAATTCACAGACCTCCCCTGAGTGGTCAAGAGACAGTGGAAAGAGGATACATTCAGAGGGCTCGGGATAACACAGATGCTATATACGGAATCTCATTTACTGTTTTACTATTATGTGTGTTCCAGTATCCTGTGTCATTCTTCTTCAACAGCTCAATGCCCTGACCTTCCACATTCTCATTATCGTTGCACAACTGTCTGTTCAATTCGAGGCGTTCCACATTCCACATAATCTACATTTCTCTTAGGCCTTCCTCTAGGTCTGCCCATGAACCTATTATATCTTTTGCGCTTCTTCATACACCCGCTCTCGTTTTGCTTCTCCTCATCACCAGCATTTTCAGCATTGCATAATGTCTCTTTCATCTGAACTTTCATCCTTGGCTCAGGGACAGTTCCATGATAACGCTGGATGTGAGTTTTCAGGCTAACATTGTAATTAAAGGACTTGTCACAGAGCTTACACTGGTAGGGTTTCTCTCCAGTGTGGAGGTGCATGTGGGACTTGAGGTTGCACGACTGGGTGAATGAGCGCTGGCACACCTCACATACAAACTGCTTTGCTTTTGTGTGCACGACCATGTGTCTCTCCAGCGAACAGCGTCGGGGAAAACCCATGATGCATATGTGACAAATGTGTGTTTTGGGGCCTCTGTGAGCCAGCAAGTGGTCACGGCGCTCTAGCATCTTGGCAAACACTTCTGGACAGTCAGGACATTGATAGGGTTTCTCTGCAGGGAGGTGGCTCTGCTCGTGAGCAAGTTTGTCTGGCTTTGTTGTGAAGGTGGAGAGGCAGTACACGCACGTGTGTTTGTAGCCTTCCTTGTGGATGCTCTTGTGAATTTTTAGATTACGCTCAGTGGAAAATCTTTTGCCACACACATTACAAGAATAGGGCTTGATTTTGTACTCGCACGTGTGAGCCTTCAGAACGAAGACGAACGTTCCGCATTCAGGACAGAGTTGGCGCCGGCGGCCAGAGTTTAGGCCAACCGGTCCATCCGCGTCAAGCTTATCTTCCTCTTCTGTATCTGCCTCACTCTCTGCAATCTCACCATGTATATCCTGGTGCTCCGGTGGATTCCAATCCCTGTCTGAATCGCGATCTCCGTCATCCACCTCACTACTTTGTCCTTCATCCGAGGAGTCACTTTCATCACTAAAAGCAATCATTTCTGTAATTTCAGCAGCAGAAGTTTCTGGACCACTGGTACAGCTGTGAGCGTCACCCCAGGGCACTGCCTGTAGAAAGATAGATGGAGAAGAAATCAGATGAGCAGTGATGTCTGCGGTTGGAATGATTGATGCATTACATTGCAACACATGGTTAGCTTGATAGCGGTACCCCTACTGTAAAAGGTGAGCTAAACATATTCAAGGCCTGGCCATATTTCATAACACATTGTAAAATTGTACAGGTTAACTGTTAGCTGCAGTTATAATATATGTGTATATGGTATCAACATGGAAAACACTGATTAAAATCTTCAACCTCATTTGCATATGTTCCTTCAGGACTTATCAGGAGTGTTGGGGGGATGCTGATTCCAGTGTCAGTCGATCCCAGTTCATCCTGTACCGGGGTCGTGCCGTTAGGTGGTTCACTTTCAAAGGCTGCAACTGCAGGACTGGGTTGTTGTGGCAGGACAGCGTTATCTTGTCCTTGACATGTCTTTGCATGGTTATTACCAGCTATATCCAAGATAATGTCTTTAGCGTAATTATGGTAAATATGTACTGGATGTGTTATATCAGCTGGAAAATGCACTGCAGCATCCGACATGTCATTGTCTATCTGAGTTGCAGCATGATCAGTTGTCCTTGGTAAACACTGAACTGACTCAGCACCTTTAAAGTCTGTAACTACAGCTACTTGTTTATGTCCTGACTGTCTTTGATGTCTCACAGACACCTGTAATACTGACTGAGCTGGAAGGCTGTCAAGATCCTCGGGTTGAGGAGTAGTAGTAGTACCTCCCAGGAGCGCATCCAGAGTCTCCTGCCTTTGACGCTTCTGAGCTCGGTTTTCACTTGCTGTCCGGGGCCGGGGCCGTTTTGACTCCTTGTGAGGAAAAATAGTGGGCACGGCATCTGGTTTTAGCATCACCCTACAACCAGCTCCTGTGAGCTCCTTCATCAGCTGCGCACGGCTAAACGTCTCGAACGAATCCGGAGAAAAGTGGCGAGAACAAAGACGAGGGACTTTGGGAAGTCGTTCTCTTCCACAAGCATTTTCCCATTTCTTTCGCCAGGTCTTGTCTCTGGGAAAGCTGTGAAGACTCACACACTTTTCCTTGCTGTCTTTCACAGAGTAACCGATGCAACCGATAGCAGCACAGAGTGGCATTTTGGGACCAATTAAGTGCTCTCAAAATAACAAGCTCAGCATTCAACACAACAAACTAAAGGTTGAACGTGTGCAGAAACAAACCACACCTCGCAAACCCTTTCAAATTCAACGGCATCACTCGCGCACGAAGCATTTTCCAAAATATTGCCACTATTGACTCGGAAGATAAACATGCAGTCCGTACTGTAGTTGTATCCGGGTTCAATGCTGGCAATCGACTTGATATGATGCACTACCGCCATCCTCTGGACTGTATGACCCAGCAGCTTGTATGAATAGAGTAAACTATGAGTACAAACCCCAATGGGACCTCGATGCAAACAAGCCTAACAGCTTTCTTGTGGACTTTAGTTGACCTTGTACCAGTGAACTGTACTGTCCTGTGCTTTTTCCTATGGAAACGCCTAATAAAGTATGCGATCAATGCGCTCGTGAAAGTGGTGGGCTAATGGGTGGACCTCTTATGGGTTAACTATGTTTTTTAATTCAACATATTTCATATTTCCAAATTCCAACTACCTATTAGTAAACACGCTGTCTCTTCATCTGGTTGAACTTGAAGCCACACTCGAGGCATTTAAAATTATGGTGCACTACCGCCATTTTCTGGAATGAGTGTGAGTCCGCAATCTACACCATCTGAGCTGGTTCAGTTTAGACAGGCTCTGCATGGGATGGATTTGATTTGACAGTGGTCATTTAAGTACTCAACAACCCCAGTACTTGAATCAAAAAAATGGATTGCATTTTTATAGCGCTTTTCTAAGCAAGTTGCGAACTCAAAGTGCTTTACAATGGTCAATTCATTCATACATTGGGAAGTGAAGCGGTGAACAGTCAACGCCAGCGTCCTCACTTCCCACATTCACACAGATATCTAGATACTTCTGGTTAAATATTACTAAGCAACACGTGAAAGTTGCTGTCAAATGTGTACGTAACTGCTGGAGTACTTAAAGGAGTAGTTCACCACTTTTCAACCTGTCTTCATATAATACGTCCTCACTAATGTTCATGATAAAATATCACAATTTTTTTTCTATTCAGTCCAAGTCTCCTAGGATAGCTGTGGGAAGTTCAGAATCCATCGTCTTGTGACATCATGATTTTCCACAAAAAAACTTTAATCAATATTTTTGAAAAAAATATTTAGATTTTTATTATCGCGAGAACAATGGCTTCCACTTTAAAATTGCAACTTTTCAGGAATAGAAAGCCTGCAGTTTCTATAAGCTGGATTGGCAATCGATGATGTCACAAGTCGATGGGTTTCTGACCTGCCCACAAACCTCCAATGAGGAAAAAAAAGAAAAAAGCTATTTTTGAGTGAGGACCAATTATATGAACATAGGTTGAAAAGTGGTGGAGTGCCCCTTTAAGTTTGCTTTACTTTGTGTTCACTCACTGCAAGTATTTCATCAAGCTTTAAGTACACAAATCTGAACTACCTATGTTTACTGGACATTAAAATAAACAAAGTAGCCTATGTAAAGCTAATAAGACAGACACTTGCATACACATTTTCCTGTGATTTATGATGAGTCAGAATGTAAAAAAATGTATTACAGTACAGTACTTTCATTTCTTTCATACAAATATTGCACCCTGAAAAATCATCATTCTGAAAAGAGTGTCTGTTTGTGTTGTATGTGGTCTTACAGCCTGATAAGGTCAACAAAGTAAATCAAACAAACATAAAATCTGTACTATAAAACTAAAGTCCTGACATACACATCCCCTTGCTGGGTGGGAGTCTTTGAAATTAAAAGGTTTGAGAACCATCAATCTACAGTACATTCTACACAGTCCCTTGCTGTGCCCTCTCTGCCAGCACGCTGGCTGCACTCTTCCCCCAAATCATCTCCATCTTCTGGACGTGGGCCTTGGATGACTTGGAGAAGGTGCTCTTGACGATGTGCAGGGGAGCCGCCTTCCCGCTCAGGTACACCTTGTTGATGCATTCTGGGAGCCACGAATCTCCCCTCTGCTGCTTCTTCTCCCCCTCTTTTTCTTCTCCTTTCCCTGGCCCCGTTCCCCTCTTGCAGAGGGTGGCGGCGTGAGCGAAGATGTATCCGGTCATGAAGGCGTCGAAGCCGGCCCGGTGCGTGCCCGTGCCGCCCTCCGGCTTCTTACTCTTGACGTCCGCTTTAGGGGAGTTGCAGGTGCCGTTTCCTCCTTCTGCTAGAGCTGTCACGAATACAAAATGAAATTGACACAATAACAATTTAATTTTTTTTTTTTTGGCATTGAAGACTGGAGCATACAAACTTAATTTCTGTTTGACATTTAGACTTCATAATCACAAACTACGTGACGCGTTTTAAGCTTGTAGATCTGCTATTTCTCACATTTTTTAACATGGAAACGATTATGACGATTATGCAAAATAATTGCGATTATCTAAAATAATTGCGATTAGACGATTATGTAATAATTGTGACAGGCCTACCTTCTGCTCCCACAGATTCCATTTTCACACCGTTGCACGCTTCGTCGTCAGGTGCGGTGGTGGTGGCGGCGGTGACAACAGTGGTGGTGCCGGAGACACTGTGGTCTTCGCTCTGACTGTTCTCTTCCGTGCCGTTCAATCCCTGGGATGACTCAGTGGTCGCTGGCCGGTCCTGGACGGCGGCGGCGTCAGGTCCTTCTTCGGGATCCACTTCCATGCAGGCCATTTTATTTTCAGGCGCACCTTCAAAGATGGAGGCACCCTCCGCCACCTTCCTCTTCTTGTCTCTCTTCCTCTTCTTCCTGTTTCTCCTGTCGTCTGTTCCCTTCTCGTCCTGATGGATGATGAGGTCAATGTCGTGGGATGAGGTACACTGGGAGCCGTGGGGACACCAGCCGAATGCCTGACCCACACACACACACACACACGCGCACGCACACAGTATTGTTGATGTGAAATGTATTGTTTAGGAAGGCCTGGACCCCAAATATTGAATTAAATGTCAGTAAATAAATATTACGGTGCTACTGTTATCAACAATCATTATTATATTTTGGTATTAGCTGTAGAATTGAAGTGAGTGGGAGTGATCTCCTAGCAGACCTCCTGAAGCTCTTTCATTACTTAATCAGATACTTAATGACCTCGGAGACAAAAGGTGGAATACCCTAGTTATTATTATTTCTCTCCATCGTTTACCATTTACTTACAGAGAAGCGCTCGCAGACGTTGCCGGGCTGCCCCTCAGGAGACGCCATGGCCGGACACGCTCTGTAATCTACATAGTTGGACATCTGACCAGCATATTGACAGAACTCCACCTGGACATGAGGTCCGGGCCTTCCTGATGCCACACTGCGACTGTTGTCCAACTTACTACAAGGAGGCATATAAAAGCACGGAGAGAGAGGGAGAGAGAGAGAGAGAGAGAGAGAGAGAGAAAGGAACATTGTGGGAGAAAATAAGAGTTGTATCAAATAGAAAGAGCAGGCAAAGGAGGACGGGTGAAAAACAAAGACAGGATGTCAGTGGAAGTAGCGCTGTCCATCTGGTACACAATAATGTTTCACAACTGAACAGCTGATTTTTCTAACCCTGGGCCTATAATAATGTTATCTATTCTAGGGCCAAGCCTTACACTTGATTCACACCAGCACCTACTGCAACAGCATGAAGGCAGTGGTTACCTCCTCTCCACAGACAATGCATTGAATCTCACCACGTTTGCAGAAAGCAGACGAGGAATATCACTGCTGATGTGAAATCAATGTTAAATGCTTAAAAGAATGTATAAATAAAATAATGACAGCAACACTAGCCAATCGGCTGTCCTTGTTCGCTGTCTTCAGAGGTGTACATGAGTAAACAGATGTAGCTCATGAAGGGGGTAAAGAAGAATCAGTCCTACAGTAACTCAGCTCTGCGTTTATCACTATACATATCATTGCTCTCAAATTCATATATATTTTTTTAATTTAAATTGTTTTCAAGATTTTCACCAAGAACATACAGTACATACCCAAAAGAGGGAAAGTGGTGTCTGTTTGTGGTTTTATAATTACCAATGAAAAGCATTAACAGCAGCTTGTGACTAATTAATAACCATATTGGATCCATTGGAACACAGGTTATTTCATTATTCCACGTCCTGAAAAGTAACAGCTTTGGACACACATGGTTTCCATCCGACAACGATGTAAGCAATTTACCCCGAGTGAGAGGACATTATGCTCTGATAATGTCCTGTGTTAGGGTGTTATCGGACGAGGCGAAGCCGAGTCCGATAACACCCTAACACAGGACATTATCAGAGCATAATGTCCGACCCCGAGTGGTAAATAGCTTTTCTACCACTTTTTCCCTTATACATGAAAGAAAACACATAGTTGTAACTTGCAAGGATCTTAAGTTACAATCATTATTGCCTATAAAACTTCCACGAGACAGCAGATAGTTCCACCAACAACATCTTCTACTCACCAACAGATGGCGCCAACTCCATACTAATCCATGCGTCTAGCTTACAGCTAAGCTAACGTCAGTTAGAAGTACCGTTCCGGCCGTAAATAGAGGCTGTTCGCTTCCAGAAAGGCATAGGTTCAGAGAAAAGGGGCTTTAAAGTTGGCGGATTGCATTGGATCCAAATAAATCGGCGACTATAGCATGCACGTTAGTGAACATAGGACCGTTGCCACGGTCATTTGTTGGTTGGGGGAAAGGTGTTCCGACTACCTCCTGAAGTCCCCGGATGTACACTGAGGCTCATTGATCTCGGACAAGTCCTCACACAACTTTGCGGCAGTAGTTCTCTCATAACCTCCGGAATTTAGCCAATCAGAATCCAGTATTTGAACACGTGACTCGAAAAAGTGGTAGAACTATAATTGTTATCCCACGATTTTGTAACCCATCTTTTCACCCAGCGTCAATTGCCTAACTGTAATCCCGGTTTCTGCTCTCCCTCTGCCACACCTGGGGAGCCCCGGCTGGCCAGGGGGAGGCAGTATAGAGACCAGGATTACGGCATGTTTTTGCAAGGTATCTAGCCTAGAAGACACAGGGAGAACACGCAAACTCCACACAGAAAGGCCCTTTTGCCAACCCCGCCTAGGGTGTGGGCGCTGATGGCGCGGAGGAGGGAACACGCCCCCAGTGCCCACAGCGTCCCCCGGCGGGAATCTAACCCAGGACCTTCTAGCTGTGAGGCGACAGCGCTACCAATTATACAAGTTAGCAGTGCTGACCATTTCTTGTAGGCATACTCCAGGTAGGAGGCTGTGAGCCGGAGCTCGAACTCCGTGGCATATTTGGTGTCATAGACGCCAGCTGGGAACATCTCAGACAGGTCAGCTGTGAAGGTGGCCAGGCGCTCAGGCAGGTGGGCATAGAAACACTGGGAGGAGAAGACACAACAACACAGTGTTGTTTACAACTGATGACACTATAAATGTAACCTATGCATGAACTTTACTCTGTGTAATTTGTAAACAGCAGCTCTTTGATGATAGCTCATAGGAGATGAAAATCTATCTCTATGCATCATCATCTGAGCTTGTCGATCTGCTATTTTCGCCCAAGACATTTGGAATAGAGGGTGAAAAAAGGAGCGGACCAAGTGTAGAGCCCAGTGGGCCGAGCCTGGCATGGTCTGGAACTTCGGTGTGGAAGATTCATTTCCAAGGGGCGGTTACAAACAGATTCAAAGCGTCACAGCAAAACATTTCCCACTTTGAATAGTGGGCTCTGATTGGTCACCCACAATTCTGGGGTGAGCGAAATGTAATTCAAACCGAAGAGTGCCAGACCAATCTGCCCAGGGATATATATATATATATATATATTTTTTTTTTGTATTTATTTTATAGCCGTGGCAGATTTGTCTGGTTTCCAGGCTAGTGGGACCCTGGTACTGTGAACTGTGAGATGACAAGGGGCGGCAGTGGCTCAGGGGTGGAGCGTCCAGATGTTCGATCCCGGGCTCCCCCAGAGTTAATATCGAAGTGTCCTTGCTCCCGATGAGCAGGTTGATACCTTGCATGGTTTCCTCTGATATCGGTGTATGAATGTGTGTGTGTGTGTGTGTGTGTGAATGGATGAATGTAATGCACAATCTATGTAAAGCGCCTTGGAAAAAAGTGCTATATAAATGCTCCATTTACACCTACCTGGTAGAGGAAGGCCATGTCAATGAGGCCATTGTGGAGCACTAGAGGTTTCCTCGCACGGAGGAGTTCGGTGAACAATGCACGGACATTCACACCCTGGTTGTCTGATCCTCCCTGGAAGACGACGAGAGAAAAGAACAACAGATTCACCCCATGAACCCTAACATCCACCAGTAGTGTGTTCTAGGATTTTTTTGAGGCCATTCGCTCCGTGGCTATTCCTGTGGCCATGGCATACACCAGTGCATAATGCCTATCAGATACGCTACTACTAAAGGTTCAGGAGGGCATATGCGTTTTACTTTTTTTTCCCCCGTCACAGCATATGGCGTAGACCCAAGTATCAGGTAGAACACAGCACTGCTAGCATCCCTTTTCTGGGGTGAAGAGATTTGGTATAGAGTGGAAAAGGAGAGGAGCAAGTGCAGTAAAGAGCCCGAGGGGCACCGGTCAACTAAGTATATAGGGTTTATTCTGGTAGCTTCCATACGTATAGAAAGTAGAGTGCTAAGACAAACACGTGCTATAATGTAACTCGGACACCAGGTAAATGTCAAACCTAGCATCCTAAACAACATAATATCTAGCTATCAAAATAAAATAAAACATGTCTACATTTAGGGTTGGGATCCGGAATCGGTTCCAACATTTTCAAGGACCACCATAACTCAGTGGAACCGAGGGTCCATTTACAGACCTTTAACGGTCCATTTGGAATCCCATCAAGTAACACAAGAGGGTCCCTGACCTTTAAGAACCAGTGAGGTGTATAATATATATATACAGTATTATAGGAATCATTAACCCCATCTACTTCCATACCTTATTATTGCCTTTGCAGTAAGGGACACCCTGGGCATACTGCTTGTTGAAGTCAAATCCATGCTGCACCAGGAACTGCACTGACTGAGGCTCTATGATGTACTCCTCTGAACACAACACAGTCAGGTTGTACACTTGCACCAGGTACGTGTCTGCAGCCTGAAGGCAGTTTGAGGGATAAACAACATATATATTAGATTAGAAGAACAAAACATGCAAGACAAAAAAAAACAAGATAGTAAGTCATTTATACATTACTTAAACATTACAAAGTTATCAATTCTTGTGTTCTACAGTAGCCAAGACAGCAACGGGTAAAGGCTCAACAGAGCCAACATCAACAGTACCACCACCCCCCCCCCCCCCCCCCCAACACACAGAGCTTGTAGATCTGCTGATTTCATTATTCATGATAAAGTGGTTAATCCTCTTCACGTGTTACAGTGTGTTGGCTCTAATCTAGACAAGAGTAAAGCAAAGGAACAAGGCCAACGTTAATTGCAGTACTTTATTGTCCAGTGTTTTGTAGCAGGCGAATCCCAGGGAGAGGATGGAACGAGAGCGAGCTGCATGGCATATGGCTTTATATCGCTCTTCTATGCATCTGAAAGAGACATGAAATTAAAAATTAAACTTCAACAACAAGGAGAATGTCATAGAGAGGTCAGTCTGATCTGCTTCAGGATTGCACTAGGACTTTTGTGCACATTGTGCTTGCTTCCCTGACTGAGCTGTCTAACATAGCGCTCTTCCTTCCCGACGACCTCCGCTGTCGATTCAACATACTGAATGGGGTGATCTGGCCCTGCTAATGTTGCCTGACTAGTCTAGCATCAACACTTCCGGATGCACTGCACAAACTATGAACCATTATCAGACAGACACGTGGGGTGCGAGATTGAGTGAGTGTGAAAGAGAGAAAGATGCATATGTAAATTGGCTGAACCATTATGTTATATCTAAAATGTATTACAGGAGAGATAGATCATCATATCAATAAAATGTAACAGGCGAACTTTGATTGTTGAATACAAAAAAAATTGTAAACATAAGCCAGAGTGTGCACTGCCAATATCAGTCTCTCAAGCCACTTGACTACAGGGCCATGTATTGAAGAGCAATGCAGAGATGATAAAAAACAAAAAGACCAAACTCACTCAGCCAACAAGGCTTTCCTGTTCCCAAGACCACTCAACTCCTGAAAAGAAGAGACACTGATCATTATTACACTCACTGGCTGGCAACAAATGCACAGTAGTCCTACTTTGAGTGTCATCCTTTTAGTTCAGGGGTCTTCAACAGGGGGTCCGGGATCCCTAGGGGGTCCCCAGAGTTACTACAGGGGGTCCTCCAAATCTTTGAGTGATACAAACTTTTTTTTTCTCCTTTTTTATATTGAACCCTAGCGTCCATATTCTGAGAACTTTAGACAAAAATAGCAGATCTACAAGCTCACAGAGCGGTGTGAGCTTGTAGATCGGCTATTTTTGGCAAATAGCTTTGGTGTAGAGGGGGAAAAGAGCAGACCAAGTATAGAGTGAAAGTTCAAGTTTAATAAGTATTGACAGTTCAAGTGGTTAAATATCTGAAAACAGAATCCAAAATACATGATTGTGCTGTCAAACAATGAAACTATATGGAATCTATGAACAGGTTAAGGGGGGGTCCCTGCTTCATCTATAGTCGGGATAGTGAGCGCTTCCCCTCTCAACTAAGGGGTCCTTGGCCTGAAAACGTTGAAGACCCCTGTTTTAGTTCAAATGTCTGTCTGTCTGTACCTCTTGCTGTATACATTTCTGTCTAATTAAGTATTCAATCAAAACGAGATTCCAATGCTTGGAAAACCAAACCACTCAAGCAGTTGATACAGTGAACTAACTCATCGGCCTTTAAAACGTGTACTAACTCGTGTGTGTGTGTGTGTGTGTGTGTGTGTGTGTGTGTGTGCTCACTGTATCTACTGCGATAAAGGAGGACGTTTTGATGGCCAACAGCATCGCAGGCCACAGCTCTCTGAAGTTATCATTCTGAACATCGACCACTGGTACTACCATCGAGGAGGTCATATCCATCTGACCTGTCTTGAGGGCTTCACGTCTTTCTTGTTGGATTGATTAGGCAGGTAACTATAAGTTTCTGCGAAATAAATGTAGTTCTATAAAGTATAAAATACAAAATTAAGAATGAGAACACTTGCCTGCACACTGAAGCTCAAAAGCTAACTATGTTAGCAGTAAGCCAACGTAATAATATGTCCAGTGTAATGTTCTGACATATTGACTAGCTGAAATACTAATATAACTAATATATGCAATAGTTTCACTGTAGCTTGTACTTGGGTTTATTCAGAAGATATTGATAGACGCACACATCATGCTGTTGTAAACACTACAGCATAGAGAGCGTGCTGCTGGAAGGGGTCCTGGCTGGAAGGACCACCTCATAGCTGTTCACATATTTGCCTGAGTGGGGGAAAAAAGTAAAAATATAATAAACTAAAATAAGAAAACTCTACACCACTGGTTCCCAAACAACAGGGTCGGGAACCTATTTATTATAACTCTATGGTCAGGACCCATTTGTCCAATTTCATTTCATGAATTAAAAAACATATATATCAAAAGTTATTTAATTAAAAGATGTGTTTCTTCTTTTTCTTTGTTTGTTTTTTTGATTGATTGAATACTTTAGAAGTTAGGATTCGGAAAGGTTAGAATATGAATAGGTACAGGACAACGGGGGCAAACGTCTAATTTCTCTTTTGGGTTTGAGCTAAAAGGTTTGGTAACCACTGCTCTACCATAAAAATAAAAATAAACCTCGGTTCGAAGTGAAGCGGTGAATCTGAGTATAAAATTGTCTAGAGCTACAGAATTCAGAATTCTGAATGAATTAATGATTTTATCTGGAGGGCCGGATTGTCATGTGAAGCTTGACCAATCCATAAACTATGGTCTCATGGGACATTTTTAATCATCCGGGACGGACACTACACACGTACGTACGGAAAGATAAAACCTGTTCATTCTGGACTGAAATGACCATATATGGACATATGGGACACACATTTACGGACAGATAAAACCTGTTCATTCTGGACTGAAATGACCATATATGGACATGGGGGACACACATTTACGGACAGATAAAACTTGTTCATTCTGGACTGAAATGACCATATATGGACAGGGGGACACACAAAGCCACTCCTTGGAAGCGGTGAAAGCGGTGAAAATAAAGACTGCTTAAAGGTTTACTGATGGGATTTTGGTTTAATTCCCATATTTGTAATTCCTTTAGAATGTTATCCTTTCACAAGAAGACTCAGCTTCTACCCACAGAATAAAATCACAGAGTCTCACACAATAATAGGAGTCCACACAGTGTACCAGTCCGTTTTTCTATATAGTTGTATTGAAAATATAGTCAGAGTTTAAATTGTACGGTACAAGTACAGTATAGAGCATTTTCACCCATAGTATCTCTCTCCACAAAGCATAATGATTTCACAGATATATGGAGTTACAGAATACATTAGTCACATTCTGATTGGACAATTAAGCATAACAAGGTATCAGGAGATGGTGTTGTGACTGAGTATCGTGGACTGTAACCAAGGAGCCAAGGATGTAGAATGTTTTTGGCTTTTCATTATCCAGTGTCCTGGACAGTCTGACATTTATTGAGATATCACGTGCATTAGTTATCAGATCAAAACAAAATAACCTTGACACTTTTAAAACTGAAAGTGTTGTCTAACACTAAAATGTAATTTCATATTGGGTGTCAGGCATAATCGCCTATAACATTTTCGCCAGGTCTTTTCGCGGGGCGCTTTTGCCGTGGAGGAGAGTCTTTTCACCTACCTGTCTGAGCCATTTCGCCTACCCTCAGACTGTCCATGTTTTCATATTATCTCTTTGTCATTTAAATATTAGGCCTATAGTGACTGTGACAGTGGTGTTACATGTCAAACCTACACACGGCTATCCTATGCACTTCATAGTAATCACATAAATACAGAGCTATTGGAATCAGGTGCGCCCAAATAATGAATTAATCCATGTCCCGATACTATACATTCTTTGGTGCAGTATTGAACAGTATTGTAAAATGAACAGTATTGTAGGCCTATATTGTTTTAACATTAGGCTATACAAAATATATATATGTAGGTCTATATAAGATATGCTACACCTAAGTAGGCCTATAGAATCAACCTTGCCTGTCAACAGGCATAAAAAACTATTTTGCCATTTTTTAGGAATAAAATGTGATGTAAATAATAAATGTCAAGTAAACTGTTAGATTCACTTGACACCACTGTCACAGTCACTATAATATTTAAATGACAAAGAGATAATTTGCAAACATGGACAGTCTGACAGCAGAATTGAGGGTAGGTGAAATGGCTCAGACAGGTAGGTGAAAAGACTCTCCTCCAAGGTGAAAATGCCAGGTGAAAGGACCAAATGCGTGTAGGCGAATATGTTATAGGCGAAAGTGCTGGTGACCTCATATTGCTATCAATCAATCCTTATCCATCATTTACGTTAAATGTTATGTTTCACATCCTATTTGTACATAAATCATGATGTGACTGACTGACTCGTAACTCGTTTAATAGGTTTCACGTTTCACACAAGGTTTATTTATTTTAATCAGGCATCTGCAGGACAGATCATACAGAATACTACGCCACTGAACTGTCGTCGAGGACAAGTGCGCCATTTTGGCTCAAACAAAGTCAAACAAACCGTTGTTCAGATGAATAATACCCTTTTTGTACATTTTAAACATTGTGAAAACACTTAAACGCCACCGTGTAATTGTGGACGAGTCCTCGTTGAAATGCTAAATTATTTTTTAGCTTTATTTGTCATTGTTTTACCTTCCATTGCTGGGTAAAAGTGAGTGATGCTTTAGACTCGGGTCTTTAGCTTGACTTCCAGGCTAATAGCGTTCAGTGTTGTTAACTTGTTAATACAATGGGAGGTTGCTCTGCTCCAAACTGCCGCAACTCCACCACCATAGGAAAGCAGCTGTTCAGGTTCCCCAAGGACCCCGTTAGGAAGAAGAAATGGATCGTGAACTGCAGGAGGCGAGATTTTGTTCCAACTCCACACTCCAGACTGTGCCAGGTAAACACTGGAGGAGAGAGTACTACATTTATTTACTTTTAGTAAAATTATCAATACCACGGTGTAGAAATACTCGAATTACAAGCAGAAGTCCGGAATTCAAAATATACTTGACTGAGTAAAAGTACAAAGCTATTGGCATCAAAATGTACTAGTACCAAAAGTAAAAGTAAAAAATTCGATGGGAAAAATAGCAGGCTTGTAGATCTGTCTAAAGTACTAAAGAGGTTAACTTGTGTTCTATATTATAATTTATACAAAGTAACTAAAGTTTTCAAATAGTTGTAGTGGAGTAAAAGTAGAAGTAAAAGTATTGAAAATTGGAAATACTCAAGTAAAGTAGGCCTACAAATATCTTGAAATTGTACTTGGATTGTAGATTTGTATTTCCAAATGGAGTGAAATATTACTGTATATAGGGGCCGCTGTAGTGTTTTGGAAATCCAAATCTAAGTAACTAAAGTTTTCAGTTTTCATATAATTGTAGTGGAGTAAAAGTACAATAATTTCCTCTATGAGATGTAGTGGGGTAGAAGTAGGGTTCTTGATGAGGTTTTTGGTGAATTGAGTACAAGGGACCCCAATGGAAACAAGCCATAGGCTTTCTTGGGTTTTAAACCCTCTTAGCAGACCTTGTATTGAACTGTAATTGTCTCCACCAGCCGAAGGCTTGGGGGAGAGTATGTTTTCCCCTTCGTCCGTCCGTGTGTGCGTCCGTCCGTGTGTCCTCGCAGTTTGTGTGCAGCTAATCTCAGTCGCCGTTGGCCCGGTCGCTGCCAAAGTGAGCACACACATTCCCTGGATGCCAATCTAGAACCTCTGCCCTAAATTTTTCAAATGGGCCTTTTCTAGCGCCACCTAGTGGCCGATGTTCGCAAAACACATTTCTGTGCACTACTCTTACAGATTTTGTCCAAAAATCCTACAAATCGGTAGGCAGTATCTCGACAGTCATGTGATCGACACAGATCTGTCCGATTTTGCATATTCCTTCCTGATTGGCTAAAATTGGCTTCCAAAGTTTGTAGGATTGAGCCGTTTTGAACAAAATGCCTCGAATCCCAAACGCAAAGTGCAATTATCATGAAATCGCGCACACACATTCCCACTAGGCAGAGGAAGAAATGCCACTTAATTTTTTTTAAATCAGCCTCATGGTGGCGCTTTAACAGGCCCATTTGTGGTTTTACCTATAACTCCATCGATCAGTTTCAAACTTTGTAAGCGCACTCCCTAGAGGCTAAGGATAAACCTTTGCCCTGCATTTTTCACATCAGCCTTTTATAGCGCCACCTTTGGGCAGACTTATGTAAAACACATTTTTGGATATTACTCCTTGAGATTTTATCCAAAAATCACGCAAATCGGTACACAGTATCTCTATAGTCATGTGATCAAGTCCGATCCGTCTGATATTTCATATTCCATCCTGATTGGCTAATATTAGCTTCCAAAGTTTGCAGGATTGCTCCGTTTTTGAACAAAATGCTTCAAATCATCAACGCAGCTTGCGATTACCGTGAAATTTGCCACACATATTCCCACTACGTCAAGGAACAAATGCTACCTTTTTTCACATTGGCCTGTTATAGCGCCACCAGCAGGTAGAGTTTAGCAAAACACATTTTTGGAACACAATGCTTCAAATCATGCATGCAGCGTCCGATTTCCATGAAAGATCTATGGTGAAGAACACATGCCACCCTTTTTACATTGGCCTATTATACAGTAGCACCACCGGGACACACGGCCTGGTGGAGACCTGTGCTCGGAAGAGCACTGCTTCTAGTTTCCTCTGCTTTTTTTGCAAACTGCTTGTAAAGTACTCAATCAATCAAGTAAAAGTATTGCGATTTGTAAATACTGAAGAAAGTAAAAAATCACCCCCAGTGTGAACAGATGTCCCCCTTTGCGAGGGACAGTTCCACATTTCCATGACTTTTCAGGCGTCCCCCAAATTGAGACTCTGTCCCACTTTGTGACTGGCAGGTGTTGATATAGGTATAGGTGCGCTGATTGTTGCTGAAGCTCTTAACGTGAGCTCACAGCAAGCTTGACTGGACCACACTGGACTACTGGAATACATTATAGGGCAGAGTATTCCATTGTAAGGGAAATCACTCTCATTTTCTCTTTTCCCTGATATCCCCTGAGATATGTTTTTAACCCTGTTATTAAAATAACATGAGAAATATCGCCTATAGGGGGGTAAATAACAAATTAATAGGCAGTATTAGGGCTATGGTCGAATATGACATCAAAACATGTATTAGAAACTTAAGTAATAATTTGCTATTAAGTCCCTGCCCGCCGTCCCACATTGTCCCACACAAGTGGTAGTCTGGGATCACTTCACTTTTCGGACTTGTAACCGGTCTGGAGCGGAAACCACAAAACGTCATGTTGTAGTACTCAAAGGACTACAATTTGGCCGGAACTATCCACCGGAAACAGTTTTAACCCAAAATATTCCCCTGCGCTCAAGGACATACTTTTAGGACCTACCTAATAAACTCCTTGATGCGGAGTAGTTTTGCTTTTGAAAAATTTGTTTGGTATATGCATCTTTTAGTCCAACTGTTAGCGACTGGCAAGGCTACACTAGGCTACTCCAGCATTTTAAAAGGGATTGGGGAAACAAACGGAGGGAACCAAATCAAAGCGACGCCGCTTCTTCTAGTGGTTTCCGCGCTTTAGGCGGAAACCAAACGGCCTGTTGTGAACGAACACCAGGCTTTCTCTCTGAAAGCCTGGTGGGCGAGGTTACACAAGTGGTACTTCTGTCCCTCAAATGAACAGTTTGGATCTGGTCACCCCAGTGTGAAGTAAGTGGTGCCTTTTAATTTCATTAAGCGTTCCCACTTCCCAGCTCAATCGCGGGCTCTCCCAGATTTAGTGTCCTTGGAGCAAGATACTGAACCTCTAATTGCTCCCGATGAGTAGGTTAGTTTCCTCTGCCATCAGTGTATGAATATCATGTGAATGCAATGCATATTGCAAAGTGCCTTGGATAAAGGCGCTATATAAATGCACCATTTACTGTATCGTACCATTTAGTTTTTTGTATACTCCCTTTCAGTAGAGAGGATCTGAGCTATTGACATTTGTGTGATCCTCGTGGTGCACAACAGGTCCACTTTGAGCAGAGTCAGTTTGAGGAGATCGCCCGGTCACCTGCTGGAGGGAGGAAGTTGAAGCCCAATGCCATCCCCACCCTCTTCAATGTAAAAGACCCTAGTCCTTACCCTATAGTCACCACCGTCACCTCTCCATACCTGCTGATGCCCATCAAAACTGAACCAGGTAAGAAACCCCCAGACCCCCCGCCCCTTATTTTTTTGCTTGAATTGCAGCCGAGTATACAGTATGGCTCACAACACTTTTAGTGCCTATCCCAAAATACTTCGGGATATATACATTATAACGTGTTATATTATTAATCCTTACAGTACTGTCTGGGGATTCCGTGTGTGACGCTAGACTCGCGCATCACTTTCCATTGGGCGATGACGTGCACCCGCAGTGAAAATCCTCCATAGAGTCTCATTCATTGTGCTCCAAAGAAGCATCTTTATCTCCAAAAAATGTTTTTTGATCCCAAAAATTGAACCAACATCAATATAGCATGGACTTGTGGAAAATCCAACGACAACAAAATATCTTTTGGGTTGAAAACCACTGATGTAGCAGATGCTGATCTTACATCAGTAGCTTTCAACTCTTTTGAAGAAAGCCATTTCCCCACACATGTTGTGTCCTCAGTGGACAGAGAGCTGACCTTCGGGGACCACGGCTACGCCAGGCGCACCCCTCTGCCGGGGCTGGAGGAGGACAGGGCTGACGGAGCGGTGGAGGACCATCCGCCCTGCACGCAGTGTCAGCTCCTCAAGAAGCAGCTGGAGCAGGAGATGCAGCATACTGCACGGCTGCAGAAAGAGGTGGGGGGCGCCGTCTCTCTAACAAGTGGTTCTCAGATATCGTCACTGTCGGGCTGAAACCTCGTATCTCCAAGTTTCACATTTGTATGTTTTTACTTTTTTCGCAAAGTAAAGCCCTGCTTCATCATACAAGGCCGTTGCACAAAGGTAGTGAAAACAGCAGATCTACAAGCACACTGCGAGGCGTTGTGTGCTTGTAGATCGGCTGTTTTCACCTAGATTAAATCATTTTTAAAATGATAAATGCAAAACGAAGAGTTTTGGACAAACAAGGTTTCCACCCGACAACGACGATATACGCTGTTTTTCATTTGTTGTGAACAAGGACAAAAATAAAACTATTCATTCATTCATTCATTCATTCATTCATGTTGTTCCACTCATGTGTAATGAACTTCACTTCCCTCATATTGCCCATGGTGAATACATTAATGTTTTTGTTTTCCCTCTTCATGTGTCTCAGAGCAACCTTTCTCTTTTAAAGCTATACTGTGTAAGTTGCTCAACTGGTGGTCTGTAGCAGTATAGCAAACCGCGGTCGCGTTTGCTTTTTTCGTCCGTTTTTCGCTCGCGGACCGGGCCGTCAGACCACCGCGTCCGCCTCGCCTCGCCGAGACGCTTTCAATGAGGTCTCCCGTGTCCTACGAGCAGCGGTTGGAGAGTTACATGCTAGACTCCTCCAGTGTAAACACTGCAGTGTACTTCCTGAAGGCGTGTTTCCTAAACCCACCAGAGAGCCCGGCAGTGTATGTTCTGCGCTGTGATTGGCCGGCAGTGTATAACCCTCGCTGTGATTGGCCGGTAGTGTGATGACGCAATTTTTGCGCGAAAACCGGTCCCGGGCAGGGATCATAGAAAACATATAAAGAGAAGGCTTTAGAAGCTGAAAATAACGGAGTGGGGGTTATAAAACTTTAGCGATTTAACAGCTAGGACCATTTTAAGATTTGTTTTATAAAAAAAGCTACATGGTACAACTTTAACTTTGGCCTTCAGTGGCTTGATGTGTGGCACTGGTTCATTGAATGAACATCATTCTCTATTGTCTTTCCCCGTGGTTTGTGGCATACTTGTGCAGGATATGAGAGTGGAGACCTTTTTGCACTATACATTAATCCGGCAATGTGGGAATCGTAACCAGCAGACCTGAAAGTATACATCAAAAGTTCAGTGAATTTTAGCATGTGATAATGAATCAATATGGTTACTGGTATGTATGATAATATATTAATTGATTAAATAATTTATAATATGATTGGATTAAGTTACTTACCCAGCTGTACAAGAGCAGTTTTGACCAGTGATCATTCCATCGGGAGTTGCTTCCACAGAAAGTAAATGAGGTTTCTCCCTTTTTCTCATGGATCGGTAGCATTTTGCATTTACTGTATAGAAGTAGCTGTGAATGTTATGTCACATACATAACTCTCCGTTGCATATTGGAGGTCCTGTTGTTGACATTTGGGACGGGTGACGCCCCACTGTCCAAAGTTTGTTAAAATTACACACTGGAATCAGTACTCGATACTCGACCGATACACAAGTTGTGGGCATCGGAATGTATCAGTACATCTCTAATTATAACCTAGTGTTTCTCTCTTTCTCTCTCTCCTCGTTCCACAGGCGGAGGAGATGAAGAAGCGTCTGTTTCGGCTGGACCGCATCGAGAAGGGCCTCCAGAGCTTCCTGTACGAAGACCAGATCCGCGCGCTGTCCCTCACCAAGCACTCCCGGCGCGCCGTCTGGTCGCCCGAGACCGTCCTCAAGGCGCGCAAGATCCGCTGCGCGGTGGGCACCAAGGGCTACGAGTTCCTGAGGGAGGTGGGCTACCCGCTGCCCTCGTACCGGACCCTGTGCAACCGCCTGGAGACCAAGATCATGGTCACCACGGACATGAGCTGCGAAGAGCTGGCCGAGCTGGGCCTGGGCCTCATGGCCACCTGCGGCGGCAGTCCACCAGGGGTCGACGTCGTGATCGGGGACAATGACGAGGAGGAACTCGTAGGGGTCTTGTCCTGAAGCAGAGCCCGCGGCATTGCTCATCATGCCCCTCTTTTTGGATATGTTACACAGAGCTGGGAAAGACTGAGCCAAGGAAAGATCAGCTGGAAAAAAGAAGCTGCAGCCCAATAGGCTATATGCATGGGCTATATGTTGGGTCTCTTCTCACTTCCTTCACAGGTGTTACCAATAATACTAATGGAGGCTCTGTTAAACAGAGTCAGGGTGCTGATATTGTGCATGTTGGCTTGGCCGGTCACAATTATTACATAATCGTCTAATCGTGATTAATTGACATAATCGTGATTATTTTTCATAATCTTCACAATCGTTTCCATGTCAAAAATAGTGGAAATAGCCGATCTACAAGCTCACAACGCGTCGCATCGCGAGCTTGTAGATCTGCTATTTCCACTATCAATGTTCTTTTTTAAGTATAAAGTTGTCAAATATGTCAGTCATTTCTTTGCATATTTAGGTTATGTGTCATATCTGCCATGTGCAACTTCAAAGCCTAAAAGCCAAACAGAAATGTAATTGTCAACAACAAAAACACAATTAAATCGTTAATCGCAATTATTTGAGAGAAAATTAATCGTCATGTAAAATGTCACTGGAAATACTTTGCTACACCAGTGGGTCTCAAAGTGTGGTCCAACCCTCATGGTTCATTGGGGGTTCCAAATGACCCCTTAAAAGGTGTGTAACTGTAAATGGGTCCATTTGGTTCCATTTGTACACACTCAGAGTTATGGGGGTCCTTGAAATAAATGGTTTGAGAACCACTGTGTTGCATGAAATGGAAAAGAGGCTTCATTAGTATCATTGGTAACAGAAGAGAGCCAACTTCTCAACAATATGGCTGCTGTGCACATCGCTTATCCTCGTCTCTTCATTGGGCATCAGTTAATTCAGGGCTGAACGATTTGGGTAATTGCATTTTTTCTGAACAATATTGCAATAGCGAGACATATATAATTTAAGTCAACCTTCAATTCTGTTTACTGTTTACAGTGTGACCACCACAACATTAGATACTGTCAATATAAATTGATATTTAAAGGACCACGCCAGTGTTAATACTTTGCATCAGGGGTTTTCAAAGTGGGTGACGGGGCACCCTGGGGTGCCGTGATGCCAGTCCAGGGGTGCCGCAAGATAATTTGATAAGATTTGTGGCGCGTTGTGAGCTTGTAGATCGGCTATTTTTGGTGAACTTTCCCCCCAGAATAGGCATGCTGGGGTTCAAGTGGTTAAATGTCAAGTATAACGTTATTTTCAGTCAGTTCTGATGGAAACGGATATTTCTCCAATATGATGTAAGATTCTAAAAATGAACAGTGTAACTGAGGGGTGCCGTGGATGAAAAAGTTATTTACAGGGGTGCCCTGAGTCAAAAAAGTTTGAAAACCCCTGCTTTACATTACTAAGGACAATGTTTACAAATCATACATATTGAGAGTGAGCTGAACATGCAAAAACACAATACAGTCCATTATTTTATTTTTTTCCCTTTTTATTTATTTATATAAAAGTGTGAGTACTAGTAGGCATTAGGAAATTGGTCATTATGTCAATGAATTCTCCCCTTACTTTTCCGTTGCCACTATTCTTGTACCATACTGCTCACCTGCCAGTGAGGAGCCCCCACCGGGAGGTCATAGCGCCTCCGTCCTACTCCTCCCGTTCAACACCCCTTGCTGGTGAGTGACAAAAAAACATTCCTGCCTGGCTTCCCTCCTTTGAACACGGACAATTGCCGAGCCGGATGCACCATGGTGGTGGAAAGGTACACCGATTGATATTGTACTTGATTCATGGACCAAATATTACCTAAAAGATAGCTTCTTTAAAAAAAGTCCATCTTGGAACCCCCACCCCCCCTGTTTTGTTTTATTATTAATATTAATTGTTCGGCCCTAGATTAATGTTTGCAAATAATGTTTTTCTATTGTCGGTTGACTTGAAATCTCTTGTTGCTGAAAAATGTAGAGAATTTAAAGAGACAATGCTTATACTTAATGGTGTTCCTCACCATGACAATAAGTCTATATATAAGCCAATGGCCTGAAGGACTTCAACCCTGCATTATATTGCATCAGTTATCCTGATGAGCCCATGTGATGGGAAGCTCTAAGCCAAGTAGACCACTACAAAACTAGTACGAAAAGAGATGGGAGAAAATATAGATGCATGATTTGCACAACCGTTGCTCATTTTGTGTTCAGGTGCAATTGTTCCACAACTGCTTTAATCGATTGTGAATGTTTCACTTAGCACACTGGTCCCTCGCAACAACATGCAAGCAGGTGGAAATCTTTAAGCTTTCAGTACACCTCATTCAGGTGGTGGATTGGGTTTATAGAGCAATACTTGTACATTTTGTTTTGTTTGTTTTTTTCCTCCATAAATGTTTGTTGCGACCGAAGGTCGCAGACAGTTTACCATGATAAATGTCACAGCTTGTCCGCGTGTAGATGTGAAGTGTGTGTACACATTTTTACAGTCTATATGGGTTGGTTCCCTTGACACATCACTGTGACATCACAGGTGACATCACCTAGGTAAAAGTCCATATATGGGTATTCCCCAGAATCCCTTTTATGCCCATATATGAAGATCCCTGATGTCATCGATATTTATATATCACTAAAAAAGTATATAGGAGACCTTCATCAGAAGGGACTGCAACACTTCAAATTAACTGCGATGGACCACTGCTTACTGCATTATTAATTCTTTATTAGCACATAAATATATAACTGGCCAGATGGCCAAGACATGGCCAATATCTGTGTGGCTGGTTCGGATAGAGATCTCCATGTATGGGCATAAAATATAGGCCTATTGTATGTTCTGATGTCATGGGAACCACTCTAACAAAATCCATTTTATGCCCATATATGGAGATCCCTGATGTCATCAATATTAAGCCCATATCTAACAGGACTTCATATGGGAATGCCCATATATACAGCCCATATCTGTGCGGCTGGCTCAGACAGGGATCTCCATGTATGGGCTTATAAGTGATGTGCTATATACAGTACATGGATCTCCATATTTGGGTAACTGGTCCGATATACATCACTGGCCAGATGGCCAAGAATTGCCGCGACCTCACCCTTAGGCGTCTTACTAGTGTAAACAATGGCCTGTTGGCAGTTATAAACCCAATCAACCATGCCGGGATTGTCAGAAAATACCAAGGCGGACTAAGGCCTGACTTATACTTGTTTGTCCAATGTCCATTGTGTTTTGCACATCGGTACGCAACTCTAAAGCAGGCATGATAAGTAATGTGCATAGCACTGCCTGTCTCGCAAAGCACACCGAAGTACCTGTTTTATTCGTACTATACAGTCAGCTCTAAAGTTACGCAACACACAATCAGCAAAACACCCATAGTGACTAAATAAAGTGTTTTCTAAAATAAAGAATTCTATTGTGTTTTATTTTTATATGGGTCTGAGAAAATCTTACATCGTTCAATACGTAGAAGGAAGACACTGGAGCAAACTATGAGCGGGAACGCATCTGTGTCAGGTAACCACTTTAACCATTATTTCTTTTATACTTTGGCTATTCAAATATAGCAGATATACAAGCTCATATAGCTTGTAAATCTGCTATTTTTGAAAAAACATGAAAATACGTGCAAATCTTTAAATATATACGCTTTCAAGCGAACATTTTTAACTAAAATCTTTGCTTCTGGGTGGTCCCTGGAACAACACATATGGGGTCAGTGGTCAAATACATATAATTCTAGGGGTCCTTGACATTAAAAGCTGAGCGCCACAGATAAAGAAGGATACGTTTTTCAGAAAACTATTAGGATTTACAAGTAATTTGTAGGTATTTTTCAAGTTAGTGGTCTTAGTTACATACTACAGTGTCACACAAAAGTAGCAAAAACAGATCCACACTGAGAAACATTTTTGCAATTTTTTAATCCTGAAAAGTAATCGTGTTGGACAGCAACAATGCATCACATTATGTTAGAAGTACACTACACAAGATGTCTATGGCCCAAGAAACGGGTAAAATATAACAATAATATTGTTATTATAACCCATATTATGTGTTATCATCGTTACCCTATTGCACTGTATTAGTCTATCATGTGATAAGTGCACTAATCTAGGGAATGTTTATTGTAAAACTGATGCTATTTACTCATAGGATTGTAGTGTACTTTGATCCAATCACTCGGAGAGAGAGAGTGGGGGGGGTGCGTGATTTGCGCGAACTCCAACTTGTAACAACACAAGTTGGAGTTACAGTGCATTCATTCCCCATCTCACCCCACAACTGAATGTGCGTTGGCATTTGGAAATGGATAAATCTAACTTGTGGGTTACGTTAAAATATATTTTATATAGGCTAGCATGTTGTCAGCCTCTGCTAACCTTAATAGATAGGCCTTCTGTCCGCTTTGTAGAGCATCAGTTTGTCACATGGTGGTCGGCTACCATAGTTCAAAGCCTCAGCAACACATAGTAGAGTAAATATTGCTCAATAATGGGGTCAATATCTCCAGTGGAGAGGAGGGCACAGGGGAGGAAAACAAAAATAGGGGATGTAACCACTTAAAGGGATATTCCACTTTCAACAGGGAGCAGTGGTAGGGCTTCTCTCCACATACAGGAGTGTAGTATGAGTCACCAGAAAAAATAATGGGTGTTTTTAATGAATCTATCATGGTTAAAATGAAGTTTGAAGTTACAATGGGTGTGTGGGGAGAGGCCCTGGGCCTGGAGGGCCTGGTAACATTTACATTAATATCTAAATATTCAATCAAGCTAATTAAAAACTGTTCAGGGTATTCATAAAAGCCTGATTAGATGATAAAATTACCAAAAGTTTTTTTGAAAGTGAAATATCCCTTTAAGCTCTAGCATTGATTGTCAACCATTTTAATTTCATGGACGCCCAGTTTGACATGCATTAGGCTTCGGACCCCCATTTAATGGTATTTCTATCTCTGAGACCCCAATTTATATTGTAAAATCAATGTTAATTGTGGGCTCGCCTATAAGGCGAGCACACTCTAGATGTTGTCATTATTTATTTATTTATTTGTTTATCTATCATACTGTAGACGGGAACTTCGGTTCCTTTCTACTCCTACATACTTAGTGAGAAAATGAAAATAAAAACATCAATGTGTTCAGTTTACAGTGGCGAAGTGTGCTATTATTTTCTATAGCAATCGGCCAAATGGTGGCGCTGTAGGAAGCCTTCGAAAGTGCGAACTTTGAACAGGTATAGCACATGCTGTGTTTGAGTTACAGTCATGAAACCTGTATACACGTATGCGTCTCCTCATGCCGAACAACTTTTACCCTCTAACTTTTGACCTCTGACCTTTAGGTCTCCCACAATTCGGAATTATATGAAAAACAGTAAAAATCTATCTCCTCCTGGGTTTTTTTCGTTACGCGCACGAAACTTTTTTCACATGAACTTTGGACCAATGCGGTCAAACTGTCTGGTTGGATTTCTTTTAAAGTGAAATATAATTTTTTAATAATTCAATAAATATTGCAGTTTTATGCAAATTATTCTTCGGCCTCTAAATCATACATGCAAAGTTACACGTTCATGGCATTTGGCAAAGATGTAGAGGGTTAGTCAAGGTATCAATGAAACCAATTTTATTCCAATCGGCCAAAGGGGGGCGCTATACGAAGCGTTTGAAAATTCAAACTTCAAACAGGCATAAGTCATGACTCGTTTCGTTTGAAGACATGCAACTTGTTACACGCGTGCTTTGACTCAAGCGGAAGACATCTGTGTCGTTGTTAAGTAAGCTCCGCCCTTCAATTTTCCGCCATATTGAGCAGTTTGTAAAACACGTAAACCCGCTTTTATTCTGGAATTTTCGCTCCACGTGCACAAAACCTTTTTTACATGAACTTTGGACCGATATCTAAAGATCTGTCAGATCGGATTTCTTTAAAATTGAAACATGCTTTTTAAAATAAATTCAATGAATATTGCAGTTTTATGCAAATTATTCTTCTGCCTCTAAATCATACATGCAAAGTAACATGTTCATGGCATTTGGCAAAGATGTAGAGTGTTAGTCCAAATATCACTAAAACCAATCTTACCCCAATTGGCCAAAGGGGGGCGCTATATCATTTTGAGCAGTTTGTGAAACGCTTAAACCCGTTAGGATTTTTTTTTGCAATTTGCATGAAACATTCTACACACAATCTAAGGACCTTTATCTAATATGCCTATGAAGTGCACACACACACAAAAAAAATAATAATAATGAATATAGCTGCAAGCAGCGATAAAGTGGCCAAAGCCAAAAACACCTCAAATCATGAACACAGCCTGCAATGTGCGTGAAATCTTGCAAGCACATTCCCAATAGGTCAAGGAACAGATACCACCCTTCTTACATTGGCCTGTTATAGCGCCACCAGCGGGTCAACTTTTGCACAACACATTTTTGGAACAAAATGGACCAATCTTTGACGTCAGTAACGTCAAAGAGAGCACTGCCTGCGATCTTGACATTTTGTACTTTTATAGCCATTGTTTTCTGGCTTGAAGCGAGCCCACAATTGTTTCGAAGGAACAATATTTTTCTAGTTTTAGTCTTGAGACGGTTCATTTGGTTCCATTTGTACACTCTCTGAGTTACATACCCATAAGGGTCCATTTGGTTCCTAACTATACTTTAGCTGGGGACCCCCCTGGAACTCCTTCAAGTTCCCCTGGGGGTCCCCGGACCCCACTTTGAGAACCAAAGCTATTTACTGTGATGATCAGCGATCACAGCCAATCCACAAGGTCACAATGTGTTTTGCGATGCTGTGTTTGTGGATCAGCTATTCTAGCAATTTTTTTAAGAATTTGAAATTATTCTATATATTTTTAAGATGTTTGAAAGATATCCAAAATAGGCACACCAGGGCTAATGTGATTAAGTATTTGCAGTATGGCAGTAGTTCAATGTCTCCAAACTACTGGCGTTGTTTATATAGTGATTGAAGATTTGCTGTACAGTAAAGATACTGTACAACTAAAACGGTATTGCCGTGTATTTTGAGGCTGCATTTGTTTTATTATGTTTACACTGGATCTAAACAGTTCTGTCTACATTCCAGTGCTGCTCTATATCATACACATCCTTGAAGGTAGCTCCCGGATTAGCCCAAACTGTAGGCCAAATAAGGGTCCCCATAAAAAGATCAAAAGAGAAAACCCAAACAACATATCTATCCTACAATGGCATAAATGGACAATACTAGCAATATTCTTTTTGCAATCCCTTTGCTTAAAGGAGTAGTTCATCCCCAACATTACCTTTTTCTATTGGTTACTCATGCCATGGAGATTTGAGTTCAATAATATGTTGTGTTTTTTGTCGCATTCCTAGGACAAAAGTGTGATTATAGTAAATTTACCCTGATGGTTTCCCCATCCAGTGCCATGTATTTGGGTCCCCATTCGGAATCAATGGGGGTACATTTACTATAATCACATTTTTGTCTTAGGCATGCGACAAATACAAAAACATATTATTGAACTGAAGTCTCTATGGCATGAGTAATCAATAGAAAAAGAGGTCATTTTGGGGGTGAACTATACTCCTTTAAAGCAGCACGTATACAATTGGGGTGGTTGTATTTTGTCTCCATGCTCTTCTATTGAGACATTTAGATTGTATCAAAGGTCTCACCTATACTCAGGATCTGACACAAGGATCTGATGGTCAAGAATGATCCAATTTAACCCCTGAGCCAGCAGGCTTCAATGCACAGGAAACTGGGTTCAAATCTGGGGCAGAAGAGGAGAGTTACATAATATAGTGCCGCTTTAAATTTGTTGTAGGCTATACCAGACATACGGTACTATGCTCCTGCATGGATATTGGATACCTTTGAGTCATTGTTTTTTTAACTGGGAATGTCATAATGTTTGTTCTTAGCAGTATTGAACTAACTGATGTTTTGCCAGTTCAAAACGCCTACTCTCTCTCTCTCTCTCTCTCTCTCTCTCTCTCTCTCTCTCTCTCTCTCTCTGTTTGTTTTGTAGGCAGTGCTTAGCTAACCAAGGCACTTAAAAACAACAGGGCATCCATGTGTTGCTTATGTGGGTCGCAGGAACAGAGACGGCAGACTGAGAGGTCAGTGAGTGATTGCATTTACACACCTATTTGTTTTCTGGACATAGTGTATGCAAAAGGGTACAGCTTTGTGTGTGGGCCATTGCATACCGATTCTAAATGATCAAAAACTAGAAATATAATACAAATATTTAGACATTCTTCATTCCTTTCTTCATTTATTTTATTTTTATTTTTTTCACACATTTTCTGAATAGCAATTTGATGGCTGTAATGCTACCAACAATAATTTGATGTAATTTTTCAACAAAATTGCCTTTAACTATTGTATTGTTGATGAACTCTGATTTTGACCCTGCAATAGTTTTGGAATGTTACTGAAAATCTACAAGCTCACGCATGGCAGCACATAAATATACAGGGTGTTGGTGTTTTGCGATATGTTGTGAGCTTGTAGATCTGATATTTTTGCTTGTCTTTTATGACATGCCCAGAAGCGGGACATGTTTTTCTTTCTTTCTTTCTTTCTTTCTTTCTTTCTTTCTTTCTCACTCTCTGTCCGCTTGCCTTCCAGTGGTGTAAAGTAACTACTAAGTACAATTTTGAGGTATTTGTACTTTACTTGAGTATTCCATCTTCCAATACTTTTACTTTGATTGATTGATTATTTTTATTAGACAAAAATGGAGAACCGTATAAGTATAGTCAATACAATTGAAATGTAGTACAGTACAAGTTAAACACCCTGCCTAAAAGGAACTTCCCAAATAAGACTTTTTACGGTCTTTTGACTTCTACTCCACTACATTTCGGATACAAATATTGTTCTTTTACTTGAAGACTTTAGTAACTAGTTACTTTGAAGCTATTAATTGTAATATTACAAAACATAAATGAACCACTTTGCCCTATTTTATTCCTAGGCTATTTGAAAATAGCCAATCTACAAGCTCACAACGCGTCGCATCTGCTATTTTCAAATATTTTGTACTTTTACTTTTGGTACTTTAAGTACATTTTTATGCCGACACTCTCATACTTTTACTCAATTACATTTTGAATTCCGGACTTTTAGTTGTACAGAGTATTTCTATATTACAGTATTGATACTTTTACTTACAGGGTTCCCACGGTCATGAAATTCCTGGAAATATTTTGAAATTAGAAAAATATTTTTCCAGTAGGCCTACTGGAAAAGTTTTGGAATTTATCAAGGGTCCTGGAAGGTCCTGGAAAAAATAGCTATGCATTGTCTTTGGTTATTGATTTTGTTAATACCTCTGAAATGACAAATTAAACATGGGCCAAATATTAGAGGCAGAAATAGAACCGTGTTATACAAAATTCCTCAACTCTTAGTGCTCGCCAGGGTGCTAGGGTTCCCAGTTCAAATATATGATTTCGAGGGTCACGGGCTGAAAAGGTTGAGAACCACTGGCATACTCTACCTGTCTTTGGGCACTTTGCATAGGAGTAAGTGACTCATTATTGAGCTGAATTATTGTTATAGTCCTGGAAATTGGGTTAAATATTCTGGAAAAGTTTTGGAAATAAATTGGTAAAAATGTGTGGGAACCCTGTTACAGACTTCTGTATTGCTGCAAAAGTGAAAAGCGACCAAACCTTTCCTTGACGATGGCTAGCCAGATTGGGCCATTTGTGACTCCATCCTTCAATTAGTGTCCATTCATCCTCTCATTCCTCATCTGTTTACATAGATATCTTCCACATTGCTGACTCTCTCTCTCTCTCTCTCTCTCTCTCTCTCTCTCTCTCTCTCTCTCTCTCTCTCTCCAGATATTAGTTCCACATGAGGTGACAGACAAAATGTGCTCACTTGTAATTAATTTTCGGTCGACAGTCAGTCTATTTGGCACCAAGGAGCCAGTAGAAAGATTTTATCGGCCAATAGCAGCCAGGGCTCCATTTTGCCCTAAATTGTTTGCTTGTTTGTTTGTTTGTCTGTCTGTCCACTGTTTCACAATGTGGGGTCCAGGGACAACCAGGGACCACCCTGGGTCTGTCTGTAACTCCCTGAGAGCGCACAAATGGAACCAAATGGACATTTGCAGACTCTCAGAGTTAAATAAACACTGGGGACTTTACAGTGTAGTACAAAGCTTAACATCAGTTGATATTCTTATCTAGCGGTATCTATTTATCTACCATTGTTATTCAGTGAACAGTGGTATATGTGTCTTTAGTTTAATCAACTCACCACTGCTGCTGATAACATTGACAACACATGATTATTAACAAATAACTGTATTTATGTCCTTAAAAGTCAAAGCGGCTGCATTAACATTATATTATCGTCTCTGTCGGGTGGAGACCTCAATCACCTCATATGTCCAAAACTGTTACTTTTCAGGATTCAAATTCTAAAACAGCAAAAGTAGCAGATCGACAAGCTCACAATGCGCTTGTGGATCCTCTACATTTGATGCTTTTGTGTGACGCTGTAGGACAGGGGTCTTCAATGTTTTCAGTCCAAGGACCCCTTAGCTGAGCGAGAGATGAAGCCGGGACCCCCACAACCTTTTCATAGATTCCATATAGTTTCATCATTTGACAGCACAATCTTTTTGGATTCATGTCAATTTGTGTTTTCAGATATTTAACCACTTGACCTTACAGCCGCGGGAGTGGCTTTGCAGCCTAGTGTGTATTTGGACAGTCTCTCCCCAATCGAGCTCTCTGAGTTCACCTCGATTATCACTTCCTCCAAGTCAACGACCTGTCTCCTCGACCCAGTCCCCACTAGATTACTTAAGGAGGTCCTGACCCAGATTGGTCCTTCCTTACTCAATATGATAAATATCTCTCTTGTGACAGGCTATGTGCCACAGTCCTTTAAGGTAGCAGTAATCAAACCTCTCCTCAAAAAGCCTACCCTCAATCCAGGTCTTTTAGCTAACTATAGACCTATATCGAATCTCCCATTCCTCTCTAAGGTCCTTGAGAAGGCAGTTGCCAAGCAGCTGTGTGACTTTTTACACATTTATTTGAGACTTTCCAGTCAGGTTTCAGAGCACACCACAGCACTGAGACAGCACTTGTGAAAGTAACAAATTATATCCTGATCGCGCTGGATAAAGGACTCCTCTCCGTGTTAGTTTTGCTGGATCTTAGTGCCGCTTTTGACAATATCGACCACCATTTCATTCTGTACTTGGTCTGCTTTTTTCGCCTTTACACCAAACTTCTTTGGCAAAAATAGCTGATCTACAAGCTCACAATGCCTTGCAGCGTGAGGCGTTGTGAGCTTGTATAGATCTGCAATTTTTGGCTAAAGTTCTCAGAATATGGACGCTAGGGTTCAATTGGTTAATATAAAAAAGGCGAAAGAGAAAAAAAAAGATTTGGAGGACCCCCTGTAGTAACTCTGAGGACCTCCTAGGGGTCCCGTACCCCCTGTTGAAGACCCATAAGTAGGGTGTTGATTTATTTAGAACAGGGGTCTTCAACAGGGGGTCCTCAGAGTTACTACAGGGGGTCCTCCAAAACTGAGTGATAGAACATTTTTTCCCCTTTTTTATATTAACCACTGGAACTCTAGTGTCCATATTCTGAGAACTCTAACCAAAAATAGCAGATCTACAAGCTCACAACGCCTCGCGCTGCGAGGCGCTGTGAGCTTGTAGATCGCCTATTTTTGGCAAAGAGGTTTGGTGTAGAGGGGAAAAAAGAGCACACCAAGTACAGAGTGAAAGGTCAAGTTTATTAAGTATTGACGGTTCAAGAGGTTAAATATCTGAAAACACAAATTGACATGAATCCAAAATACACTGATGATTGTGCTGTCAAACAATGAAACTATATTGAATCTATGAACAGGTTGTGGGGGTCCCTGCTTCATCTCTCTCTCAACTAAGGGGTCCTTGGCCTGAAAACATTGAAGACCCCTGATTTAGAAGGAAAAGGTTAAGATACAAGGTTTCTGAACGACAGCAACGATTCTCCTCTGTCTCTGTAGGTGTGTCTAGACAGACAGAGACAATGCGGTCTCTCTTCGCCGTGTGGCTGAGTGCCAGCCTGCCAGCTCTGCTGTGGGCCTCCAGCTCTCTGCTGGTGGAAGGGGACAACGACCCGTCCAGGATCTGTAAGCCTGCCCCCTCCTGGCAGGTACAGGGAAAGGCGCCCATGCAAGAGCTGCTGAGCAACGTGGTGGTGGTGGCCCTGCTGAAGGCCAGCTGACACTTCTGTCTCACCCAGGCCTCCAAGTAAGATGAGATCAACAGCATTACGCTTGAATGTTGGGAATGGTGGATTAGTCAATTAAAGGACAACTTTGTTACTTATTTTACATTGTCCGTTGAGAAAAGAAGAGTGTTAAAATGTTTTAATTTACTTCTTTCTATCGTTTTAGTGATTTTAACGATTTTTATTTGCATGCATGCCCGCTAAATATGTATTTTTAGACACAATAAGCCCATTCCCAAGATGCACCGCAATCTTCTATGGGCAGATCTGAATTATGGGGGCTACTGTAATAGTAATAAAGAAATCGCCGGCGTATTGTGTCTAAAAATACATATTTAGCCACTTGTACGCATGCCCCCACCCACTGAAATCAAAATACTAAAATCGCTAAAACAATAGAAAGCAGTAAATGAAAACATTTTAACACTCATCTTTTCTTTTCTCTGATTACAATCTAAAATATGAACCCTTGTTGTAAAAAAAACAAAGTTGTCCTTTAAACCGGTGGTTCTCAAAGTGTGTTCCGGAGCCCTGAAGTATAGGACAAGGTTCCCGGCAAAATGAGCAGTAATATAATATAGCATCAAAATCAGTTTAACCACCCGATACCAGACAAGCAGTTGAAGATGGATTGATGAATGGGCTATTTTCCAAAAGTCTTGAACATTTTATGAATTTTCTTTTCACTCATTCCATGCCATGGACTATCATGACTGGTTTCTTTTAAGCCCAGCAGGCCAAGGACAGATTATCATTTTTGACCACTAGGTGGCACTGTTGACTAAGCCAAAAGCATTGGCTTTGACTCTAGGCTCTTCTGAAGTAGCCTAGCTCAGCTTGACAATCCACCCATGTTAAAACAAGGACTGGGAACGCATTACGCATTACTTTGTGCTTTAACTATTGATTTTATATATATATATATATATATATATATATATATATGTATAGCCTATATATAATATATATATATATATATATATATATAGGCTATATATTATTTTATTATTCGTTCAGGTTTTTGGAAAAACGCATGTGTAGTGAAGCGCAGGAGCGGGAATCAAACACCAAACTCAAACTCTCCCACTCGCCAGTCCGACACACAAACCACTGTGCCAATAGAGCTGAGCTCGATTGGCAGGGCGTTTGCGGGTCGATTTATTGGCTGGGGCTACAATCACCCCCTCGGTCTTTTGAAGCGCGTCCTCGCGCTTCACACTTCACGCCGCGGACCACCGCACACGACGTCCCTCATGTTCCTCACGCAAGGATATCACGCTCCTCATCCTGCCGACAACGCCAGATTGTAGTGAAGCGCAGGAGCGGGAATCAAACACCACTCTCCCACTCGGTCCGACACACAAACCACTGTGCCAATAGAGCTGAGCTCGATTGGCAGGGCGTTTGCGGGTCGATTTATTGGCTGGGGCTACACATGTTTCGTGTCAGTCGTGCTCAATCTTTTTTCATGTGAAGGACCCCCAAAATGATAGGTATTTGGCCACGGACCCCCATCTCAAGATATTTCGTTCCAGGGACCCCCCAAAAGCAAAATCTTAGTTACAAACGTTCACTTAAAAATACGTATATTCAAATATTTGCACACATTTTCACGACTTTTCAAACATAGCAGATCTACAAGCTCCCAGCGCCACACTCGGTGCCGCGCTGTGAGCTTGTAGATCTGCTATTTTTCAATAGCTAAAGTGTAAAATAATTAAGGTCCCTCCACCTTGGGCCCTAAGTAACTCAGTCCCACTCCCCCCCCCCCCCTTGTGACGCCCCTGTGTAGAATCGGGGACCTGCGGGACAAGCTGCAGCGCAGCAACCTGACGGACGTGTCCTTCATGATCGTCAACGAGCGGGAGGCCATGTCCAGGGCCATGTACTGGGAGCTGAAGAGAAGGGCGCCCCCTGGTGTCCCCGTCTACCAGCAGGCTCCACTGCAGGACGACGTGTGGGAGCTCCTGGACGGAGACAAAGATGACTTCCTGGTGTATGACAGGTGCAGGACGGGACACGGAAGCTCAAATGTAGTAGTACTAGTACTTTTGTGTCTACAGTAGGCCTACATACCAGGGGTCTTCAACGTTTTCAGGCCAATTACCCCTTATTAGTTGAGAGAGAGCCGGGACCCCCACAACCTGTTCATAGGTATAGTTTCATCGTTTGACAGCACAATTATCTAGTGTATTTTGGATTCAGGTCAATTTGTGTTTTCAGATATTTAACCACTTGAACCGTCAATACGGTTAAAGTTGACCTTTCACTTTTTACTTGGTCTGCTCTTTTTACCCGCTACACCTATTGCTCTTTGCAGAGAATAGCCGATCCTCGTGCTGGCGTTGTGGGCTTGTAGATCTGCTATTTTTGGCTAAAGTTCTCAGAATATGGACGTTAGGGTTCAAGTGGTTAATATAAAAAGGGGAAAAAAGTATCTATCCGTGTAGTAACTCTGAGGACCCCCTAGGGGTCCTGGACCCCCCGTTGAAGACCATACATTATATTAATATGTCTCTCTCTCTCTCTCTCTCTCTCTCTCTCTCTCTCTAGGTGTGGTCTGTTGACCTTCCATATAGTCCTGCCATACAGTTTCCTACATTACCCCTATATAGAGGCTGCAATCAGAGCCACCTACCTTAAAGATATCTGCAACTGCACCGTGAGTAAATACCCCCACATACGCACGCACGCACGCACACACACACACACACACACACACAGGCCCAATTGGGACACAGGAATGTACATATAAATACCGGTACTCACAATCACAAGGATATCATTTGTCACTTGTTTTATCAGCTCTTCATCAACGTTTCTTCAGTCTCTTGATTATGAGACCACAAGAGCAGGCCGTAATAGCACTGCATCTTCTCAGAAATTATTCTATTGATTAATTACTTTCTCCAATCAGCCGAATAATCGAGATGAGTGTTTAAAAACATGAAATGAAGAAAAGATGCACTGAATCAATGGAATGAATCAAAGTGAAAAATGTCTAATTGATCAGATTTTTTAAATCAACCAGATCGATTGGTCTGATGAACCATTTTAAGCCCTATTTTATACTTTGTCATACGACAGTCATACAACTGCAAAATCCATAAGCAGTTATATCAACTACAGTATTTTGATTAATTATCGCTCTTTCCTATTTAGGAGCACGCCAATTCTTCGGCGGTTGCCGGTGGGAGGAGAGAAACCCTGGAGGAATCAACGCAGGGCAACATGAACCACACGGACAGTGACAGCAGTACGTCACACACAGCAACACTGCAAACCGACCACAAGGACAGTGACAACAACACCACCGTACACACAGCAACACTGACAACCTCTGCTTCTGGAGATGATGTCCGTCATCATCATCATCATCACCACCATCAACATCATCATCATCATCATCATCCCCATGCTGGCAAACAGTCTCCCCCATGAGATGGGAATGCGCGGGCAGGGTGCTAGCTAAAATAACAGTGTTGCCGTGCTCTTGCGTGTTAAGCGATTCCCAAGCCAGTTGTCCTCAAAACCCCCGGGCCACAATAATTGCTGTGATTGGCTGAGATGCGCGGAGGGAGCGCGAAGGGAGTGCTCGTCCTCACGAGGCGATTGGCTGCTCTTCGCCGGCCTTGTTTTCAAGTGATGTAAATTCATGCGTTTGTTGTGGGAAAACATGCACATAAGCTAGACAATTGGCACGGGAATCGTTTGGGCGTTCGACCGTTAGCTTAGTAAGTCGGCTGCTCGGCCGCATGTACAATGTGAGTTACCGGGATGTCTTCTACTGTACATCCTTCATAGTGTCTTTGTTATGGCCGTACAGTTATGTTATGTTACAGTTATTGTTTTATAGGATAGTCATTGTGTATGGCCTATATCAGTGTTTCTCAACCACTGTGCCTGGGGACCTTTGGTGTGCCCCTTGAAACTGCTTGAAACACTGGCCTATATAACCGAGTATGAGATCAAATGAAATGAACTGATGAAAGCGTTATTGTTCTGTTATTCTGAGAGAGTCGGACAGAACAGTGTGCACAGCCTCGCTAGCAGCGACCTTTATATTTGATGGAGACCATATCGATGCCCTATTCATTCCCCTTGCGAAATCCAAACAAGACTCAGTGAGCAGCTGCTGCTGGATCCAGACCGAACGTGCGTTCTGTTTCTGATTGTCCCCCAGAGCTCTTCTCTGAGTGGTTTGCACTGACCGGGTCTGTCCTGTCCTCTCCTGTTGATGAAGTCTGCAGGGTTAAACCTGACCGCAGGAGCCTGTGGACGGATGTGTGTGGAGAGACAGAATGGACCTGCCCAGTCATTCTAACCCACGCAGAGCTAACAGGGCCCTGACGTGACGACGAGCAGGGTTACGGTTCGCGCTGGTTTCCGGCGCTTCTGTGTTTTTCACTTCAGTTCCTCCCACTCAACTTATTTTTGGTTCTGTTTCGTTTTCTGAGCATTAAATGGATGGGACAAAACCTGACGGGGATTGTCTTGGGAATTCCACTGCACCAGTGGTGTCAATTGGGTATGGCAGGGGTATGCAGCTGCCATACCCTGGGTCCAGGGGGGGAAATAAAAGTTACTTTTAAATGTAAATCCATGAATGTCTCTTTGTCTATCTGTGCTGGTTATTATGTTGTTAAATTACAGTAACATAACTACAAATGCAAAATTTAACAAAATGGTCACTTCAACAATTATAATTATATTCTCCACACTTGTATTCTCCCCATCTTGACAAAATGGTATATTCCCAGGTTCCGCAGGTCAGCTACACAGGTGCAATGCATTATTGTTTCACAATATTTATCTGTTGAACTGAGTTTAACTAAATGTAATGCCTCAACTCCTAAATCCCAAGTGCCTGTCAGGGTGGGGGGTCCCCAGTTCAAATATGATTATTTGGGGGGGGGGGGGGGGGTCAAAGCCTGAAAAGGTTGAGAACCACAGTGTTAAGCTATAGTCATTACTTAATGTAAGTTTCGTACGAGTGCCATATGTCATGACACACTCACACACACGCACACGCGCGCGCGCACACACACACACACACACACACACACACACACACACACACACACACACACACACACACACACACACACACACACAGGTCCGTGCAGGTGGATTACCTTAGTGCTCAGACCTGCGGGCGTGACAGACAGTAGGATCACTGGTGATGTAATGACTGCAGGTCCTCGGCCAGAGCAGAGGGCAGAATGAGATGAGCTGGAAGAGAGCAGAGCCACCAGCAGAATGCAGGTACGATCATCACACCTCACAAGACTGTATAGTAGCTGTTAGTAGCTTTAGGTCTATTCAGAATCAGAGCATCAAACTCCCAGAATCCACCGGAATACTGGAAATTACATCTACTCTGTTCAAATGTTTTATGTTTTGGCTTTGGCTTTGTAAAAGTACAGTATGTTTAAAGCTCCTTTGAAATGAATTGACATGTATTGATCACACAAGGGAACTGAACTGTCCATTACATTAAAGGTGAAGACCAAAAACAAAGTTCCCCCTCTTCTGTGTTGCCTGGAACTGGAGGATTGATTTTGGGGTTTGTTTGGCAAATCACAACTTGATGACATCACACCGTTGTACTTTTTTCCACACAACTCCTCTAAGGTATATTAATGACATAGTTCAATATTGAAAATGGGTGGTCTTCCCCTTTAAGGTCAGCTTCACATAGATTCCCAGGAGTTGCTCTTTTATGCATGTGTTCATTGTTGATGACAATCGTGATTATAATGACCATAGTGTGCCATAGTTTTCTACATTCTATCTTTATGGCTGAATGACTTTCTTGTTATGAATAAACGTAGGCAAGGCTCCTCTTAGAAGGTAGATTAAAGCCAGCTAGGGCTGTAAAACTACAGTTGTGTAAGCCAAAGGATTCCCCACCATAAATCCCAGTGAAGCTACTCTTCTAGACTAAACTACTTACCACAACAGATGAACAGAAACAGCTCTAATTTTCATTGATGATGACTGAGTCACACAGCAGCAGATGAAGGGACCATCACCCCTTTATTAATCTTTTGAACACAGGCAACTAAACTCCATGTTGTTGTTTGGTTGTTTGATTGTATTATTAGGCCTAGTATGTCAGTAATGGTGACTGGTGACTCTGTCACTCACAGTCAGTGTTGCCAGATTTTGCGAGAGAAATAAGCAACTCACCAACAAACCAGTCTTGAAGAAAAGGGGAACATAGATAGATTTTAGACCCTGGTACAGGGGCCACAAAATAATAATAATACTACTTATATAGCGTTTTTCTTGGTATGCTACTCAAACTTTATTAGGAAAAACTAGTTTAAAAGGATAAAACAAGTGTAAAAACAAAGAGTTGTTTAGGGAATGCGAGTCTGAAAAGGTGGGTTCTCTGATGTGAACTGGGAGTGGGTTCTACATTGGGGGCGTCCACCGAGAAGGCCCTGACTGTCAACCCAGGTTTGCTTATTTGTCCTGAGCAGGCACGTGCACACATAGACATACAGTAAAATGGCCTTTTATCCATCTGTAAAAAGTGCTCTCTCCAGACCATGAATGCAGTTTTCACTATGGTGAAAGCAATGCAAATGTCCTCTTTCCATGCCATACCTGAAGCATTCAAGAGAATTGCCTTGTCCAAACCTTCCTGAACTTGAATGCAGCATCTTATGTTGAAAGAATTGACCTCTCCATGTAGAAATCCATGCCGTACGCCACATCTCCAATATTCACTTGATTATGCTTAGTTTAGTGTGGTATCAAGCACCGAAAATAGCCGACCCGAGCTTGGAGGTCTGCTATTTTCAATATTTTCACCTAAGGCCCTTTTGGAGATTTCAGCCCCTGCCTCTAACATTTTCTGCACTTCCCTGGTCCTGGGGGTGACCAGGAGGTTGGCATCACCACTGCCAGCCCTGAGGAAGTGAGAGGGGTTGCGTTGGATGAGTTCAGAGAGGTTGAGGGGTAGCCTCGTAAACCAGCCTCCTCCTGAAATTCTGATTTGATTTAAATGTCGCTTTCTGGAGTTTACAAGGCTATAGTTGAGGGGAGCCTGGTTGTTGAGGGCCTTGTAGTGATTGGTAGCCTATGTTGATGTCAATTCTGTGCTTGACTGGGAGCCAGTGGAGGACTCCGTGGCCTGGTGGTGTGAGTGAGGTGGTCCCTGGATCAGGTTCTGGTGAGCAGGCGAGGCGGCAGAGTTTTGTGCATATTGTAGTTTCTTGAGAACATTGTTGATGAGGTTGGCTATTGCAGCATACTTTTAGATGGGGGGTCCGTGGACGAAAACATATTAATTTGGGGGTCCTTTACATGAAAATGTTTGAGAACCACAGGTTTTAAACAACATTCAGGAAATAAGCCCAAATAAGCAACTAAACTACTAAACAAACCCCCAAAAAACTACCAAAAGTACCAATATTTACATAAAAACAAGCCCAAAGTCGCTAATAATAACAAGCTGACTTGGCAACACAGCATACAGTGGCTTTGTGCATAACATCCATCTGACACTAGATGGCAGCACTGGTACCCACTAAGCACAGTGGCTGCTAATCCACACATCCTCATAATGAGCCACATGGTGCTATTCATCATGAAATGGAGGCTTCATTAACATGATCTATTATGGTATGTTTAATGTGGGATTACAGAGCATAATCCATAAAAATTTAATTTCTAAAAAATCTGTGGGTGGTTGGTTTGAACTTAATAAGGGATCTGATGAGTGAACATTGTGTGTATTTTCTCTCAGAATTAATTAATTATGTTAATAGATTTAAATTACATTTTCAGGAAGAGTAGCCTAGAGCACGTTTCCAGAGTTGAAGACATATGTCATTGTAAATACCATATTACGTGTCATTACTATAATTATTATTAGCCTACCGTATATGTGACTCCCAAATGCTCTATCTTGAAAAGTTCCGCATTTTCGTCGGTCTACAGCTGGAAATGAGTCAAATGACAATACAGAAAAGAGAAAAGCCAGGTTTAGCTAACACATTAAAATGTAGGATATATATTTTTAGCGGTGCTCCCATCTGGCTTTGTCCGGTCAAAAATGGGAAAAACATGTTAAAAAATGTCCAGGGCTTAAGTAAACTGAAGCGTACCTGCAATAGATATATGGCCTATCTTGGTACAAATGGCTCAAAGTTTGTTATGTAATGTACGGGGCTTAAGTAAACTGAAGCGTGGCTACATACATCTGGCCTAGATATGGTCTACATCTTAATTAGCACAAACGGCTCAAAGTTTGTTGTACATCAGGGTCCTATTGGCCAAGCTTCGCAGTACACGCTGTGATTGGCTGGCGCGACGCTTGATGAAATTAACTCATAAATAGCACAGCTCGATCACTTCACACTAGGTGTGATTTTTCAAACTATTTTAGTTATACCCAAAGATCATCTCTTTTATTAACCCAGATGGCATCCCTAGTTGGGGCACGCTTTCATTCTTTCTTTCTTTCTTTCTTTCTTTCTTCTTTCTTTCTTTCTTTCTTTCTTTCTTTCTTTCTTTCTTTCACATCTCCCTATATTCACATTCATGCAGTGTGATGTGTTTATGAATCTCATTCCCAGGGTCTTCACATAGCCAGCACATGGCAGAAAGTACAGCTGTACTACCAAGGCATTCTAGAAAATGGAGGTAAGACTTGTTCTAATCAAACATCAGTGGTGGAAGAAGTACTGACATGCTTTACTTTAAGTAAAAGTATATCAATACTGCAATGTAGACTCTGTTACAAGTAGAAGTCCCATATTGTTGTTGGGTTGAAACCTTTTATGTCCAAAATGTTCATTTTGTATCATTTTAAAAATGATTTAAGATAGTGAAAATAGAAGATTTACAAGCACACAACGCCTCGCGGTGAGAGGCGTTGTGGCTTGTAGATTGGCTATTTTCACTAGTCTTGTGCAACAGTCTTGTATGATGGTTCTTAATGTCATCATCGGGCAGCAACATGGTGTTAGCATTAAAGTGTTTGACATCTTTCTTCTTCTTCCCTTGTCCAGATAAGAGAACAGATGATTGGCTGCTCGTCTACTCTCCTGTACCAATCACGTGCATCTTCCTGTGCTATTTGCTTATAATATGGGCGGGGCCAAAGCTGATGGAACACAGGCAGCCGGTCAACCTTAAGCCTGTCCTCATAGTGTATAACTTTGCCATGGTCTGCCTGTCTGCCTACATGTTCTATGAGGTACTACGACCTTTACTGTATGTAAATAGTAGACGGCTAGTTGTTTTAGAGCATCAATCAGTCCCTATGACTTACTCAACGTGATGCCAGCTAGGTGACAGGAGGCAAAGAGATTAGTTGTACAGGGGGAAAAAAATAGGGGCCCAAACAGTATAGACCCCTGGGAGACTGGAGTCAATGAAGTATATAGGGTTTAAGAGGTTAAGAACATACGATATGTAGGCTACATACGTCCCATCTGGTCTCTAGTAGAGTATGGGCTAAATGGCCAGTTAACAGATCTCTCTTTTTTGTGGGATTAATTTGCTCCACAATTAAACAGTAAGAATGAGGCATCAACTCTATGAACAACAGTTTGATAATATTCACTGGTGACCTGCAGCGAGTATTTTAGCATTTTCGTATTGTCTTGGCCTGGTCAATTCTTTTTGGCAAGTGATGTTGGGTAAAAAATTGTGCTGAGAACTAAGACGGTGTGAGTGTTTTTCACAACTTAAACCCTATATATATGTGGCGGAGAGAATCGCAACCCCAGCCTGAAGCCTCAAAAGTCTAGTATCTGCCCTCTTTCCTTGGAATATCCCTTTGGAGTAATGGTTAAGATATTGGGCTCTCACGTGGGAGACCCGGGTTCGAAGCTGGGTGGGGAGGATCGGATCACCTCCGTTACATATAGGCCTACCTTGTTGACTAGAGTCCCCGGGGCTTTGTTTTAGGTCTTGCTGACATTTTCCGGCGACCAAATCTCTAGACGAAAATATATTAACCCAATCTACAAGCTCACAATGGAACACATTCTGTTTGTCACAGAATAGTGAGTGGTTATAGACCTGTGGTTTTCAAACATTTTGGGCTCAGGCCACCCGGCACCCCTGAATTACATTGTTACTTAGCACCTTATGTAAATATGCAAATCTTTCCCCCCCTTAGATAGAGTATCTCATGAGGAAAACTCAAGTGTATCAGTTTCCATTAGGCGTTTAACCTCTTCCCAGCATCAACGTGACGCGTTGTGAGCTTGTAGATCGGCATTTTTTGGTAAAGAGAACGCACCAAGTTAAGTGCAAGTGACATTGATAAATTCCAAATGTTGTCAAAGTATTCTGAGGCACCCTTGGACTGTTCTAGACTGTTATTTTGTCTTTCCCCATGCAGTTCACAGCCTCAGCCTGGTTGGCCCGGTACAGTCTGCTGTGTCAGCCAGTGGACTACAGCGACAGCCCTCTGGCCATGAGGGTGAATGAAGCTTTTGGATTTATTTGTGCTTTCTTGAGACAAATTCTTCCTTTATAAACTTTGCACCAAAAGCCCCCAACCTGTATTTTTATTTTATAATAATGTTTTATTTTTGCTCCACGTTAATCATGATGCTTACAATTATTGTGGGAATGAGCTACTGGATGTGAGGCTGGACAATATTCATTTCCCAAACGACTGCATGTCCAAGTGCAAAATTAGTTCAATAAATCCCCTTCCCCATGATATCGCTTCACTTCATCCATCTAGACCTGAGAACGATTCAGAAAATAGCTTCTAATATGTTTTCTGAAAAACTCGTATTCAAAACATTTCAAAAACATGAATGTTGCTATATATACTGTGGCAATAGAGGATATGCGTGTGACATCATCATCATACACGGAAGTTATGCAGGAACGCCTACTAAGTGGCAAAAACTACTTTCTGGCCTTAACAGACCATACATCCAAACAGAAAAGTCCTATCTGATTGCATTAAACAACGTTAAACTCACTTTGCAACTCACTTTGCCACTCGATTTGCCACTCACTTTATGCATGCACATACCCTCTATACATACCGAAAAGGGATAACAACGTATAGGTGTTCCAGGTCTAAATGGGTTAAATCAGGGGTCTTCAACAGGGGGTCCGGGACCCCTAGGGGGTCCTCAGAGTTACTACAGGGGTCCTCCAAATCTTCCAATCCTTTTTATATTAACAACTTGAACCCTAGCGTCCATATTCTGAGAACTGTAGCCAAAAATAGCAGATCTACAAGCTCACAACGCCTCGCGCTGCGAGGTGTTGTGAGCTTGTAGATCGGCTATTTCCGACAAAGAGGTTTGGTGTAGAGGGGAAAAAGAGCAGACTAAGTACAGAGTGAAAATTCAAGTTTGTTTTAAGTATTGACAGTTCAAGTGGTTACATATCTGAAAACACAAACTGACATGATTTCAAAATACACTGATGATTGTGCTGTAAAAACTACAGTATATGGAAACAGGTTGTGGGGGTCCCTGCTTCATCTCTCTCTCAACTAAGGGGTCCTTGGACTGAAAACGTTGAAGACCCCTGGGTTAAATCATTCAGATTTGCATCGAAGGTTTCAAAAAAGGATGACGAGCAATAAACGTTGCATGTGTGTGTTTGTCATTGAGTGTGGCTGCTGACGTGTAGCTTTCCTGTTCAACAGATGGCCAGGGTGTGCTGGTGGTTCTACTTCTCCAAAGTCATAGAGCTCAGTGACACTGTGAGTACAATGCTGAGTACAAGGTTTACACAGTCAATGGTACGATGACTTTTCTTAATGACAGCCACTATGCATATTTGTGCATGAATGTACTATATCGTCGTTGTCGGGTGAAAACCTTCTATGTCCTTGTATGATTTGAACTAGTGAAAACAGCCGATCTACAAGCACACAACGCCTCGCACCGCGAGGCGTTGTGTGCTTGTAGATCTGCTGTTTTCACTACTTTTGTGCGACGGTCTTGTATGATGAAGCAGGGGTTTTACTTTGCGAAAGAACATACAAATTTGAAACGTGGAGATATGAGGTTTCCACCCGACAACGACGATATGTGCTTGTGTCTGTATATATGTACGACTACAAAAACGGTCGCCCCAAATCACAGTCACCCCAGGGGTCAAAGCCGGTGACCTCGGAACGGTTGTCCCCCGCAAACGTTGCCACGTTCACCCCCAAAACGAGCCTAACGCCTAACTACTTCCTAACTACTTCCTAACTACTTCCTAACTTAGTGGGACGAGTGGAGCGCTGTTGGGGGAAAGTGGTCCCTTACAAAGTGGGGGTGAATGTGTTTTGGGGCGACCGTTCCCGTATATACAGTTTGTGTCTGCATTGCTCCTATATGAATGATGTGTGTGTGTGTGTGTGTGTGTGTGTGTGTGTGTGTGTGTGTGTGTGTGTGTGTGTGTGCGTGTGTGTGACGTGTGTGTGTGTGTGTGTGTGTGTGTGTGTGTGTGTGTGTGTGTGTGTGTATGTGCTTGCGTGCGTTTGTGCGTTTTGTCCAGGTATTTTTCATCCTGAGAAAGAAGAGCAGTCAGCTGACATTCCTCCATGTCTACCATCATGCCACTATGATCTTCAACTGGTGGGCCGGAGTCAAATACGTAGCCGGGGGACAGTGTGAGTGCACGACATAGTAAAATCCTCATTGGCAATAATTGCGACCGAAGTCGCTTGAGTGTATTCTGTACAGGAAGTGATGTCAGTGTGATGTCAGTGAGTCACATCACTTCCTGTACGGGGCGGCTACACAAGACTAAGAAAGACGAAAAAAAAAAGAGAAGGATACACAAGACTAAGAAAGACAAAAAAAGAGAAGAATAAAAAAGAAAAAAAGGAGGAGGAGGATAAAGATACCAAAAGGAGAGAGAAGAAAGGGTGGATGAGGTACAATGTGCTGTATCCTCCTCCGATCTGATACGGGGAGGCTGGACTTAGATCACCTATGAAAGAATGTCCATCAACCTGGAGAAAAGAAAATGTAACAAGGAGGTGGCAACGGGGCGGCCAGATAAAGTTATTAGGCCTGGATCCGACTTTAAGTCGACGCACAGGATTCCAGAAGTGTAGCGCTTATTCGCTCTTGTATCAAACCGGTACTCGAAGCGTTCTTAGAATTTAACATATTTTCTAACGTAAATATGGGGGCCGCTGTGTTAAGAACGTTTCGTTGTCAAGCTCAACGTTGGCCATTTGGACCTATACATGGAGAAATGGAGAAAACCTGTTTGGCCTAAACATGGAGATGTGGAGAACACTATATGGAGATAGTCCAGTCCATCATGTCATATGGGACCGTCATAGACAGTAGCCATTGTTAGGCCGGAGTCAATTGCTGTCTGTCTGACTGTTTGTACAGGAAGTGATGTCACATGACATACCTTTTATGCCCATATATGAGTCATTCTGTACCACATCTCCATGTTTAGGCAAACTCCACACAGAAAGGCCCTATCGCCAACCCCACTATAGGGTGTGGGCGATAGGGCCTTTCTGTGTGGAGTTTGCATGTTCTCCCTTTAGGGTCACCCTGAGGTCGCATGTCACCCTCAGGTGTCTTACTAGTATATCCATTTGAAACTCTTGAGAAATGTGTACACTCTAAGACAGGGGTCTTCAACAGGGGGTCCGGGACCCCTAGGGGGTCCTCAGAGTTACTACAGGGGATCCTCCAAATCTTTGAGTGATATAGTTTTTTCCTCCTTTTTCATATTATTACAGATCTACAAGCTCACAACGCCTCGCGCTGCGAGGTGTTGTGAGCTCAGTGCTGTGTTCTACCTGTCATGCGGGTATACGCCGTATGCCAGTGATATTCAACTGGCGGCCCGCGGGCCAATTTCGGCCCCAGCAGAGCTTTCTTGTGGCCCCTGGAGAACCTATTCCAATGTAAAAAATAAAGAAATATATTATTATTGGATGGAATGTTCGAATGTTGAATTTATTTATTTTAACATGGAGCTGGGTAGCAATTGGCAACATACAAGAGCTCAACAGATGAGTTCTGAGTGCAGTTCATCCATCCATTTGAAACCATTTCTGGGTATTGAGTAGCCTCTTGGACCAGCCTCTCCCAGAAATCTACAATTACATTTGCTTTCAGAGGAATTGAGGCTAGGTCTTGAGTGGATGTTGTCCATTTACCCCAAATAAATAATTCACCTTGTGTCCATCTCTCTCCATCATCATTCACTTGGAGCACATGTGTTTGAAGTAAATAATGATGGAGAACATAGAAGATTGACACAATTAAGGTGAATTATTTCTTACCAGTTGGGTGCTCTAAACAAAGCAAAAACCTTTCATTCATACGAACATGTAAACACTTCACCTTGCCAGCCTACCTCAAATACTCTTCCCACAAAGATGTTTCCATGCCAATGACCCATGCAGTACAAGGAAGATTCTCAAAGAGAACACCAGCACTCACGGAACAGTCCTATAAAGGCTCTTTTTTATTTTACATTAAGGTTCCGCCAGTAACAACGAACGCGTTCCGGCGTTTCACGCCTTCATCAGCGTTGTATATGACCCATGTCCCATGCAGAACATACTGATATATCTACTTGCTCTTTTGTTAATATCAAAATCTAAGCCTGTGCTCTGACTATAAAGGACTGGCACACAAAACATCAAAATGCATGAATGCAGTATGAAGCAGGCCCTAATAAGTTACCATATTGGACATACATGTCCATTGTTGTGTCCTATCGGACATATAACACACAACAAACGGTCAAACGTTCAACCATGTACATTTTGTTCATTTCTGTTGTCACAGTCTTGTGGCCCACGACTTCACGTGATCTTACAATTGTGGCCCCCTGCCTGTCTAGTTGAATACCCCTGCCGTATGCTGTGAAGATTTTTTGTTTTTGTTGAAAAAGCCTATGCCCTCTCGAACCTTTCAAAGTAGTGCATCTGATAGGTATTATGCACTGGTGTATGCGCTGGCCACACGAATAGCCGCGGATCATAGATTATAGTATGCCCTCAAAAAAAGTCTAGAACACACCACTGATTGTGCTGCCAAACAATGAAACTATATGGAATCTATCTATGAACAGGTTGTGGGGGTCCCTGCTTCATCTCTCTCTCAACTAAGGGGTCCTTGGCCTGAAAACGTTGAAGACTATTAAAGTTAGTTAGAGTTAAATTAACCCACGCACACTCCTCTCCTGCCTCATGATGTTTATGTGTGTGTCCGTGTGTGTGTGTGTGTGTGTGTGTGTGTGTGTGTGTGTGTGTGTGTGTGTGTGTGTGTGTGTGTGTGTGTGTGTGTGTGTGTCCGTCGCCTCCTCAGCGTTCCTGATAGGTCAGATCAACTCTCTGGTCCATGTGGTGATGTATCTGTACTACGGCCTGGCGGCACTAGGACCCCACATGAACAGATACCTCTGGTGGAAGCCCTGCCTCACCTCCCTGCAACTGGTACGTGCAACCCTCTCCGTCCGCGCACGTTGCTGAACTCCATCAAATTATGATCTTTGGCAGCGGCGTCACAAGGGGGGGGGGGGGGGGGGGGGGAGTGGGACTGAGTTACGAGGGCCCAAGGTGGAGGGGCCCTAGTAACTTTAGCTATTGAAAAATAGCAGATATACAAGCTCAAAGCGCGGCACGAGTGCCGCGCTTCGAGCTTGTAGATCTGCTATTTTTGAAAAGTCGTGAAAATGTATGCAAATCTTTGAATATAATGTATTTTTTAAGCGAACATTTGTAACTCAAATGTTGCTTCTGGGGGGGTCCCTGGAACTAAATATTTTGAGATGGGGGTCCGTGGCTAAATACATATCATCTTGGGGGTCCTTTACATGAAAAGGTTTGAGCACCACTGACATGGAAACATATAGATGTCTTGCACACATTTTTTCAAAAATAGCAGATCTACAAGCTTGCAGCTGTGAGCTTGTATATCTGCTATTTTTCAATAGTTAACATTCATGGGCGGCCCGCAGTGAATTCTTGTACCCAGGGCCCAGAATTTGGTGTGACGCCCCTGATCTTTGGCCTTCATAGGATTGCTACTTTTCTTTTCTGCACCGCATGGTGTTATAGACTGTGGGTGATGCAAGGAAAAGGTCAATTTGTAAAAACAGGTAGACCCAAAAGCAGAACACAACAAAGTCAAAGTCCAAACTCCAAGGGTGTTTATTGAAACAACGTTGGAGGAGGGCAGGCAGGCAGGCCATATACCATATTCACACGGCAGCCATGTTGGCATTTTGCATAAAAAAACTAGACCAGGTCACCTGGTTCTGCCAGACCCGCAATGGCATCTTCCTGTGCTCCTGCATACTTTCTCCCTACACACTGACCCACCACCTTCCTCAGCACTGCCAGAGACACAGTCCCCCCCCCTGTAGTCTGAAGGACTCTTTTAAATTCATTAGTGACAGGCTTGTTTACCAGATCTGAATCATGCAACTTAAGGAAGTATTCCTTAGTGGATGTGAAAGCCATTAGAGCCTGCACAGGGCTATTGACGAAACAAAGGTTGCGCTCATCAGGAGAGCCTGTATTGTTAACAAATTTAAGGGGAACTCTGACAGAGTTGGGGCGGAACATTTTCAACACTTAATAGCAAGAGCTTGTAGATCGGCTGTTTTCACTAGTATGGCACTGAACTAACACATGAACACACAGGATTGTATAGGCTGAGCAGCTGGAAATGTTTCTGAGCTTGTAGATGGGCTGAGGAATTTATAGTGTCAGCAGCTCGTCAGCCAACTCAACTCAGCTGGTCCTGTACAGGTGACGGCACTCAAGGCAATCAGCCGAGCAAGTGAAGGGAGGGGCAGATGAGCAGTCAGAGGCAAACACAGGCACACTGAGGAAAAGAGGGACCGACCGACCGACCGACAGACCGACAGACCGACAAAGCCTTTTGTAGGCCGACCCCCTGGGTCTGGCAAAAACAGGGTGGCATTTCATTAGCAAAATGGCCGCTGTGTGAATATGGTCTATATGGCTCAGGTTAGTATGGCCAGGGAGGTTGTGAAACAATCTGGTAGTAAGTGGAGTAAGGGTTTCTTTCTATCCCCCTGCTAGCTATATAGCTATATATTACTAGTATGCAGAATGCAGAAATAGGCTATACACTCTAAGTAAGCAGATAAGTAGCCGTTGTTAGAGCCTCTACCTCATCCATTCACCATCTGTTAGCTAACGGGAGCCCTCGCCACCAGGCGTCCTCATCACATATCACATTGTTCTGTTTTTAGCCAGACATTAAATACAGGTTTGCCTTCACACTGTAGGTCATGAACCCAGGCACACTGGAGCTGACCCTCAAGCTTTCTTTAACAGCTCGATTAACAACCAGCAAACTGAAGCTACTAGACAATCGGTTGTGTGTGTGTGTGTGTGTGTGTGTGTGTGTGTGTGTGTGTGTGTGTGTGTGTGTGTGTGTGTGTGTGTCGGGGGGGGGGGGGGGTCACATATTATGCCTGTGTGTTGAGGGGTAATTACTTCATACAAAAGGAGGGTAATTATTGCATATATGGGGCAGGAGGGGTTAATTACACGAACAATGCCCCTTCACAATTCCATTATGCTTAACGTACATGAATATGTGTACGTACACACACATGTTCACGGGCACAGCACAAAGACACACACACAAATGATGGTCCCTGCATGGCTGTAAGGCTGTGACCTCTATGCGTCCATATGGTTGTGGATTAGTCTATAGGTTAAGACAAAAGTCTTATATGTGCTGGGGGTGGGGTGGGGTGGGGTCGGGGGGCTTATTTGGCTCTTTTAAATGAGATCAAATTAAAACTGTGGCTCCTTTAATTTTGCGTTTGGGATAATAAAATGGGTCGCGGGGACTCTTTGCTCGTAAAGCCCCCAAACGACAGGAGTATTACTCGGTTTTAATGAATCTGCATGGGTCCCGTGGAGAGAGGCTAACGTTTGTATCTCAAGTCCATCATGAAAAAGATAAGGCTTTGTTTACACTTGGCTTTAAAATGCTATATCTCTAGAAGTGGTTCTCGATGTGGATTCCAGGGACTTTGTGGGGTCCTTTATGGGGGTCTAAATTGACCCACGCAAGTCTGTAACTCTAACAGTGTACAAATGGAACCAAATGGTTCCCGGGTCCATTTATTTGGTTCCATATGTACACTGTCAGAGTTAAGCCTCTATCATAGTCCAAGGTGAAGAGCTATCCACCGCAAATTTTAGGTGGAAAGCTTTTCACCTCAAGTCAGAAAATAAGTGAAGGCCATCATAGTCAGTCACGGTGAAGTCCTATTCACCGTGACTGACTGGTCTAGATCGACCAATCAGTGAACGGGGTGAAGGGCCGATCTGTCTGATAGTAAAAACAGAGAGATGTGTTGGGACTCGCGGTGGAAAGCTCTTCACCGCGAGGAATGACGTAACGTTGTAGTTTTATGACTCAAAAAGACTACACCGCGGTGGATAGCTCTTCACCGCGGTACCGACTCTGATAGGGGCTTAATGTGTCGGGGTTCCCGGTGGATAGCTCTTCACCGCGAGTAATGACGCAATGTTGTAGTTTTATGACTTAAAAAGACTACACTGCGGTGGATAGCTTATCACTGCGGTGCCTACTATGATAGGGGCTTTAAGGGGAGACCTTGAAATGTAAAGGTTTGAGAAACACTGCTATATAGTGTGGCACAATCAGATTGCGTTCTATATCAACCAAAGATACAGTATAATGCTGGGGTGTCCATTTCTTATAGGGCTAGATGATGCATTTTCAGCCAGATCATTTAAACCCCCATGTCTTAGTCAGTGTAACTATTGCATCACAATCTGAACGATCCCCGTGGGCTGCAGGACGTCTGGAAGACGAGATATGGATGCCGTCAAAATGACGTCTCGCAGCAGACGTCCTGTCTGTGCTGCTCACCGGGAAGCTGCTTCTCATATCTCTTTCTTCCTCATTCTCCTACTGTCTCCTTCTCTGTCCCAATGTCTCTGATGATGCACATCAGATAAGAGTGAATGTTGCAACATTAAAACTCCCACGTGTTGGTCTCTGCAGTATGGCGTAATGCAGTGGTTCTCAACCTATGGGTCGGGACCCCAAGTGGGGTCCCCAAATTATTTTGTGGGGTCCCCAGATGATAGGCTTAATGTCATTTATTTTTCTCACTCAACGCTAAACAAACCAACATACAGTATAAGTGTATACAGGGTATCTGCACATTTATCAAGTCACAATTTAAGGACTTTCAAGACCATTTTAACACCAAACTGGCCTCGCAGCGCGAGGTGTTGTGAGCATTTAGATCGGCTAGTTTCACAATATTATCTGTGGAACCGAGTCACATCAAATGTAATACCTACAATTCCAAGTGCTTGTCAGGGTGGGTGTCCCCAGGACAAATATGTTATTTTGGGGGTCACAGCCTAAAAAGGTTTGAGAACCCCTGGTATAATGTAACTGAGTACATGTACTCAATAGTAGAGGTATTGTTTTTTACTTTTTACTTTGTTTTTACTTTTACAGGAGTATTTCCAAATGTCAATACTTTTACTTCTAATCCACAACATCTCAGAGGCAAATATTTATACTTTTTACTCCACTAATGATTTGACAACTTTAGTTACTAGTTACTTTGTAGATTTTGATTATTATTATTATCACAAAACACACATCAACCACCACAAATACTTTGGCCTTTCAAAGGCTTTTTATATATTTGGAAACTGCATAATGATTACTTTATACTTTTTGTACTTAAGTATATTTTGATGCCAATACGTTTGTATACTTTTTACTTGTGACAGAGTATCTCTACGTTGTGGTATTGATACTTTTACTTAGGTAAAAAACACATGTGAGTACTTCTTTCATAACTGTTGGTCTGTCTGTCTCTCTACAAGCCATAATAAACATGCCATAGTGCTTTGGGTTTAAATCCTGTAAAGTCGATAGGATTTTAAACCCAAAGCACTATGGTATGGAGTAGACCTTGTATCTGAACTAGGACATTCACCAAATATTCGAATATTCAAATATCAAAGTCACTATTCGATGTTGTTCACCGAAGTCGAATATTCACTTTTTTAATTTCTTTTATTGTTTTCCCCTTAAAAAATATATAGTTTATAAAGCTTGGCTAGATAGGAAGTCATAAGAATGAATTTGTTAATGCTCTATACCAGGGCTTCTCAAACCTTTTTAGGCCGTGACCCCCAACATTAACATATTTGAACTGGGGACCCCCACCCTGACAAGCACTTGGAATTGTAGGTACCGTACATTAACGTGACTCAGATAAATATTGTGAAAATAGCAGATCTACATGCTCACAACGCCTCGCAACGCGAGGCGTTGTGAACATGTAGATCGGCTATTTTCACAATGTTTGCCTCTTGCTTACTTAATATTTGACAGTTTGGCCAGTCCTGTCGAATATTCGACTATTCGAATACTTTGAGGTCGAATAATTCGAATACTGAAAATCACTATTCGTGAATGCCCTAATCTGAACTGTATTGTCCTGTGCTTTTCCTATGCAAACTGCTAATCAATCAATCTCTCCCTCCTCCAGCTCCAGTTCGCCATAGTGACGGTGCACACCACCTACAACCTGTACGCTGACTGTGACTTCCCGGACGCCATGAACCTGGTGGTGACTCTGTACGCTCTCAGCCTCATCGTCCTCTTCAGCAACTTCTACTACCAAACTTACCTCACCAAGAGCACCAAGAAGGACTGAGACACCATGATATGAATAATGAATGAATGAATGGATGAATCAGCGGCGTCAGTTCACCTAAAGCTAAGCGAAGGCGCGCGTGCAAGACACCAGTCATGTTGTTGCCATCAGTCATGTTGCCATTTTTTCGTAAACCAGTCATGTTGCCATACCTTAGCAACAGGCATGAAGAATTTATTTTAAGAAGTACATTTTTCCCCCCCTGTAGCCAATGTATGGCAACTGCTATACCTTGCCATACCCAATTGACGCCTCTGGAATGAATGGATGGATGAATGGATGGAAATTGTAATGAAAGAGAAAATGTACTTAAAGAGAGCAACAATGAAAGAAAGAAAGAAATATAGGAAAAGGACTGATGAGAGAATGACATGTTCAAAATCTGTGTAAATATGTATAAAATGACATACACGTACGTTAATTTCTTGCATTGTGTATTCTTTAAATTATCTATCTATCTATCTGTGTCTGTCTGTCTGTCTGTCTGTCTGTCTGTCTGTCTCACACACACACGCACGCGCGCGCACACACACACGCACGCACGCACGCACGCACGCACGCACACAGTGAGCCATGTCCAATTCCCTCCCATCCCCCACGGGTCATTAGTGAAAAGGGGTCCTGTTGCCAAATTGAAATAAATCTGGGCAGATCCCCCTCCTCCCCGCCCTCTTTAACTCCTTTTAATCTAATCTCTTTTTGAGACGCTTCATTTCCCTTCAAGGCCATTGGCTGACAGAATGGACCAATCCAGTGTCAGCTTACACGCTTTCATTAGCCATAAGTCCCGCCCGCCCCGTCTCTCCCTCCCTCTTATGTAGATATAGGCTGCCCCCCCCCCCCCCCCCCGCCCCCACCTACCAATTCATCCACTTACCCCCCCCCCCCCCCCCCCCCCCATTCCCCCCTGTCTGTCCCTCCATCCGTCTGTCATGTTGTGCAAGGTCTTTCTGATTGCCTTTGTGAAGTGAACACATGCCTCTCTTTAGCGCCCTCTCATGGACAGAGATGAAACCGGTGAAATCGCTGCCCAGTGAGTGAGTGAGTGAGCGAGTGCAGGCACGTGCACACACATGGACATCAAAGGGGGCTTGAGCCCATGCCCTTTTAACAGTCTGTAAAAAGTGCCCTCTCCAGACCATGAATGCAGTTTTTACTATGGTGAAAGAAATGCAAATGCCCCTCTTTCCATGCCGTACCTGAGGGCAGCATTCAAAAGAATTGCCTTGTCCAAACTCTCCTGATCTTGAATGCAGCATCTTATGTTGAAAGAATTGCCCTCACTGTGTAAAAATCCATGCTGTACACCACATCTCCAGTATTGCCTTTTTTATGCTTAGTTTGTGGTATCAAGTACTGAAAATAGCTGACCTCCAAGCTTCGGCTCTTTTCAATATTTTCAGAAATTTCAACCCCTGCGTCTCTAACATTCTCTGCACGTCCCTGGGTGAGTGAGTGAGTGAGTGAGTGAGTGAGTGCGTGCGTGCGTGCGTGCGTGCGTGAGTGAGTGAGTGAGTGAGTGAGTGAGTGAGTGAGTGAGTGCGTGCGTGCGTGCGCGCGTGAGTGAGTGAGTGAGTGAGTGAGTGAGTGAGTGAGTGAGTGAGTGAGTGCGTGCGTGAGTGTGTGCGTGCGTTTGTAGGTGAGTCCTGTGTGGGTGAGCAAATTACACAGTACGTACATAACCGACTCTACCGAGCAAAAGGTCACGTTGCGTTTGAGGTGTGTATTTTTAACTGTGTGAATCAATAGCATTCAATCCACGTGTCTCTCTGTCTCCCCAGTAACTGCATGGTGTCAGAGTGTTAGGGCCTCGATTGGCCAGGGAGAAAGACGGACGGACAGACAGACAGAACCTGCTGGTATCTAATCAGTCAGGAGGAGGTTGAGGAGGCCCTCTCGAAGCCACTACTGGTAATCACCATGCTTGTGAGAAAAGGTGCGGGGATGGCTCATCGTCCTGACACTCTCGAGAGTTAAATTAACACTCAACGGGATACACTCGAGCCGGATTTGCGCGCTGGTTTCGCACCGCCGGCGTCGTGAAGTGAAAATTGACAATCTCTGAGTTCACGACGCCACGCGCGCTGTAGAGCTTTTGGTGTGCGACACGGCACTGCCACAAAGTAATATGAAGCCCTTCAGTGATACCTGAGACCCTGACACATGCTGTACACCAGGGGTCTTCAGCAGGGGGTCCGGGATCCCTAGGGGGTCCTCAGAGTTACTACAGGGCGGCCTCCAATCTTCCAATCCTTTTTATATTAACAACTTGAACCCTAGTGTCCATATTCTGAGAACTGTACTGTAGCCAAAAATAGCAGATCTACAAGCTCACAACGGCTCGCGCTGCAAGGCGTTGTGAGCTTGTAGAGCGGCTATTTTCGGCAAAGAGGTTTGGTGTAGAGGGGAAAAAGAGCAGAATAAGTACAGAGTGAAAGGTCAAGTTTATTAAGTATTGACGGCTCAAATGGTTAAATATCTGAAAACACATTGACATGAATCCAAAATACACTGATGATTGTGCTGTCAAACGATGAAACAATATGGAATCTATGAAAAGGTTGAGGGGGACCCTGCTTCATCTCTCTCTCAACTAAGGGGTCCTTGGCCTGGAAACGCTGAAGACCCCTGCTGTACACACATACACACAGAACATAAGGGATGGACTCCGTCATACTCTGTATGTGTCTGGCACATAAAAACACACTGCATTGTGTCATATCGTTGTTGCAGAGCAGAAACCTGTTACAGTATCTCCATACTTTTCCATACTGTTTTTTTTTTTTTATTATTATTATTTTTTCGTAAATTAAGTTGAACGCCCTACTTGTTCATACTAGACCAGGGGTCTTCAACGTTTTCAGGCCAAGGACCCTTACCTGAGAGAGAGATGAAGCAGGGACCCCCAGATTCCATATAGTTTCATCGTTTGACAGCACAATCATCAGTGTATTTTGGATTCATGTCAATTTGTATTATCAGATATGTAACCACTTTAACCGTCATTACTTAATAAACTTGAACTTTCACTCTGTACTTAGTGTGCTCTTTTTTCCCCTCTACACCAAAGCTCTTTGCCGAAAATAGCTGATCTACAAGCTCACAACATTGTGAGCTCGTAGATCTGCTATTTTTGGCTAAAGTTTAAAAAGTTAGTTAGGGTTCAAGTTGTTAATATAAAAAGGATTGGAAGATTTGGAGGACCCCCTGTAGTAACTCTGAGGACCCCCTAGGGGTTCCGGACCCCCTGTTGAAGACCCCTGTACTAGGGCATCACACAAAAGCATAAGCTTGTAGATCTGCTACTTTTAGATCTGCCACCCGACAGAGACGATATTTGTACTCAGGCAAGCCTAAGCACGCACGTACGCACACTCATGCACACACATGCTACAAGTTCGGCTGAGCTTATGATCCACTCCACTGGGTTGTTTCATACAAAGAAGGTTAACAAGGGCATACAGCCGTCTGAGCACGGAAAGAGCACCCTCAACCTCACTTTAAATCCTGGTGTGTGTGTGTGTGTGTGTGTGTGTGTGTGTGTGTGTGTGCGTGCGTGCGTGCGTGCGTGCGCGCGTGCACGTGCGCGTGTGTGTGTGTGTGTGTGTGGAGGAGAGGAGAGGAGAGGAAAGGAGGGAGAGGATCTGCCTGTATTTCTGTCTGTCCGCACATACATACACACACACACACGTACACATTCGGGAGTCATTCCTTCACATACCAAATATTTTTGAGCGGTGCTACTGGAAGGAGTTAAGCTCCAACATCTGGCTTTGTCCGGGACGTGAAGCGTGGCCTACATCTGGCCTACATCTTGGCATAAAGCGCTCAATGTTTGTTGTATGCCCAGGGTCACATTGGCCAAGCTTTGAAGGGACGCTTAATGAAATAAACTCATGAATGGATAAATGAACTCACTTCACACTAAATGTGATTTTTCATCTTCTTCTCCCTTATATCCAGACCACTCTGGAGTTTCAAATCTGGATTCCATGCCAGCGTTCTGTTTCTGAGAGCCATGCACTGTGAGCACTTGGTGGCAAAATGGGCACAAATAAATCATCAGGTTCGAAAATAACCTAATTTGTTCAATCATTTCTAATCTTGCAAAGAGGTCCTCCTTCATTTGTGTATGCCAGATCCCTCATCAGCTACTTTCTGGAGGAAAAAAATAATAGTATTTTTTTTAGGTAAGAGATTTTCATGCATTTTATCCAACTATAGATAGATAGATTCCCAAGTAGGCCCGTCCGGCCTACTTGGGAACATGCCCCACCCTGTTATGAAGTTATACCCGTCATACTTCCGTGAAACCTAGCGTCCCTATTCTGGGGCGAACACTAAGCAATAATAGCAGATCTACAAGCTCAAAGAGGTTTGGTGTAGAGGAAAAGAAGGAGGGAGCCTACAATAGACCAATGGGGGACAGTGGTCAATGAATATTTAAATCAGTGGTTCTCAAAGTTGGGGTCGGGAATTATTTTGTGGGGTCCCCAGATGATTAACTTAATGTAAAAGAAAATGTCTCACTCATCGGTAAACAAACCTACGATACATAAGTGTATACAGGGTATCCGCACATTTATAAAGTGACAATTTAAGGACTTTCAAGACCGTTTTAATACCAAACTGTCAAATATTAAGTAAGCAAGAGGCGAACATTGTGAAATTGTCTACATGCTCACAACGCCTCGCACTGCGAGGCGTTGTGAGCATGTAGATCTGCTATTTTCACAATATTTATCTTTGGAACAGATAACCGATTCACATTAAATGTGAATAATACCTACAATTCCAAGTGCTTGTCAGGGTGGGGGTCCCCAGTTCATAGCCTATATGTTTATTTTGGGGGGTCACGGCCTAAAAAGGTTTGAGAACCCCTGATTTAAATGATTAAAAAAAGTATCCGTCCGGCTATCTGCTTCTCCCTCCCTCCCATACTTCTTACCCTGTCACTCTCTTTTAACTCACTCTTTCCCCGCACACTTTTGGCCTTTTCCAAGTTCCCTTTTTTTCCTGTGCGTTGTTGCTCCCTCTTAATCTCTCTATCGCTCCCATATTGTCTCCCTATAACCTCAAGGTCAAAGTGCCTGTGTGCAGAAGCAGGTGTCTATCAATCAACCTCCTTCTCCAGTGTGTGTCTGGGTCCGTGCACTTTCTGTGTGAGCACATTAAGTGCAATCTGTGCGTGCGTGCGCGCGCGTGACGTTGCCGCCATTCTTGAACGCTGTCTTGGGGCTGACCCCCTTTTGTTCCCAGCCAGCGAGACCCCATCTGTTTCTGACACCCCCCACCACCACCACCACCCCACAATGGTGGACAATGGGATGAACCCGATGCCCCCACCACAGTATCAGTGGATGCTGAGGGACGTACCACTCTCCGTGAAGGGCAAACTTGATTTATGGCCTTTATTGTTTTTTTTTTGTTGTTTTTTTGGCCAGACCATCGCGAATGTAAAGAGATTCTTAACGACAGGGAGCAAATTATTTGATTTATGGCATCATGGCTCTGTCTCCTGCATGGTGGCTGTCTGAACAGAGAGGAGAGGACCCACATGGGATCAGTTGTGCAGAACAGATCTGTATCAGAAAGGATTAGACGTCAGTGTGTTTTTTGTTCCTTCTGTTTTGGGGGGGGGGGGGTTGTTGTTTACATGGAGATATGTGGGCAGTAGTACCACTTGTCGACCAGTAGGTGTCCAGGCTCTAAAAGTTTTCAACTGAAGAGTAAGCCAGTGGTTCTCAAAGTGGGGTCCAGCCAGGGACCCTCAGGGTTCAGGGTCCCCAAATTATTTTGGGGGGTCCCAGATGATGATTAACTTAATGTGCAACGTTATTTTCTCACTCAACAGTAAACAAACCGACATAAAGTTTAAGTGTATAGACTAGAGGGTATCTGCACATTTCTAAAGATACAATCTAAGGACTATTTTATACTTTGGCAATTTGAAAATAGACGATCTACAAGTTCACATCGTGTCGCTTTGCGAGCACTGTCAGCTAGTTGATCTGCTATTTTCAAAGTATCCTTTTCTTTTTTTGAAAACTTGTGAAACAAATGTGACCTTCTGCATAATGAGTATTTTTTACTTTTGGTAATTTGAGTACATTTTGATGGCATTTTTGAATTTTACTCATGTACATTTTGAATACTGGACATACTTGAAAAAGAGGGTATTAAAACTTTTACTTAAAAAACATGCGAGTACTTCTTCCCCCACTGCAAGACACATGCTGTCAGATCGTATATACACCATGTTAGACGTAGATAATGGTGGACACATTTAAACATTACTTTGAGTGATACCTTATTACTTCTGATGTCCTCATCGCCAACAATGATTAATGATGATGACATTAATATAAGTCACATAATCAGATTAATGTGTTTTAACGAGGGATGTCTTACTTGCACATCTCAGCGTTACAGGCAAATGTTGGGTGTGCAAAATGCAACTTTCGGAAGGGATATACTACATACTGTAGGCCAGATCTTCTGCAAATCCTGGCGTAGCAGAGTCTATATATGTACACATGGCTGAGACAGACAATATGTGCCATTTGTTTTGCGTATGAAAACACAGAGTAATTTATTATATTTATTATAGTGGCTGATAGCAATCCCCAATAAACTGATCAGCCGGCAGGCTAAGCATAGCAGATATTGTCACTGTTGGGCAGAAACCTTGTATCTCCAGGTTTCAAAGTTGTAATTTCTTTTCACAAAGTAAAGCACTGCTTCATCATACAAGGCCATCGCACAAAAGTAATGAAAACAGCAGATCTACAAGCATGCTTATAGAACGGCTGTTTTCACTAATTTAAATCATTTTAAAAATGATAAAAATACAAAACAAACGGTTTTGGACATACAAGGTTTCCACCCGACAACGATGATAGAGAAACCTGTAGAGTGACGCTCATGTTCATGTGGTTTTCAAATGGAAACGTTGAAGAGAGACGCAATAGGGTTCATGTAGGGGTGGTCGATATGGAAAAATACGCTATTGCGATATTTTCCCAAGCTGTATCACGATACACAATCTTATAACGATTATTTTTCATGTCAGTTTTTATGGTTATTGTTCAAGTTACTTAACAGTACAAGTACAACCACCTACAAGGTAACAAAAACTAAAAGAAAAAGGAGTAACAGACCAGACCAGTGGTCCTCAAAGTGGGGTCCAGGGACTCTCTGGGTTCCTTTTGGGAGGTCTAAATTGACCCTTACGTGTACGGTATGTAACTCTGACAGTATACAGATGAAACCAAATGGACCCCTAGAAGTTAAGGGGAGACCTTGACATTTTAAAGTTTGAGAACTACTGATTTAGACCAAAATGCAGGTTTAAATGAATTCTGCAATGAATCTCTGTATTAACGATTAAACAGGATTTTTCATAAGGCTCCCTCATTGTATCACGATATATACAGTACGATATCTCTGAAAAGGAATATCGTGGAGACATTGAATCGTCTCACCGATATTTATCACCATATCGCCCACCCCTGGGTTCATGTGGTATACTCCGATGGGAACGTTCCGCTCTATTTCTTCCTGGGCTTCCTCTTGGTCCTGGAGTCGATGATCAGCTGAGACTGACGCTTCAGCCCCTCGTGAGAGATGAAGTTGGCCTCGTCGTCGTCGCTCTCGTCCTCTGAAACACAGAAACAGGGAGGGTGCTGATCTTGTCAACTGAAACAGCAACTATAACGAAAAATGTTCGTCACTGACGGAAAACTATCATAGAAGAATACCAAGAAATGTCTTCACCAATGTGTTCCTAAAGGTGTGTAATAACATGTACTAAAAGGTTGAAATTCGACTCCCGGGGGAAACCTCTTTAAGTAGCATGTGAGGGGTCAAACTAGGGATTTTGCAAGCATTTGTGGGCTAAAAACGGACCCACAAAACGATGGTTTAGTGATGAATCATCAATTTTCACCATTTTGTGGGGGCATTTGTAGCCCACGGAATGTTTTTCGTGCAAAACAAATGCTTGCAATGGATTCGGCATCATCAAAAAACGGTAGGTTCCGTACGGAACCATTGTTTACTTAGATATGGAAGGATGACCTCCCACTTGGGTAATGACGCCCCCTGGCGATCATTCAGAGAAACTACTTCAGCTCCCGTACTAACGTAGGTAGGAAGGGCCTGTCACTCAAACCGGAGTGACCCGCCTCCAGGCTATATAAGCCCCCGGAGGCGGAAGTAACATCCTCTTAATACCACTCTCTGCCACATTCAGTGAAACAGAGGGGCATTACGTGGGAGGTCATCCTTCCATATCTAAGTAAACAATGGTTCCGTACGGAACCTACCGTTTACTGTCAATATTCCAGGATGACCTCCCACTTGGGATTCTTAAACTCCCCTCTAAGCCACAACCTACTCTCATACCCCCACACACCCCTCATACGGGTGAGCACAGCCCAAACGGGCGTGACCCATCACCCAGAAGGTCCCAGGCCCACCGGACCTGGGTGTGAAGGCATGAGAAAATAAGGAGAGACCCTGACAGACCGAAGTCCGCCTCATTCAACTAAATGAAAAGGACAAGTCCGCCTTATAAGTAAGACACACTATATAAGGAAAACACAGGGTCCCCCCCAAAATACCCCAGGTGGCTACATGCCCACCTGTGGGAGGGGAAGATCCGACTCCTCTATGACGTAGAGGAGGCAACTGCACCCAGAACCGAATGCGCTAGCGAAGAGGATTCGATATCCAGGTGATAGTAGGCTGCAAAGGTAGAAGGCGAAGACCAATTCGCCGAAACACAAATCTCCTGAACGGAGACTCCCTTTGCCAGTGCCCACGAAGTAGCCACACCTCTAGTGCTATGGGCTTTAAGTGCCGCCGGCACTTCCACACCCGCACTAGAGTAAGCCAGCCTAATAGCATCCACAATCCACCTCGAAAGAGTGGGTCTAGACACCGGCTTTCTGACAAGAACATTGCCCATTTCCACGAAGAGCTGAGAAGAAGCTCTAGAACCAGCAGTCCTGTCACAGTAGGCCTTCAATGCCCTGACAGGACAAAGGCAATTCAGCCGTTCATCCTCCACCGAGACAAACGGAGGAGGATGAAAAGCCAGAAGAACAACAGGCTCCTTAGGAACCACCATGTTCTTAGGAACAAACTTAAGATGAGGCTTGAGCAACACCTTGAGATCATTGTTCATAAACTGCATACACTCCGCAGACACCGAGAGAGCTTGCAGGTCACCAACTCTTTTAGCCGTGGCCAAAGCCAGCAAAAGAGCCGTCTTGAAACTCAAAAGTTTCAAAGGCATCCCTACAAGCGGCTCAAAGGGAGCCCGACATAGGCCCCCTAGAACCACCTGCAGATCCCAAACTGGGAACAAAGACCTAGTCACCGGCCTCAAACGTTCAACTCCTTGCATGAACTTGATGACCTCCGGGACTTTAGAAGGTGCCTTGCCCGCCACCCCCAGGTGACAGGCATTAATAGCCGCCAAATACCCCCTAAGGGTAGAAAACGCAAGACCACTTCTCAAGCGGTCCTGCATAAATTCCAGAATTTCCTGGGCTGACGCCACATGGGCCACCACCGGTGGAACACGCGACTCACACCAGTCCTCAAAGGCATTCCACCTTCCATCATAAGACGCCCTCGTAGAAGGCGCCTTAGCACTCTGAATGGTAGCAACCACTTCAGAAGAAAAACCAGCCGCCAGCAGGTTTAACCTTTCACGTGCCAAACCCACAGGTCTAGGACCTGCAGGTCTTGGTGGAAGATCTCCCCCCTGGCCTGACTCAACAGATCCCTGCACTGAGGCAGCTGCCAACCCGGTTCGCAAAGGAGAGGGGCGATCGCCGACCTCCACGTGCCCTTGTAGGGAGCCACCAGGAGCATCTCCAGACCGAACCTCCTGACTCTCTCCAGAGTGGGTCGGATTAAGTCGAAGGGGGGAAACGCGTACAGTAGACCTCTCGGCCACGTGTGCGCTAAGGCGTCCAACCCCAAGGGAGGACTGCCCTTCACCGCGAAGAACAACGGACACTTCGTATTCTCCGCTGACGCAAACAGGTCCGCCACTGGCTGACCGAACTTGCGAAAAATCTGGTTCGCCACCCTGGGGTGGAGAGACCAATCCTCGTAGCGAGAACCTCCCCTGGACAGGAGATCTGCTCCGCTGTTGAGGAGACCTGGGACGTGTAAGGCCCTGATCGACTTGAGGCGCGACAAGCACCAAACCGTCAATTCTCGAGCCAGACGGTCCAGTGGCAACGACGACAGGCCCCCCTGTTTGTTGACATAAAACATGGCCGTCGTATTGTCTGTCCTGACCAGGACGTGACAATGCAAAATCCAAGGCTCGAAATGCTTGAGCGCCAGGAGTATAGCCATCAACTCCAAATAGTTGATGTGACGACCCCTCATCTCCAGAGGCCAAAGCCCCTGCGCTGTGCGCCCCTCGAAAGTGGCTCCCCATCCACTGAGACTGGCGTCTGTCGTGATCGACTTGCGGGAAACCACCTCGCCAATCGAGACTCCGCTGGTGAGGAACCCCTCCACCAGCCACGGAGACAGGGCGATCGCGCAGGAAGGGGAAACCGTAACCTTCTTGTACTTCAAGGAGGGCGGGATCCCGAGGGATAACATCCATCTTTGAAAAGGTCTCATATGAAACCTGCCCAAACGCAACAGATGTACTGCGGAAGCCATCATTCCCGTCAGTACCATGCAACTCCTGTAAGTGACCTCCTGGCCCACTTGAAAGGAGTCGAGACATTCCCGAAACCTGTCCACCCTCTCCTCTGAGAGACGGGCCGACATGTCGGATGAGTCCAGAAGGACCCCAATGAATGTAAGACGACTTGCTGGAGTCAGCATGCTCTTGCCGTGGTTGACTATGAAACCTAAGGCCTTCAGGTGAGCCAAAACCACTTGTGTGTGACGCGCCACTTCGTGGGCGGAGCTCGCTGAAATCATCCAATCGTCGATGTACGTCGCCAACCTGACGCCCTGCTGTCTCAGCGGGGCGATGGCTGCTTCGGTCACTTTCACGAAAACCCTCGGGCTCAGTGACAGACCGAAAGGGAGTACTGTGTACTCGTACAGGCGACCCTCGAAGGCGAACCGTAGGAATTTCCTGTGTGGGGGATAAATCTGGACGTGCTGATAAGCATCCTTCAGATCCACTGAACAGTGGAAATCCCCTTGCCTGACCGACCGTAACATGGTGGGTACAGTTAGCATCCTGAAAACGTATTTCTTCAGGTACACGTTTAGTGCCTTTAGGTCCAGGATGGGACGTAGCCCCCCCCCCTTTTTGGGCACCAGGAAATAACGGCTCCAAAATCCCATGCGGGATTGGGTCCTGTCCAGCTCCACTATAGCACCCTTGCTTAGCAAGGAGCTGATCTCTTCTCTCAAAAGATTTGCTTTTAAACCACGCGCCCTGGTATGAATAACCCTGCTCGAAAGCGGGGGTATGTCTGCGAACTGTAACCTGTAACCCCTGGTTATCGTTCGAAATACCCAATGGCTCGGGTTGCATAACTTCCACTGGCGCGCGCAGCGTGCTAGCGTGTTTTGAGCGAGAGAAACCCCACCACTGTGCTTCCGTGACGGCGGAGCTTTTTGGCGGCCGGACCGGAAGTGGGGAACCTGCGTATCCGTATCCGGAACGACCGGATGCGGAGCGCAAGGGTTCAATAGGCCGCATGGCGGAAACACCTTCTGGTTGTACCGCTTGACTAGCGGAGCTATTTTGCGGCGGGACCGGAAGTGGGGAACCTGCGTATCCGTATCCGGAACACCCGGATGCGGAGCGCAGGGGTTCAATAGGCCGCAAGGCGGGAACACCTTCTGATTGTACCGCTTGACTAGCGGAGCTTTTTTGCGGCCGGACCGGAAGCGGGGAGCTAGCGAATCCGTATCCGGTGAAACCGGAAGCGTTCGGTTTTCGCTCGATAGAGCAACAGGAAGAGCAAAGCGATTCGACTGATAAACAGACTCGCCCACAACTAAAGCATTCTCCCCTGACAGGAGAGGAACTTTTACGTTTAATACCTGCTCTAAGGCCTTTATGCTTGTCCCTTGACCCGGGCTCATAGTAGGCCGACAGAATTTCTGACTCAAGGTTAAATTCATAGCATCGCTCACGCGAGGGAAAATCCACTCGCGCGCATGAGGAACCACATAATTGTTTGACGTTAACATTACTGGTTGCTGATAAAACCTGTGACTGATTAAAGAGTCCTGACGGGACTCCATCATTCTTACAGGAGGCATGCATAAAGGAGTCATATTGTCGACGCGAGGGATATCCCACTCGCGCGCTTGAGGAACCACATAATTGTTTGACAATAACATTACTGGTTGCTGATAAAACCTGTGATTGATTATCGAGTCCTGACAGGACTTCATCATTACTACAGGAGGCATGCACGATGGGGTCGTCTGTGCTAGTGCGAGAGAGTTGGACAGAGACAGACTTTGCTCTTTCAACATATTTATTGCCGACACAGGAGGCATCAAATTCAACATTTTCATTTCCCCGACACGGGGTACAGAAAAACGCCCTCGTTTGGGGGGAGGGGGACCGAGAGACACCTCGGACCCCCGCCCCAGCACAATCCCCCTCTTCCGAGTGTCATTTGCGCTGTCCCCTACCGCGGCCACCGCGGTAGGAAGACTGCTGCCTGCCATCCTTGGACGGGCGGCGCGGCTGAGCGCGCTCGGGAACCACAACCTTGCTGCGGGGCCTGTCAGGCGCCCTGGCTGCAGAGGCTCCCCTGGAGGAAGACGAGTGCTTCTTAAAGGAAGCAGAGCGGCCCCTTTCCTTGACGCGGGAGGAGCGGGACGCCCTCCTAGCTTGCTGCGGTTCTTCCTGTGGCACTGTGGTGGACTCGACAATGTCCTTAGCAGCCTTAAAGAACGTGACTCTGCCCTGCAGCAGCTCCAAACCGCCGCCCATGAGGGTGGTGGGACTGTTCTCCATGTTGATGAGGGATTTATACATCTCCCCGCGAGGACCCACAGGCTTCTCGCCCACGTCCCTCTTAGGCTCGAGGTCGACATAGTCGAGCCAGCGGGCTCTCTCAGCTTGGAGGTTATAATCCATGGACCTGCCCATCCACTTGACCGCATGCCAATTGACCTTCAGCATGATGTCGAATAGGGTGTTTAGCTCCGCAGTGTGCTCCCCCGTGGGCAGACCTTTGACCAGGTCTTTGGTGGAAGCTAGCAAGAGCTGGATAAGATTAAGGTCCTTAGCAGCCAGAGCAGCGGACCGGTAGGCGTTACGAGCCCTGTCCGACTGCAGCTTGTCCTCCAGGACAGTGAACCCCGGCGGGTTGGTGCCGACGGGGCCGACAAACGGCCCGTTTTTAGCCGTGCCTACATCCTTGTACTGGGGTCTGACGGAACCCAGAAAGGATTGTGCCAACAGGTGGTCCAGGTTAGGGCAGGTGGACATGCCTGCCTCCGCACCGCCAACCAAATCCAACACAGAAAAAGGCAGCTTCCTGGGGTCTTTGTGTGTCTTCCATGAGGAATGGAGGGCCTTGGTGAATCCTTTCACCAGCGGCAGCCTGGAGAGGACATACGGGGCGGGAACCGAAGGCTCCTGCCCGGGCATTTCGTCATCATCCTCGGCCTCTTCAGAGGGGAGAGGAGGTGGCAACTCCTCTCCAACTCTGGCAAGAGCTCTCATGTAGACCGTGAGATGATCCAGCATTTCTGCTGCAGAATCGACGTCCTCTGCTCCCGCTTCACCCGCTTGACTGGCGGGTGGAGGGGCAGTGGTGCCTGAGGAGGACTGGGAGCTCCCTGCGGCGTCCAGTTGACGTGCTGGAGCCGCAGGGGCATTACCTTTCACTGTGACCGTGAGTCGAGAACCATCGTCCTCGACGGAGTCCTCCTCCTCCTCGGCCGTGTATCCAGAGTATTCAGAACCAGAACCCTCGCTCTGACAGGAGCTCAGGTCCGACTCTCGCCTGAAAGTCTGGACTGTTTTGGTGATGCTCACGTTGAGGGGAACGTCCCCGACGGTCACATCCGAGCGTTTCTTTTTGGGCACCGCGCCCGAAGGGGAAAAGGCTACCGGAGGGATGTTAGCCTTCTTGGTCGCCTTCTTAGCGGCGACTTCACCAGACCCGCCAGCTCCAGTGACAGTGGAGCTAGCTGCGGTCGGTTGCGCGGCAGGCGGTGTCTCATGTAGCACGGCGCCATCTTGACTTGGAATGGCGCGCTGTTTGCCAAACGGGTCTCCGGAAGGCAGCGCCGCACCTTGACCAACGGTGCGGGCCGCCTGGGGAAGGAAAGACTGGGCTGTGGGGTTGAGAGCAGTGGACCCACCTGGTGGAGCGCAGGCCCCGAGGCCTGCCCTGGCTAGGTAGAACCGGTGTACCAGTACATCGTGGTCGTAGGCCACGCAGAAGTCACAGAAGGGTCCTGCTCTCCCCTGAGGACTCAGTGCAGAGAAGGCGTGTGCAACGCCCATGCAGCCGACACAGAGAGGGTGAAGATCCTGTCCGTCGATGAGTCCTGGACAGCCTGGACATTGCCTCGGCAGGAAGGCCAGAGGATCCATGGCGAAGCACTGTAGCTAGAGTTAACAAGAAGCAGACGAGCTAACAAGCTAACGGCTAAGGCTAGGCCACGCTTGATTCGGGCAGGGCCTGAACAAGCGGTAAGCAGTGTAGCTAACGTTAACAAAGAGCAGACGAGCTAACAAGCTAACGGCTAATGCTATGCCACGCTTGCTTCGGCGGAGGCCTGAACAAGCAGTAATAATCCTTTGTTATAGAAGGAAATAACCGTCGTTTTAGGACGGGACAAGAATAAGTATTCTTAAGTACGGGTTAATTCAACACTCGCCGGTGGGCGACTCCAATGCCACCGCTTTAGGCTAATGCGCGAAGAATAATAATACAAAGGCTGAGTTTCAACTTATCTGAATGTGATATCGCAGAGAGTGAAAAGAGGATGTTACTTCCGCCTCCGGGGGCTTATATAGCCTGGAGGCGGGTCACTCCGGTTTGAGTGACAGGCCCTTCCTACCTACGTTAGTACGGGAGCTGAAGTAGTTTCTCTGAATGATCGCCAGGGGGCGTCATTACCCAAGTGGGAGGTCATCCTGGAATATTGACAGTAAACCCTAGTTTGACCCCTCACATGCTACTTACTGTAAAGCAGATTTATTTTTTGTATTTTTTAATTAATGGGACACAAACACAAATCATTTTTTTATGATAGTACGGAGGATTGAGACCAGATTTTGGGTGAATCGTTCACTTTTTCATACAAGCGTGAAAATTGGTACACTTGTACAGTTTGGGGCCCTGAACAATTTCAGATATGGAGCCATCGCAAAAACGCCCCCTGGTGGCCATGGCGGCCATTTTACTTTCCACCATTACCCGTTAATGTATTTTACATCATAACTCCTAAACCAAACATGATAATACAGAATAGGTAATGTCTACACCTATGTTTTGATGGTCAAGGATTCCATTGATATCATGTACAACATCACAACCTGTTCAGGTGAATAGTTAATGGTCAATTCCGTGATGTTGTGAGGTAGTCTGCTGGTTTTGTCCGAACATTTTTGACTTTTTCATAAAAGTATGAAACTTGGTACACTTGTACAGTTTGGGACCCTGAACATTGTCAGATATGGAGCCATTGTGAAAACGCCCCCTGGTGGCCATGGCAGCCATTTTAATAGCCACCATTACCAGATAATGTATTTTGCATCTTATCTCTTGAACCATACATGATAATACAGAATATGTGATGTCTACACCTATGTTTTGATGGTCAAGGATACCATTGATAATGTGTACAACATCATAAACTGTCCAGCTGAATAGTTAATGGTCAATTCAGTGATTTGCATCTGTTGCATACATGTTGAGTAGAGTTGTGAGAAATGTAAACCCTTGCCCCTGATAATACCGTGGGAGCAGAGCAATATTCAATATGACAAAAACAAATTAGCTTAAAATAATGTATCACAGGCAGCACATATATTTCTGAAGCACATATATTTCATCTGTTTTGCTAGTATTGATTGCATGTTTCATGCATGGTTTTTGTTTGACTGACTGATTGATTGATAGTTGTTGTTGTTGACAATCTGGCTAACCATTGTCAAAGAAAAGGGAAAAAACAGAGCCCTTGCTGTTCTGTAATTCTGTTCTTGAGAGATTACGTTGTTGATGACATGCATTTCTTCTTCCATCTTCACAGCCTCCTCCACATTGACACAATGCTGTGCACTACTTCTGCATTCAAGAGCTCAAGGAGGGATAGGCTTGCCTGTGGAAGAATTGACCACAATGGTCTCCAATCAAGTGGGTTCGTCCAACCCCAGTCTGTTGGAGATGGCATAGCTGGTGCCACCTCAAATGCTTGTCCCCAACAGTGTTCTCCTTGGTACACTGCACCTGTGAGGTGCTGGACCAGTGCATCCTTAGTTGGGGTATAGGCTACATCCCTCTTCCTTTTTTAGGGTTCTGCTCTGCACCAAACGGCTTCTGCTCTGCACCAGAGCAGGGAGAGGAGAGGCTAGAAATGGAGGGGAGGGAGGGGTCTGTTTGACAAGTAAGGGTGCCTGTGAGGTCAAAACCGCCGTTTGGTTGGTCTCAGGACGTTGTGTAAACACAATCCAATCAAAAAATACTAACTTTGAAGCTAAAGAAATAACCGCACTAGCCTAAGGACAATCCACTGTGTTAGTTATGAGAGAGCCCGCGAAATCTAGCAACAGGGGCAGCCGAAATCTAGCAACAGGGGCAGCTATGAAAATAATCGACTAAAGCAGGGAGAGAGGGCGAGATCATTTAGCGACCTACAACTGGGTTGCAACCTGGTCGGTAGTTTTCACCGACTGGGTCGCTAAATCTACCGACTGGGTCGCTAAATATACCGACTGGGTTGCTAAATCTACCGACTGGGTCGCTAAATCTACCGACTGGGTCGCTAAATCTACCGACTGGGTTGCTAAATCTACCGACTGGTCGCTAATACCGACCAGGTCGCTAAATCTACCGACTGGGTTGCTAAATTACCGACTGGGTTGCTAAATCTACCGACTGGGTTGCTAAATCACAGACTGGGTTGCTAAATCTACCGACTGGGTTGCTAAATCACCGACTGGGTTGCTAAATCTACCGACTGGGTTGCTAAATCACCGACTGGGTTGCTAAATCTACCGACTGGGTTGCTAAATCACCGACTGGGTCGCTAAATCTACCGACTGGGTCGCTAAATTTACAGACTGGGTCGCTAAATCTACCGACTGGGTCACTAAATATACCATTTAGCGACCCAGTCGGTGGATTTAGCGACCCAGTCGGTGAAAACTACCGACCAGGTTGCAACCCAGTTGTAGGTCGCTAAATGATCTCGCTCCTACTGGAAGCAGGTATGAAAAGATAAAAGGCAGATTTAACCCTATATGTGTTTTGGTCTGGATGTCTCCTTTAAGTTGTGGCAGCAAGAAAGGCTGCCTGGGCATTGCAAATGCAAAAAAAGGCCTCCTAATAGTGCACAGCATTGTGGCAATGAGGAGGAGGAGGCTGGTAAGGAGACAGTGAAGATTGAAGAATACATTCATCGTCATCGTCAATCAATCAAACAATCAATTAATCAATTAATCAATCAATCAATCAATCAAACAAACAAACAAACAAAAACCATACATGAAACATGAAATCAATACTAGTGTAAGGGGATTTAATTGTGTTATAGTTTTTTTCTGTAATAATGGGAATGTTTTAGGTTTTATCTCAATGTAACTGATAATAAATATTTCAGTTTGGGGATATAGTCAGACTTTTTAAGAGGGGACACCAGTTCTGGAGTATGAGTTGACTTGTTGACTGTGATGGAGGGAAAAGTTCTAAACAAAGACAGTTGAATGTCTCATTTCTACCACGTCTGAACCTACAAGTTAAGCAAGTATCCTTCAGTATTACACAAAAACATGAAATATATGTGCTTAAGAAATACATTTGAACAAGAAAATGAAACCAAATGTATGCAACAAATGCAAAATGTTGTGATTTCCTTCTCACATCACTGAATTGACCATTAACTATTCAGCTGGACAGTTTATAATGTTGTACAAATTATCAATGGACTCCTTGACCATAAAAACATAGGTGTAGACATCACACATTCTGTATTATCAAGTATGGTTCAGAAGAGAAGACGCAAAATACATTATCTTGTAATGGCGGATATTAAAATGGCCGCCATGGCCATTTTAATATGGCCATGTTTTTTGTGATGGCTCCATATCTGACAATGTTCAGGGTCCCAAACTGTACAAGTGTACCAAGTTTCATACTTTTATGAAAACGTGAAAAATGTTCATACAAAACCAGCGGACTACCTCAAAACATCACCGAATTGACCATTAACTATTCCCCTGAAGAGTTTATGATGATGTACATGATATCAATGGAATCCTTGACCATCAAAACATAGGTGTAGACATCACCTATTCTGTATAATCCTGTTTTGTTCAGGAGTTATGATGTAAAATACATTAATTGGTAATGGTGGAAGTAAAATGGCTGCCCTGGCCACCAGGGGGCGTTTTTGCAATGGCTCCATATCTGACAATGTTCAGGGCCCCAAACTGTACAAGTGTACCAAGTTTCATACTTTTATGAAAAGGTGAAAAGAATTCGGACAAACATTCGGACAAAACCATTGGACTTAAACACAACATCACCAAATTGGCCATTAACTATTCTTCTGAACAGTTTATGATGTTGTACATGGTATTATTGTAATCATTGACCATCAAAACATAGGTGTAGACATCATCTATTCTGTATTATCACGCTTGGTTCAGGAGTTATGATGCAAAATACATTAACGGGTAATGGCGGAAAGTAAAACGGCTGCCATGGCCACCAGGGGGCGTTTTTGCGGTGGCTCCATATCTGAAAATGTTCAGGGCCCCAAACTGTACAAGTGTACCAAATTTCACGCTTGTATGAAAAAGTGAACGATTTTCGTCTCAATCCTACGGACTATGAGGTTTCCCCCGGGAGTTGAATTTCAACTTTTTAGTACATATTATTCACCTTTAGAAACACATTGGTGAAGAAATTTCTTGGTAACAATTTACTTTTCAGATTTTCTTATGTTCCCCTTACTAAGAAGAACTAAAAGACAAGTCATGTTATGTTTGGTTGCGCTCCGTGTTGCTCTCTGAAAACAGCCAATCTACTTGTAGATCTGCTGTTTTCAGCATGCAACCAAGTGTAAAACCAGGCATTACGACAACATCAAGGCCAGCCAATATTTATTTTTGTAGACAAAATCAACAGTAGACTCAGAGGATTAAAATCTTATGATATTTAGTCGACTAAAACTAGACTAAGGCGAAAACATTTCAGATGACTAAAATATGACATATATGACACCATGACATTTTATTCAAAAGACTGACTAAAACTAAATAAAAAATTGCTGTCAAAATGAACACTGTGGGGGACACACAGTGATACAGCCTGAGAGAGAGAGAGAGAGAGAGAGAGAGAGAGAGAGAGAGAGAGAGAGAGAGAGAGAAGCTTCAGGCGACTGCATGCGCTTTGCATTTTGTCCCCTATAGTAGCCCTGAGCAGGGGTGTCGCACCAAATTCTGGGCCCTGGGAGCTTTAACTATTGAAAAATAGCAAATATACAAGCTCACAGCGCAGCACCGAGCGCCACGCTGCAAGCTTGTAGATCTGCTATTTTTGAAAAATCTTGAAAATCTTTGAATATTTAAAATGAGTTTTTTTGAAGAAAAAAAAATATGTTTCTATGTCAGTGGTGCTCAAACTTTTTCATGTGAAGGATCCCCAAATGATATTTGGCCACGGACCCCCATCTCAAAATATTTATTTCCAGGGACCCCCAAGAAGCAAAATTCTATTTACAAATGTTCTAACCCCAACCCTTTTATGACTTTTCAAAAATAGCAGATCTACAAGCTTGCATATCTGCTTGTATATCTGCTATTTTTCAATAGCTAAAGTATAAAATAATTCCAGGCCCCTCCACCTTGGGCCCTGGTAGCTCAGTCCCCCCCCCCCCCCCTTGTGACGCCCCTGACCCTGAGTCCCCAAACTCACCACCATCCAGAGCATCCTCCGGACCCTGGTCGTCAGGTAGCTTGATGCGAGTGTTGTAATCTGGCAGCTTCTTCTCCATCCTGACATGGAACTGCTCACACACACACACACACACACACACACACACACACACACACACACACACACACACACACACACACACACACACACACACACACACACACACACACACACATGCACACACGCACGCACACATCGCACGCACACAATACTCTCGATTTGAATGTGTACATTATTTTGCTCTAAAGCAGTAGTTTTCAAACTTTTTGTGCCCAAGGTACAACATAGGGCAAGTCAGAATCCCATGCTACACCTGTATCCATACAGAAAACGTCCGATCTACAATGACTCGTGAGCTTGTAAATCTGGGTGTTCAGATCTACATTCCCTATTTGCATCGTTACCGACTTGCATCATTCCAAAAGACAAATCATACATTTTTGTATAGTTTTCTTGTAGCTATATTGCAACCACAATGTGTGGTTGTCATAAAGATACCCAGGCACACCAGGACTTGTCTCACGGGTGCCGTTTTGGAAGTGTACAGTATACTGTATACTTCAACTGGTGTCACAACAGAGAAAATGGATGTAGCCAACATGACAATGAATTGGCAAGTTATTTGACAAACACTAGAAATATGTCAAATTGCCTCAGGTATGTTTTCCTAGGGGGAACCACGCGGCGTCCGTTCATTAATTCACCACGAGGCACGGGGGACAGTAATGAAACTAAATGTAAGCCAGAAAGGACTAAGTCACGCTGATATGCTGAGTCATCCTAATCATTTTAGACATGCACTAGCTCAGCATCTGCTGAGTCATTAATAAAATCTACCCCCCACCCCCCCTTCCAAAACAAAAGAAGAAAATATATTTTCTGCTTACAAAGTGTTTACTGGAGAATGACAGACACGAGTGTGTGGTGTCAGCTTTAGCTATAGGTGTTATTGGTGGATGTGCAGAGTTGTTTTGAGGTCACAGTGTGTTCTGTAAGGGTGTCCACTTCCCAATATATGTGTTGTAAGCTACGTGTTCGTAACACACCTGGGTTAGGCAAATCGGGAGAAAATTGTTATCGACCTTTCTCACCTTTCTCTGTCCCAGTATGGGACGATAAGCGATATTATCGTTTATCGTGATAAAAAACAATCGTATTGTGGAGATTTAATTTATCGTGATATCGTCCTCCGTCATGCACTGGGATCAATTCACCTTTTATTTGCAGAGCTGCATATCCGGTACACTTAAACCCTTTATAATTGGTAAAAGGTACTTATAATATACGTACTTGATAGTCTTTTTTTCACTCTCTATCAAACATGTTTGCCACAACGCTTCGCATTGCGACGCGTCGCATTGCGACGCGTTGTGAGCTTGTAGATTTGCTATTTTTTGGCAAATGTTCCGTCCCAGGATAATGGATTTTGATTATCGCGATACTATCGTAAATCGAGATTTCTTTTGTCACAATAATCGTGATATAAAATGTTCATATCGTCCCATCCCTACCAGTAACACACTCTCACGAGATCTAGTAAACATTGGACGTAGATCTGTCATCAGACGGCGCCCGATTGACTTATGAGACCATCATTTCTACCCTATTAGCAAAGCATCGACTGGGCTCTGACATCACGCTGTGATGTCACACTAACAGAATCCCTTTTATGCCCATACATGCCCATGATGTCATCAATATTAAGCCCATATCTAATAGGACTTCATATGGGAATGCCCATATATGGAGGCCACGTCGGCCACATACCAGACTAACAGAATCCATATATGGCCAAGACAGATGGCCAAGACAGCCCATATCTGTGTGGCTGGTTCTACCGACAGGGATCTCCATGTATGGGCATAAAAGGGTATGTCATAGACGTCATAGGACTTTCACATAATGAATAACTGAGTAAGCATGTTTGGGCTCTCACAGCATATCTCCATATATAGTACATGGATCTCCATATATGGGTACCAGGGGTACCAGTTACCCATATATATGGGTAACTGGTCCAATATATGAGGCGTCTTGCTTGTATACTTATGGTTAATTTATGAAGATACACCATCTCAATTGAAGCCATTAGAGGCAAAAACAAACGGTTTTGGACATACACGGTTTCCACCCGTCAACGACGATATGATGGCGAGTCTTTTTTTTTATTATCTTGGTTTCGTCTGGGTTCTCACCTCCTCATCTTTCATGTCCTTCAGCACGTCGGCCAGGTTCCTGCCCTGCAGCGCCCCCTGCAGGTGATGTAGCTTACGCTCACAGCGGGCCAGCAGCTGAACCACGTCCTGGGAGGAGTCACCAGAGGGCTCCTCCCCCTCCTCCTGGACAGAACACAACACATCATAGGGACTTTAATAATTTGGGGACCCCCCTGGGGGTCCTGACCCACAGGTTGAGAACCACTGTTTTAGATAAGGGTTTAGAAATGAAACCAATGGCCAGTCATTGGGTGTGCTTGCTATTTGTTATGTCCATGAATTAAATACCAAGGACTTCCAACGTAAAAAAGACTGTAAAAGGTCTTATTTGGGATGTTCCTTTTAGGCAGGGTGTTTAACTGTACTTGATTTCTATTGTATTGACTATACTTGTACTGTTCTCCATTTTTTGTCTAATAAAATAAAATGATCAAAAACAGAATAACCACTTCAGAGCTATTTTTGGTTGTATCACATTAAATAAAGACTTCCTTGTACCAGTGTGATGTGTTGCAGTTTGTCAGCCAGGTGTTCCACGCCGGCGCGCACGGTGGCGAGGGTCTTGACCAGCGCGTCCAGGCGATCTTTGGCCCCGTCACGCCTCCTCTCTGCCAAGCGCAGGTTGTACTCGCACTCCTCCAGCGCCTGTTGGTCTCTGTTCACAGACCACGGGGGGGGCCGACCAGGAGAGACACATCAAACCAGGGGCGTCACAAGGGGGGGGGGGGGGGGGGGGGAGTGAGACTGAGTTACGGCCCTAAGATGGAGAGGTCTTGAAAAATAGCAGATATACAAGCTCACAGTGCGGCACCGAGTGCTGCGCTGCGAGCTTGTAGATCTGCTATTTTTGATAAGTCGTGAAAATGTGTGCAAAACTTTGAATGTATGTATTTTTTAAGCAAACATTTGTAACTAAAATTTTGCTTCTGGGGGGTCCCTGGAACTAAATATTTTGAGATGGGGGTCTGTGGCCAAATACATATCATTTTGGGGGTCCTGACATTAAAAAGTTTGAGCACCACTGACATATAGGTTTTACAAAACTTTTCACAATTTTTCAAAAATAGCAGATCTACAAGCTCGCAGCGTGGCACTCGGTGAGCTTTTATATCTGCTATGTTTCAATTAATTATATTATTAATTATAATTATTATATATATTATATAATTATAATAATGCGTTCCCATGCAGTCTACATGGGTTAAACCCCCTCCCGCTATGAAGAACATTCATGAGGGGCCCACAGTGAATCCTTGTACCCAGGGCCCAGAATTTGGTGTGACACCCCTGGATGTACTGTAGATCTGCCATTTTCGGCGCAAGAAAGTGTGGTGTGTCATGTCTTTGATTCATGTCCACTGAAAGTCTACATTGTCATTTTGCCATAAACGCAGCAAACGAGGACAAGAACGTGGCGACCAAGGTTAGCAGCTAAAATCCAGGGAGAAAGGCGTGTAGATTTCACAATGCATGGATTTTGTACCCCATGCAGGGATGCAGCTGTGATAAACCTTTCAGCACATGTTCGGCAGCGTTTCAGGGAGCCACACAGAAGACTGCTCAGCAGGCACGTAGCAATAGGCAAAGCAGCCAATGCAGTCGCATTAGGGTAGTAGGGTGTTAATTGATGAAAAAAAGAAAAACACAAAAGGTTAGAATATTAGCAACGATATAGGGGTAATAGAGAGGAGCAATCCGAGCACTCAAAAAGTTAAAAAGGAAGGGAGCGGACGTAAAAACTGGGTACTTTATTTCATTATCAAATAATAAAAGCCAACATGTTTCTCTCTGGGTCTTCATCAGGCAGAGAGTTTTATCCCACTTATCCTAGAAGCACCCACTACACGTTTTTAACTTTGCTGTTACCTCTTGAGCACCTAGTTTTTCTTGTTCTTCGATATAGGGGTAATGTTGGAGGCGGCGATGGCTTCCCTTTGAAAGCCAGCTATAAGCGGCAGACAGGTCTGATAAACAAGAGGTGCTGTCTGTCTGTGAGTGTGTGTCCGACCTGGAAAGCTTGGCCTCCCCGGAGTACTTCATGTCCTGGAAGTGCTGCTCCTGGAGCTGCTTCTCCTCCTTCAGCTGCTGCAGGCTGCGCTCGTTGGCCAGCTTCATCTGCTCCAGGTGCTTCTGGCTCTCCCCCTGAGAGATGAAACGCTCCACTATCTCCTGGAGACACACGCACACACACACACACACACACACATAAATGGATATTTATATATCGTCAGGGGCGTCACAAGGGGGGTAAAAGTGGAACTGAGTTACTAGGGCCCAAGATGGAGGGGGCCTTAATTATTTTATACTTTAGCTATATAGAAAAACAGCAGATATACAAGCTCACAGTGCGGCAACCGAGTGCCGCGAGCTTGTAGATCTGCTATTTTTGAAAAGTCATGAAAATGTGTGCACATTTTTTTAAGCGTCCATGGTCAAATACATATCATTTTGGGGGTCCTTGCACATGAAAAGGTTTGAGCACCACTGACATAGAAACAAAGGTTTTTTCAAAAAAGGATTTGAAATATTCAAAGAATTTTCATGATTTCTCGAAAACAGCATCCATCCATCCATCTTCAACCACTTATCCGGAATCGTGTCGCAGGGGTAACAGTTCCAACTGGGATTTCCAGAGTTCCCTATCTTGAGCAACTTCCTCCACTCCTTCCGGGAGTATACCGAGGCGTTCCCAGGCTAGTGTGGAGATATAATCCTTCCATCTGGTCTTTGGTCTGCCACGGGGTCTCCTCCCAGTGGGACGTGCATCGAGGACCTTCCTAGGAAGGCGCATAGGAAGCATCCGCACTAGATACCTGAACCACCTAAGCTGACTCCTTATATAATACCTTATATGAATATACAAAAATAGCAGATCTACTATTACCGGTATATATATAACTGCTATTTTTCAATAGTTAAAGCACGAAATAACGTGTAATAATGCGTTCCCAGTCTAAATGGGTTAAAACCGCTCCCCTATGAAGAACATTCATGGGGGGCCCGCAGTGAATCCTTGTACCCAGGGCCCAGAATTTGGTGCGACACCCCTGGACACACACGCACGCACGCACGCACGCACGCATGCGCACACACACACACACACACACACACACACACACACACACACACACACACACACACACACACACACACACACACACACACACACACACACACACACACACACACACACACACACACACACACACCAATGGATATTTATATATTGTTGTTGTCGGGGAGAAACCTCTTATCCCCATATTTTATGGTGCTTGATCATACTACAGCGTCACACAAAAGCATGAAAAGTCGCAGATCTTCAAGGGCGAAACGCGGCATGAAACAACACGTTTTGAGCTTGTAGATCTGCTACCTGAAAAGTCTGAATCCTGAAAAGTAACGGTTTTGGGCATATGAGGTTTCCACCTCCAAAGAATATGTACACATGTGCATGAATACACACACAAAACATAAAAATAAACCACCCGATTGCAACCCACGTCTACGTAGTTTATTCCCATTCCTCCACACGGCGCCGCTCTCCGCCCGTCCCCATACCTGCACGTCTGTGACCCCGGTGGCTTCCTTGATGCGCTGGAAGGCCTCCTCGAAGGTGGAGATGGTCTTCTCCTCCTCCTGGACCAGACGGGTGGTGCTGCGCTGGGCCTCCTCGCCGCTCGCATCGTCTGCCGGGATGATGGCCACCCTCTGGGCCTGGGGGGCACAGAGGACAGTGGGTGACAGTGTGGGTGACAGTGGGTGACAGTGGGTGACAGCCAGGTGTGTTCAGGTGACAGTGGGTTCTTAAAGGACAACTTTGTTTTTTTTTTTTACAACAAGGGTTCATATTTTAGATTGTAATTAGAGAAAAGAAAAGAACGGCACCCATATGAGACACAAAACTGACCCACAGAGGTGTCTACTTGAATAAGCAGACGTACGCTGGCATAACTCACCCTTCTGTCTGCCTTCTCAGTCTGAGCCTTGCGTTCCTCCACCTGCTTCCTGTACAGGGCCATGACACGTTCTCTCTCCTTACGCTCCTTAGAGAGACACTCCTCCAGCTGCTGTAACTCTGTCTGGATAGAGAGAGAGAGAGAGAGAGAGAGAGAGAGAGAGAGAGAGAGAGAGAGAGAGAGAGAGAGAGAGAGAGAGAGAGAGAGAGAGAGAGAGAGAGAATAGTGTAATGCAGGGGTAGGCAACCTGCCAACATTGGCACAGGGGAGGGTGATCACTGGCACACTGGCAGACGTGTGAGAGAGAGGATTTTTATTTTAAAATCAAATGTTGTTTTAAATGTGGTCAATTAAATTAAGTCACCTGATGTGCAGCCAATTACATCCTGCACATATATTCTACATTCATTAAAATTCTGACCTGGGAGATAGGTGGGTTATTGCTCGGAGTCTAATGATCGTTTTAACAATGTCCTGACAATCAAAATATGTCAGAATGTTTGATGGCGTGTCATTAAAATGTATGTTGACATGGCACACTGACTATCTATTCTATAAAATAAAAACATGGCACTTTCAAAAGGGTTGCTGACCCCTGGTGTAATGTGTTAGTGTTCACAACAAAATGTTATTCTGAATTAACTCAGAAGGCCTTGACACACTGTCAATAATAGAATGTTTTCCTTGTTTCCAGTGTGCACTGACCACCGTAGGGCCATACTTACACACTTGATGATTAATGTGGCAATTATGAACTGTAATGACATTTAAAATGTATTTTTATGTATTCATTTAGATTTGTCTTTGGCTTTTCTGCCTTTATTAATAGTTTCTAAGTGAAGACGGACAGGGAAGAGGGAGAAAGAGACAGGACATTCTGCATAATGAGTACTTTCTACATTTTGATACCAATACTTTTGTACCTGTACTCAAGTACATTTTGAATTCCGGACTTTTACTCGTAACAGAGTATTTCTACGTTGCAGCGTTGATGCCTTTACTTAAGTAAAACATGTGAGTACTTTTTCCACCGCTGCATATCGTCGTTGTCGGGTGGAAACCTCGTATCTCCAAGTTTCAAATTTGTATGTTCTTTTGCAAAGTAAAGCCCTGCTTCATCGTACAAGGCCGTCGCACAAAAGTAGTGAAAAACCACTAGTTTAAACCATTTTTAAAATGAAAAATGCAAAACGAACGGTTTTGGACAAACAAGGTTTTCACCCGACAATGACGATATTGTACATTCAACAGTGTAGGATCTGACAGTGTGAGAGTCACCTTGGCGGCCTCTTTAGACAGCTGGGCGTCGTTGTTCATGACCTGCAGCTTGGCCAGCTCCTCTCCGTGCTGCAGGATGTCTGCCTCCAGACCGTCCAGCTGACCCTGGTAGCCCAGGCTCTCCTCCTGCACGCAGCCATGGAATAAAGCAAAAATAAAAAAAAAGAATCTCATAACTTTTTGGGCTTGTTTCAATTGGGGGTCCTTTTTTTTAACTCATTGAATGACAGACAAATAAAACACAGTACTACGCAGAAAATATTTTTAAAAAGGAGTCGTACTCGTAAAACACAATGCAAAATGAATGGTATTTACAATGGAAAGGTCAGGGGGAGGTAAGGAAACCATGTGCAATGTGCAATGTGTGTGCTATGTGTGTACAATGTGCAGCTGTTAATTGACCATTACAGAGTTTTAAAAAAAAAACAGAAAAAAACATTGTCAAATAACTGTTAACCGAGTGTAAAAGGTCAACAAAACATCGCATTTTAGCCCCTCGAAATGCACATTGTATTGCGATTGTTTCCACACTAAACATGTACCAGTGTACGGTTTATAAATGACAGTTGCATTTTACCTGCAGGTGGTTTTTGATAGAAAAATAGCCTCTCGCAATGCGCTCGGCCTCCTGGCATTTCAACTGTGTCTTCTCCAAGTTGTTCTCCAGCACACGCAGTTTCTGGAGGCAACACACACACACACACACACACACACACACACACACACACACACACACACACACACACACACACACACACACACACACACACACACACACACACACACACACACACACACACACACACACACACACACACACAAATGCACAGACTTTTAGGTTTTATGCAAAGGTTGTCAAGAAATAATGTAGTGGGCAGGGGCGCCGATAACGTGAGTTCTCCGTCGCTCGAGCACCCAGCCGCAATGAGAAGCACGCAGACAGATTTACATTACGATTACAGTAGCTCGCCGATTCGCTCGGACAACCTGTCCGCTCATTGGTGGGGAGCGTGCACGTAGTAGCTCATAGACAATGCAAATCTATACAGCTTTGTCTTCACCTGGCAGGTGATAAGATTCACTGGCAATAAGTAAGTGCAGAGGACAATGTTATGACGGTGCTGCAAATCTCTCTGGCTAAACGGGTCTACAAGCTCGAAACCAATGCAGGCTTGTAGACCGGAAAGGGCGAATGCATAGTGCAGTTCTATGGAAATGATTTTGATGAAGTCAAAGGCTGACATAGCCTTGAAACTTGACATGTCATGTTTCAGGGCTATGGCTGACACTGCCCCATGACATTTGTATTGTATTGTATACATGGCAAAGACAGAAGGACTTTGCCTGTCTACTTTTAATGAGGTAGTTGAGTTCTTGAAAGGTGGTAGGAAGACAGCCACAGAGCTGTTTGCTGAGCTCACAAGACTTTTTAGCAATCCATGATGCACAAATAGCAGCACTCAAGGGAGTGACGGTGTGGTATTATTTAACAACGGCAACGCACAGTCAACGAGAGACAGAGAGAGCGAGCGAGAGAGATGTGTCCTCCACAATTAAAATAGACAAAAAGATAGGCCTATATACTGTGTTCTATTAGTGTTCTATTAGTGCTTGTAGTGTGTTAATGTCGGTCCAAAGCTATTCATTCAATTACTGTTGAGATGAAATGTTGAAACATGCTGAAAAGTCATGATTGAGTCATGTGTCATAAAAAGCCTTAAAGGGCATTCATTGTACAATCGTACTGTGCTATTGCAAACTGTAAATAGTGGGTTAAGCACCCAGTGGCACACTGGGTGCTTAGTGGTTTGATTCCCAGCAGGGACGCTGTGGATTTTGGGGCCGCGTTCTCTCCTCCGTGTCATCAGTGCCCGTACCCAGGGTGAGGTTAGCAAAAGGACCATTCTGTGTGGACTTAGCATGTTCTCCCAGTGTCCCCTCGGGTGGGTACCCTCACAAGAACATGCAGTAATCCTGGTCTCTATACTCTATAACGTCTTACTTCCAACGTAAAAAGGCCATAAACGGTCTTATTTGGGATGCTCCTTTTAGGCAGGGTGTTTAACTGTACTTGTACTGTACTACATTCCTTTAATGTATTGACTATACTTGTTCTGTTCTCCACTTTTGTCTAATAAAATACTCAATCAATCAATCAATCAATCAATCCACGCGCCACGTCCTACCGGGGAAACTACCCCCCCCCCCCCTGTCAGGTGATAAGAAGCGGCTTGCTCCACTCCTCCTGCATTGAAAGAAGCATGAGCTCAGTTCGGGGCTCTGCCCAGGTTGGCAGAGGGAGAGCAGCGCTCAGAATTACAGCTTGGGCAACTGGCACTGGGTGAAAAATGGGTTATAAAATCGTTGGATAAAGAATACAAAATAAATAATGTGAAGTTGAACAGGGGACAGTTTGTTACCCTGGCATCCTCCTGCCTGTTCCGTGCGCGGACGTCGGCAGACTGCGTCTCCTTGCTGCCCCCTGCCGTCATTCTCTGGTGCTGCGTCTTGAGCTCGTCCAGGCGCTGGCGGAGCGTGTGCGTGGCGTGTCTCATGGCGTCCAGACGCTTCCTCTTGGTCAGAACCTCCCGCTCCAGCGCCGTGGCGGCCGTCTGCAGTGGTGGAAAAAATACTCACGTTTATTACTTAAGTCAGGGGTCTTCAACGTTTTCAGGCCAAGGCCCCCTTAGTTGTGAGAGAGATGAAGCAGGGACCCCCACAACCTGTTCATAGATTCCATATAGTTTCATTGTTTGACAGCACAATCATCAGTGTATTTTGGATTCATGTCAATTTGTGTTTTCAGATATTTAACCACTTGCACCGTCACTATACTTAATAAACTTGACCTTTCACTCTGTACTTAGTCTGCTCTTTTTCCCCTCTACACCAAACCTCTTTGCCAAAAATAGCCGATCTACAAGCTCACAACGCCTCGCAGCGCGAGGTGTTGTGAGCTTGTAGATCTGCTATTTTTGGCTAAAGTTCTCAGAATATGGACACTAGGGTTCAAGTGGTTAATATGAAAAAAGGAGGTAGAAATTGTTTCTATCACTCAAAGATTTGGAGGACCCCCTGTAGTAACTCTGGGGACCCCCTAGGGGTCCCGGACCCCCTGTTGAAGACCCCTGACTTAAGTAAAAGTATCAATACTGCAATGTAGATGTACTCCGTTACAAGTAGAAGTCTGGAATTCAAAATGTACTTGGGTAAAAGTATGAAGGTGTTGGCATCAAAATGTACTTAAAGTACCAAAAGTAAAAGTACAAAAATGTTTGACAATAGCAGATCTACAAGCTCACAACGCGTCGCATCGCTTGAGCTAATTGTAGAAAAATGAATCTCCACCAACCGCTTAGGGTGTGATATTCAGAGGGAATGTTGCCAAAACATGTCAGTGAACAGGGATTTAAACAGAGGAACAACAAACAAAACACGATAACAGCAAAGAAAAAAAAAGTAATTCTTTGGTTTTATCTCATCCTAGCATCCTAAATTAAATAACATCAATACGTAACTATTATTGATTGTAATTATTCTAAGAATACCTTAACACCTTGACGTCCGAAATAGAATGGTGGTTGGTAGATTAGCCGTGACATTTCTATTATTGTATTGTGATCTGAGACATAATATTATGTTTATAAACATGACCCCGCAGCCCCTCCATCTTGAACAGCGCCGCTGTTTTTTCTTTTTTTTTTTCCCCCAGGCCAGTAACTCACCATGATTTTCTCGATTTCCGTTGGGATAGAATGGGGGTTTTGGCCGATCGTCGATGTCCCCGTGCGTTTCGCGTGCGCGATCCTTTCACGTAAATGTCCCCGCAAATAGTCCATGTGTGACTGAAGAACAGAACTGAAAAGTTTCGCTAGCATAGCCCCAAGCATGGCTGCTGTAGGAGCTCGAGTGTGCAGACAGCAAACGGATGGCTGGGAGTAGCCTTGGAGAAGGAGAGGCGCTGACGTCACCTCTGCTTCATGCACGGTCTGCATGAGCTATCAGTGCACGAGTGGTGACTAGGGAAGGTTAGACGATCGCCGATTTTCGGATCAAAAGCTTTTATTCCGGTTTTAAAGACAAAGTCCGGGAATGTACGACGTGGCTGAGAGTCCCTGGGGGGATGTGCGATATAGTACGGTTTTAACATTAAGGGGCTCCCCTTGGCTTAGAAGGTGTTAGGAACTCCCACTCACACATCACACAATCTGAAACAGCCTATATATATGATCATGGGATTGTTCTTGATATAAAAATGGCATGCATTAATATGATTACCCATGCAAATCTCTTCATCAAGAAGCTGATGCACAGTGAAAAAACACTATTGATTTAAACCCATTTGCAGGGGTGTCACAAGGGGGGGGGGGGAGATGGGACTGAGTTACTAGGGCCTAAGGTAGAGGGACCTTAATTATTTTTATACTTTAGCAATTGAAAAATAGCAGATATACAAGCTCACAGTGCCGTGCTGCAAGCTTTTAGATCAGCACATTTTGAAAAGTCGTGAAAATGTGTGCAAATCTTTGAATATATGTATTTTTTAAGCGAATATTTGTAACTCAAATGTTGCTTCTGGGGGGTCCCTGGAACTAAATATTTTGAGATGGGGGTCCGTGGCCAAATACATATCATTTTGGGGTTCCTTCACACGAAATAGTTTGAGCACCACTGACATAGAAACATATTTTTTTCAAAAAACCTTAGAAGAATTTGAAATTTCCAAAGACTTGCACAAAAAAAATAGCAGATCTAGCAGATCTGTGAGCTTGTAAGATCTGCTATTTTCCAATGGTTAAAGCCCAAAAGAATACATAATAATGCGTAACTTGTACCCAGGGCCCAGATGATTTGACAGCGTATACTGATCAAGGTCATATCAGTCGGGGTCCTTCTTACCTTCCCTGACATGTTGCGATAGGCAGCCTTCTCTGCACCACGGCTCTGAAAAGCTTCCTTGATCACTTGCTCGTCACCCTAAATAAGAAAAGAGATACAGAGAATTCCTTACGGGGCCGTGCCTCTGTAATTGCAAACCAATACACCCACACGCACGCACGCCTAGCAGGCACGCACACGTATTCATAAACACACACACACACACGCACGCACGCACGCACACACGCACGCGCGCACACACACACACACACACACACACACACACACACACACACACACACACACACACACACACACACACACACACCTAGCCTCATAAATGTTGTGCTAAATGAAGTTGTTGTTATCTTTAGATAGATCGATCGATAGCTAGACACATCATGTTTTAGTGCAGTGGTTCTCAACCTGTGGGTCAGGACCCCCAGGAGGGTCCCCAAATTATTTTGGGGGGTCCCCAGATGATTAACTTAATGTGCAACGTTGTTTTCTCACTCAACAGTAAACAAACCAACATACAGTTTAAGTGTATAGAGTGTATCTACACATTTCTAGAGTTACTTTTAGTACCTCTAAAATGACAAATTAAACATTGGCCAAATTGTCAAATATTAGAGGCAGAAATTGTGAAAATATCAGATCTGTATGCTCACAACGCCTCGCAACGCGAGGCGTTGTGAGCATGTAGATCTGCTATTTTCACAATAGACCCGTGTTATACAAAATGTAACTCTTAGTGCTCGTCAGGGTGGGGGGTCCCCAGTTCAAATATGATCATTTTGGAGGTCGCGGCCTGAAAAGGTTGAGAACCACTGTTTTAGTGGAAGAAGGAATGTTTTCAGGTATCAAACCCTCAACCTCTCATGCTGGAAGGAACATCCGCTGCAGTAAAACTATACTTACAGTGTGAGACTCAGCCAGCCGTCTGTGCATCTTCTTGTTGTCCTGTCTGAGCTGGAGGATGAGCTCCCTGTTCTTCTTGATGGTGGTCTGGGAGCTCTCATAATAAGCACTCCTCTCTCCCTCTGCATTGGTGAATCATTCATTCACAGTCAAACAGTGGCGAATTCCTTTGACCAAAACTATGACGAGAAATGCTGGTCGACTACCTTTTTTTTAATCCAACGAAATAAGGACTAAACAAAAGCTAAGCTTCGAGGACTGAAACTGAGACTAAAGGGACCAGTGGAGTTCCATGTAGAACTAAAAGACAAGTCATTTTATTGTGACCCTCAGGTCGCAGTTATTATCAAAACCTCTACCGGCTGTCAGTCAGTCAGTCCGTCCGTCAGTCTGTCAGTCACACGTCACACGTCACACTTTTGCTCTTCTCATATCTCCGCAACCGTTGCCCCGATCCATGCCATATTTTGCACTCACACTCCTTGCCATCAATTCTCACAAAATCACGCAAATCGGTACACACTTGCTCTACACTCATGTCTTCAACATGGATCTGTCCCATATAGCGCCACCATCAGGACGATTTTTTTAAACTCTTTTTTGGATACTGCTCCTACAGATTTTGCCCTAAAATCGGGCAAATCGGTACAGAGTATATCTACACTCTCATATGATATTTAGTCGACTAAAACTAAATAGCAAAATATTTCAGATGACTAAAATATGACTAAAATAAAACAGGGCTTACAGGCTAGGGCTGAAAACAGGTGTGAGCTGCAGCAGACCAGCATGAAAGTCCATAAACAACCAAATGGCTCACACACTGAAAGATGAAAACTGAAGCTCTTTAGATGAAAAAAATAAAAATAAAAGTGACAGTAAAACAGAGATTGAACATTTCGGTCCTAAACTCAGAATATCATCAGCACCATTATTTTTCACCAAATAACTTGGATGTCTATAATTCTGCTTCACACTGCTCAAATTCAACAACCAACTTTTGACATAAAAAATAAGGAGAAAAAAAGCGTTGTTATATATGAATATCAGTTGTTTTCGAATGGGTCTTTGTTTTAATTGTTTCACCATAAATATTTAGGCCTACAAACAGGCGCGGTTCTAGCCCTGAGCAGTAGGGGGTGCTACAGGGAGCTTTTGCCGCGCGCATGCGCGTGCACGTCTCGTGAAAATTGGCGGTTTTTCGCGGATTTGATCACATTTTATTCGGATTTCCGCGGTTTATTTCTTTGCTAAACAATCGGGAACGGCACACTAGTGACACTACACTTTCCCTTTGCCTCTCCACATGCACCAGCCAGCAAGATAGTCTTGGAATTCTTGGTACCAACACTCCAACAGACAGACAACACCAGGCAGTGTCATATAATCATTCAGTTCCAAAAGCTTTTCAGTTAATCTACTTAATTTTACACCACTCTGTCTACTACAGCATAACAGCAAGCATGATGGTATTGCTTCCAAAACGTTTTTAGCCCGTGGCGTGAACCAAGAGAAACTAAACCCAAACAAGTAGAAGTGAAAATAGCCAATCTGCAAGCTCACAACGAGTCGCTTCACGCTGCGTTGTGAACTTCTAGATCTGCTATTTTCGATTTAATTAACATTTGTCTCAGCGGACAACTTTTGACATCAAGAAAAGAGTTCGGCATAGGCAAGCTGCAGCAGCAGTCAAGTGTACACTACTCACCATCCAGAAGAATTAGATTCCAAAACCAGTTTACAACAATCAACAGCAGAGCAGCATATTTTATCCTGTTTATCCATTGTCCCAGTTTTTGGAAAAAGATTGATGAAAAGCCCCTATCTCTTATATGCAACTTTGGGAAAGTTGTAAAGGCTTTGGTGGTGATCTTGTACAGTTTCCATAACATCTCCTCATAAAGAACTTCAATTGAGTGTATAATGTTTCTTTTATATGGGTTGTAAGTTGTCCTCCTGCGTGCCTTCGAGGCGTTGTGAGCATGCAGATCGGCTATTTTCATACTTCCCATGGACAGTGCAAGATGACGCTGAAATGGACTGCAGACTGTCTTCTCTCTCCCCCCAGCGCCCCGTTCGCAAATTAATGTGTAGGCTATACTGTTCTGATAATACAAATTGTTTTGACTGTCTATTCATTCATCATGTGTAACTTAAACTGCGCGCTAGTAGGCTATTGCAAACCAATGCAGCTTAAAGGGGTATTTCGGTCAAAAACGACTTTCCTACCTTTCAAATGATGATTCGGGAAGCTTCTGGGTTGATCCAGGTGTTGTTTGACCCATAGCAGCATTTTGTTCCATTTTCGATTTTCTCCCCTGCACCCCACGGCTCCAAAACGGCACCTTTTGGGTCGTTCCGTAATCCGGTTATTATTCTCGCTCAAAATTCACTTTTCTCGCTCGGTATCAGTCCCTCATACTGTTGTTAGCATATCCGAGCTACACCAGCTCCTGGTCGCCGCCATGTTTGTTTACTTCAAGCTCAACTCTCAACTCTCAGCCCAGGAGAGAAACACTGGGAAATCCCTAACCCGTTGGGAAACGCGCGTTCACGAGCTGCTGCTGCTGCTGCTGCTGCTGCTGCTCTCACAGCTCCACCTCCCTCCCCCACAGCCTGTTACCGGTTGAGGCAGACAAGAGGCTACACCATACATCACTCTGCAGACTTTGTCGACATAGTTACATCTTTTTTCTTTGGCTAAGAGCATTTTTGTGTTTTATTGTTCGTCGCGCGTCGGGGAGTCACGCGATACAAAACGGGATTTCCCAGTGTTCTCTCCTGGGCTGCGAGTTGAGAGTTGAGCTTTTTGTAAACAAACATGGCGGCGACCAGGAGCTGGTGTAGCTCGGATATGCTAACAACAGTATGAGGGACTGATACCGAGCGAGAAAAGTGAATTTTGAGCGAGAATAATAACCGGATTACGGAACGACCCAAAAGGTGCCGTTTTGGAGCCGTGGGGTGCAGGGGAGAAAATCGAAAATGGAACAAAATGCTGCTATGGGTCAAACAACACCTGGATCAACCCAGAAGCTTCCCGAATCATCATTAGAAAGGTAGGAAAGTCGTTTTTGACCGAAATACCCCTTTAACATAACAAACCGACAACTAAGGCCAACCCAGCAACAACTATCGTTTCCTGTCTTACTTTCACAATAAAGTGTCACCCGCTTACTTCCCAATGCAGCTTATTTCACGCAGGTTATTATTAACAGGAAACAGTGTAGCTTAACCCGTGTGTTTTTGTGCAACCAAGCGTGCATGGGAGAGAGAGTGATGATTGAGAAACAGAGAGAGAGAGTGAACTCAGAGAAGTGCCGTTTTTTCTCCGTCTGACCGTCTCTCTCCCGATTTTGCTAGCCCCGAAAACTACTGGTGCTAGTCAGGAAAATACTGGTGCTTAAGCACTAAAAGCCTCCGCCTAAAACCGCGCCTGCCTACAACTTCTGTAACTTTCGTAACCGACCGTTATAGCAAGTTGTGTTGTGCGTCTTCGGTGCTACAGCTAAATCGGTGACCCATCGAATACGGTGACTCCAGATGTCGCTCAAATAGACCGTTCACGGTTCACCTGCTGAGACGTAGGCTACGAGTACAAATTAGGTTCTATTTAATTCTCTTTATCTCTAAATTCCCCACAGAAACAAACTCTCGTTATAAAACAAACTAATAAAGAGCAGAGACGGAGATCTGTGCAGGCAGTCACTGATTTCGGTACGTCGCCGATGTCGGTGCAACATTTGCAGTCGCAAAAACATACCAAGTAGTTGGATTTTCCGCTGCATTTCTGTAATTTCATCGTGCATCGGCGGCTTGATGGCGTCAAAGCTGGATGTCATTTTGATGTCTGCTGTCAGTCACGCTATAGACGAAATGAAATGTGTCTGCATTTCACACCACTTTCACACACACAACATCCGACGAAGGGCTGTTGACTGATGTTGCCTAGCGACCAGAATACTTCCTGACTGGATAGGTGGACAGGGCAGGGGTGTCGCACCAAATTCTGGGCCCTGGGTACAAGGATTCACTGCGGGCCCCCCGAGAAATGTTCTTCATAGGGGGAGGTGGTTTAACCCATTTAGACTGGGAACGCATTATTATTACGCATTATTTTGTGCTTTAGCTATTGAAAAATAGCAGATAGGTCTACAAGCTCGGCACCGAGTGCCGCGCTGCGAGCTTGTAGATCTGCTATTTTTGAAAAATCTCGAACATTCTTTTGAATATTTCAAATCCTTCTATGTCAGTGGAGCTCAAACTTTTTCATGTGAAGGACCCCCAAAATGATATTGGCCACGGACCCCCATCTCAAAATATTTCGTTTAAGGGACCCCCCCCCCCCCCCCCCCCCCCCCGCTGTGAGCTTGTAGATCAGCTATTTTTCAATAGCTAAAAGTATAACATAATTAAGGCCGCTCCACCTTGGGCCCTAGTAACTCAGTTCCACTTTTCCCCCCTTGAGACACCCCTGACCAGAACACTAACAGGATAGGTGGGCAGTGGGCACCAAGGAAGAGTGGGCACCTTATCAGTGTTAAATTGACAATTTTATTTCCAAAATGAAGAATGCAATAGCCTATTTGGAAAAGGTTTTTAATTTTAAGTAGGCCCAAAGTAAAGTAGCAGATACATGATTAGAACATGCTTAATTCGACAATTAAGGTCTAATAATAGTAGCCTATATTAATCAGTTACTGAAAGGTCAAAGTAATATATCTTTGCATAATGTTTTTAAATGACCATTATACCACATAATTTAGAACAGTAGTTACTCAGCTTTCTTCCCCCCCCCCCCATACAAAACATCTGAATATTTAATAATATAGGCTATTAGTCCTATGTGCAAAGAAATATTGAGGCCAAGTAGACTACAAACACTTGGAAAATTAGTAGCCTATTTCAACTCAGGAACATTGCAATGATAAGCTAATCCTAACAGAATGCAATAGACCTATGCACTTTAATTGCCTGTGTGCTTAACAACAGCAATAACAAATGTATATTAAATATGTACCACATAAAGTACAAGTTATGGGAGCAGCTTAAAAAGTCTGTACATAATACTGTCTGCATAAGCTAAATATGAAGACACAAAACAAACGCAATATAAGAATCACTGGACTACTATATTGGTTAGTACAATACAAATCAACCAACAATGCTTTCCTGTTGCGCAGTGTAAATATATAACTCGGGGAGTGTACCGATGTTACATTCACTCTCTGAATTAAAATAAGGATTTTAATGTGTGGTAAGAATGAGGTGGGAGCGACCAGAATACTTCCTGACTGGATAGGTGGACAGGGCAGGGGTGTCGCACCAAATTCTGGGCCCTGGGTACAAGGATTCACTGCGGGCCCCCCGAGAAATGTTCTTCATAGGGGGGAGGTGGTTTAACCCATTTAGACTGGGAACGCATTATTATTACGCATTATTTTGTGCTTTAGCTATTGAAAAATAGCAGATAGGTCTACAAGCTCGGCACCGAGTGCCGCGCTGCGAGCTTGTAGATCTGCTATTTTTGAAAAATCTCGAACATTCTTTTGAATATTTCAAATCCTTCTATGTCAGTGGAGCTCAAACTTTTTCATGTGAAGGACCCCCAAAATGATATTGGCCACGGACCCCCATCTCAAAATATTTCGTTTAAGGGACCCCCCCCCCCCCCCCCCCCCCCGCTGTGAGCTTGTAGATCAGCTATTTTTCAATAGCTAAAAGTATAACATAATTAAGGCCGCTCCACCTTGGGCCCTAGTAACTCAGTTCCACTTTTCCCCCCTTGAGACACCCCTGACCAGAACACTAACAGGATAGGTGGGCAGTGGGCACCAAGGAAGAGTGGGCACCTTATCAGTGTTAAATTGACAATTTTATTTCCAAAATGAAGAATGCAATAGCCTATTTGGAAAAGGTTTTTAATTTTAAGTAGGCCCAAAGTAAAGTAGCAGATACATGATTAGAACATGCTTAATTCGACAATTAAGGTCTAATAATAGTAGCCTATATTAATCAGTTACTGAAAGGTCAAAGTAATATATCTTTGCATAATGTTTTTAAATGACCATTATACCACATAATTTAGAACAGTAGTTACTCAGCTTTCTTCCCCCCCCCCCCATACAAAACATCTGAATATTTAATAATATAGGCTATTAGTCCTATGTGCAAAGAAATATTGAGGCCAAGTAGACTACAAACACTTGGAAAATTAGTAGCCTATTTCAACTCAGGAACATTGCAATGATAAGCTAATCCTAACAGAATGCAATAGACCTATGCACTTTAATTGCCTGTGTGCTTAACAACAGCAATAACAAATGTATATTAAATATGTACCACATAAAGTACAAGTTATGGAGCAGCTTAAAAAAGTCTGTACATAATACTGTCTGCATAAGCTAAATATGAAGACACAAAACAAACGCAATATAAGAATCACTGGACTACTATATTGGTTAGTACAATACAAATCAACCAACAATGCTTTCCTGTTGCGCAGTGTAAATATATAACTCGGGGAGTGTACCGATGTTACATTCACTCTCTGAATTAAAATAAGGATTTTAATGTGTGGTAAGAATGAGGTGGGAGTTTTTCTTTAGCTTTGAGAAAGGATAATGAAAAGTCCCACCTTCTCTGGTGATGGGTAAAGATGGTCAACTCAAGTTTCCACATTGATTGATTGATTGATTGATTGATTGAATACTTTATTAACAGTTTGCAAATAGTAGGCTACAGCGATACGATTTTACTATGACGCTAAAAGGATAACAAAAAAGGCACGGAGGGCTTGTTTCCATTGTGGTCCTGTGTATTTAATTCACCATAACATTTAAAAACAATAACAATAACTAACACTAGCAATAAAATTATATGTAAAGACAACATGAGGGGTCCATTTGGTTCCATTTGTAGATTCTCAGAGCAGGCCTGTAATTGTCAGGCCTGTAACTCTTTTATATGTTTGTGTAGCCTCAATGCTTGACATTAAAGGAGTAGTTCACCCCCAAAATGACTTTTTTTCTATTGATTACTCATGCCATGGAGAGTAGAGTTCAATAATATTTTTTGGTTTTTGTCACATTCCTAAGACAAAAATTTGATTTGAGTACATTTACCCCCATTGATTTCCGGATGGTGACCCGTTTCGAAACGGGTCACCATCCGAAATGAATGGGGGTAAATTTATTGTTATCACATTTATGTCTTAGGAATGTGATAAAAAACTAAAAATATTATTGAACTCTACTCTCCATGGCATGAGTAATCAATAGAAAAAAAGTCATTTTGGGGGTGAACTACTCCTTTAAGGCTTGTCCTGTTGTCCAGGACAAGTAATAAATCCTTCCGGAAAAGCTAAGTAAAATGTACTTGTCCATTGGACAAGTGGCTCTTGGTTTTATTTTTTCGGTGACTTTCCAAGCAGCTTTGTGCTGTATGCAGACTATGAACTGGCGATACTTTGGAGTGGAAGGAGCAAGGGAGGTCAGCAGTAATTTTTTTATTTATTCTATTTCAATGTCTGACTTCTATGCATTTAAGAAATAAATTACTGTGAAATGAAATGTCTCATTTTTATCCAGACAAGTGACTTTTGTGCCGGGACAAGTGAATGGAAAACATTTAGTGAAATGTACTTGTCCAAAGTACAAGTGCCTCAAAATGTTAATGTCAAGCCCTGAGCCCACTCATTTTGTACGTAGCAAAAACAGATTTCTGACAAAAATGTCCACCACGTGGCAGCATGGTGATGTCTGGCTCTTGACTTGTTGTAATCCTCAATGCATGCAACATGGCCTTGTGCGTTTGCACTGATTCCTCATTGCTGTCACGGGTAAGTCTGTTGAGAATGAGACAGAGAGGTATACGCGGACAAACGAGACATGTAAATAAATAAAAATGCACGACACAAGTTTGCTGTTTAAGTAGTTTGCCTTCTGCGGTGTCGACAGTTCACATGTGTTAAACAGGCTCTTTGTCTCCTGCTCAACCCACCGTGCGGCCCTCACCTCTCTGCATTATTTATGACGCAGTGGTATTGCTCTGCTCTCTTCCGTTCCCCTCTCCTCCTGTCCTCTCCTCTCCTCTCCTCCAGTCTCTTCTCCTCGGCGCTCCGCTTGTTTCCTCTGCCCCCCCCTCCCATATCGCCACTTTTGGGCAGAAACCTTGTATCTCCAAGTTTCAGATTTGTACGTTGTTTTTCTCGTAAAGTAGGCCTAGGCCTAAAGCCCTGCTTCATCATACAAGACCGTCGCCCCAAACTAGTGAAAACAGCAGATCTGCAAGCACACAACGCGGCGCCTCGCGGTTGGCGTTGTGTGCTTCCGCTGTTTTCAATCGGTTTTAAAGATTAGTTTTTTGGGGCTTTTAAGCCTTTATTAGATAGGACATTAGACTGACAGGAAATGGGGGAGGAGATGAGGAGCGACACACGGCAAATGCCGTCCGGATCGGAAATTGAACTGTCGACGCCGCCAGGCATCCATGCCTATGTGGCAATGCCTAAGTGGTATGCACCTGGACCAGTAGGCCAACGGGCACCGTTTCAATCATTTTTAAAATAACAAAAAAGGAAGGTTTGGGACATACAAGGTTTCCACCCGACAACGACGATATCCTCCCCTATACCCTCTCGTCTCCTCCCTCTCCCCCTATTCCCCTCTCTTCTTTTCTTATCCCCTCTCCTCTCCTCTCCTCCCGTCTTCTCCCTCTCCTCTCCTCTCCAGTTGTCTCCTCTCCTCCGTCCCCTCCGTCTCCCTCGCCCCGTCACCTTGAGTCACCCTCTGACGACGGGCCTGTGGACAACATTTCGCTTGACACTAAAGACAAAGGGCTGCTGCTGCGTACACATGTGGTTCCTCCTCAAGTCCCACACATTATGAAATATTAATGCGGGGCATAATTTGGTTCCCCGGATGGATTGGGGTGGAGGGAGGGGTGGTTGGTTGGTGGTTGGGGGGAACTGGGGGGGGGGTTGCCTTGGTAATAACCAGTGACTACAGTTTCCCCCTCCCCAAAGGACAGAAGGCTGTCAGCATCATTTGAGAGATGGTGAAGATAACCGCAACAGAACGCGTCTATGCCGATGATATTGTGGCATAGTATATTCCTCGCCTGGGTGTGTTAATGGCGGAATGAGGTAGTTTGCCCTCTCGAACCAGGGGAGGCAGTAGGCCTATTGTCTGTGTGTGTGTGTGTGTTGGCGGGGGTGTGCACGCGCAGACGCACACACAAACACACGCAGTTGTTCTGTAACATCAGCACAACTCTTGCGCACACGTTGAGGAGCTCTTCTGGTCTCCCCATCATCATGGTGCAACGTTCTGACATCAAAGCCTAACGCACCCACTGTGGCCTCTCTCCCAAAGGAACCTGCTCTTTCATTCTCTCTCTCTCTCTCTCTCTCTCTCTCTCTCTCTCTCACTCCTGCTCTCTTTCTTCCTCCTTTTCAATAAAACACCCACACATACATACATACACACACACACACACACACACACACACACACACACACACACACACACACACACACACACGCACACATACATAAACTTCTTTCACAGACACATACACACACACACACACACACACACACACACACACACGCGCACGCGCGCAAACTTCCACGTACACACAGAGGACTGCGTCAGTGGTGAATTACCATGGCGTTCCGCGTTATTAAACATGACACTCGGCCCAGATAATGGAGCCTTTCTTCATCTCAATTTGGAAGGCTAATCTTATTGCTTTGATTAACAGCAGCCTCATCTACATATCAAGGCCTCCCCTCCTTTAATTCCTCCATCACAAATCCCCCTTTTATAGTCACAGATAAAAAGGAATCCATGTGTATGTATCTTTCTTTAGAATCTTTTCTTCTTCTCCTCTCGCCGTCCCTTGTTCTTGTGGTATCTTCTTGTCATTATCGCTGCTCTGCTTGCTTCTACCCACTATACACACAGTGTTGATCTAAACTCTGTCTACAAATGGACGCACAAAGGTCTATTTGTATTTACTTAGTCTATGTTTACCCTGATATTTTAAATTCTTCCTCAGAACCTTTCTCATCCTCCTTCTCCTCCTCCTTCTTCTCCAATATATATTTTTTCTTCCTTTTATGTTTCTAAACCACAGTATCACAGACATAACACAGAAAAAGATGGTTTAAACTGAATTGAAAGAACGAATAAAGAGAAAAGTCAACATCAATCAAAAGGTGAATCCCTGTTTCACTCTCATCACTCTATACCATTATTACACTGTGTGTGCTCTCTCTCTCTCTCTCTCCCTCGTATATGTTTTGACCTGCATGTCCTTGACAGAAACATAACACTGAAAATACAGTTCATGGTCGTATTTTTCTTTTAGAACAGGCCTACTAGTAGCCTACTACACGGTAAATCCCACAGTGTTCATTGAACTCTGTGAAGGACCCTATCTTGCCTTACTATTTTGAAAAACATTTTAGATTTTCTGCTATTTGAACTATTTAAAATGTATTTTCTCAAGATATTTTCTCAACACGCCTAAACAGTTTAGGCATAAGGGCTAAGGCAAGATAGATATTCTCAGGTTTTTTTACTGTGTACGAGTGGCTGCATTCAAAGACAAACTAATTTCTAGCCATGGATGGTGGATGCACAACTCAACTAGCTGAATTAAAGTCTGCACACGCAGTGCTTTCTATATTTCTAGGTATACTGAGGAGCGTCTTTACCTGGATTACGGAATATAATCCCTTCTTTCTCTGGGTACATCTATACGGTATAATTACTTCTCTCTGGGCGTGTAGAGAGCACACAACCCACATAATGCCCATGCACGTCTTTCCTTGAATACATATGGCTCACATTAATGTATACCCATGTCTTTACCTGGATATACAGATAGAGATGAAGAGGCAAGCCTCTGCTCGCACATTGTCTTGCAACACTTCTTTTTTTTTTTTTACACACGGAGCCCCTCCAAGCTTGTAAATGTGGGAATAAAATGATGTCGAAATATGAGTGGATTGTTAACCGTGTGTGGGTTTGCTTCTAAGTCGTTGACCTGTGTGTGTGCGCGTGTGCGTGGGTGCGTGGGTGTGTGTGTGTGTGTGTGTGTGTGTGTGTGTGTGTGTGTGTGTGTGTGTGTGTGCGCGCGCGCGTGCGTGTGTGTGTGTGTGTGTGTGTGTTCTGCGGGGCGTCGACCTGCACTATTTTTTTATAGATCTATAAAGAACTCCAAGGCCATGTTGTACTGACTTCAACAGTGGTCGTTTTCCAAAGCTACCGATGGGTTTGAGGAAATGGTGCTATTGGTCGTTTGGCCCAAGGTCAAGTACATTGTACAAAAGAAAGGCTCACATTGTGCGGTAGTTCCTATGTGGTGCTTCAATCACAGAGCCAATTCAATAAATACATAACTGTCCACCTACCCTCGTGAACAGCCAATTTTAGAACTTTTTTCACACGTATTCACCAAAGCCAAATCGAATTGACCACGTAAACCCTCTCTTCGTAGTAAAAGGGACCCAAGGTGCTAAATAACACTGCCGTGAAAGAACCTGTTAAGCCTAGAATTATTGAATGCTTTAACCAGTGAAAAATAGCAGATATACAAGCTCACAGCGCGCTGCGAGCTTGTAGATCTGCTATTTTTGAAAAAGTCGTGAAAATGTGTGCAAATCTTTGACTATATGTATTTTCAAAGCGAACGTTTGTAACGTTTGCTTCTGGGTGGTCCCTGGAACTAAATATTTTGAGATGCGGGTCCGTGGCCAAATAAATATATTTTTGGGGGTCCTTCACATGAAAAGGTTTGAGAACCACTGACATATTAGTCTCTCAAGAACAGACTAACTGAGCTCCAGTTAAGTGAAAAGGACCTTTTCTTTGACAATGGCTGGCCAGATTGCTGACATAGAAACATAGGTTTTTCAAAAAACCTTAGAAGGATTCAAAAGACACTTATAGAATCAGGTCAAAATTCTAATTTTCACGATTTTTCAAAAATAGCAGATCTACAAGCTTGCATCTTTATAGGTTCTCTGCAGGTTCTACAGCTTAGTTTAAGTACCTCTAATATGATCCCCCATGCAGGCCTACCTCTCAGGATGTTTTCTGCTACCTTTTCTCACTATTATTCCCTGTTAGAATAGAACTTGGGCCATCACAAGTTGGTGGGGTCTTTTGGTCTCGTTTTATATACGGTATATGTTTCATATGTAAACGTAAAAACTAAGGTACCACATGTGCATAAACAGTCATACAAGCATGACATTTGGCATGCAGTATGCTGAAACATAGGGGGTTGTAGCTATTCTATTTTAAAAGATCACACTCAACATCCCCATGCAGAAACACAAAAGAATTACTCTCCGCTCGACACATTTTCATCAAAGATGATTATTTCCCCAGCACTTTATGGTGATTACACTGCAGCACTTAACTCCCTGTGTTCATACGCTTCAATTTGAGCCCAAGATGACCTTTCTACCTTGAAATTAGAGCTGCTGTGGCCAACATTCTTAGTCTATAATATCAGGAGATGTGCCTTTTTAATGTGCAGAAGTCCAGTTGTGTTAATTTATGGCATATATGGTTTTCAGGGGTATTGAAGGGTGCTCAGTGCATATACGCTATATGCCCAGCTAAGAAATGGCAGATAATGCCTCAATATTGAGAAATCCAAGATGGGTAACTTCAGCATACTGTAGCATGACTTGGATGTGGAAAGTCCTGTGGTATACATGTACTGGAAGCTAGGTGTTGTTGAAAGTACTGGGAGCTGATGGCAAGTGTTTCCCTCCAGCTCAGCAATCCATCTCCCAGGGTGCATTTTCCGCACATTCTTGGCTGATAATGACTATCCCAGACCTACTTACTTAAATGGTTGTCTTTGGTGAATCATTTGTCAACCAAATAAGATACAAAAGGTTGATCCTAGGTGCATCACTTCCTTACTTTGCTTATCAAATATGTCTTTGCATACAGCAGAGTGTAGTTCAGTGCCACTGCAAACACAAATGGGTTACAGGTTTTCATACATGGGGAATACATGCCATAAACATATAGAAACAAACAAGGTTTGGGGCCCCTGAGACCAAGTGGCCCCAAGTTGGGGGTGTTCAGTAGGCTATCAACTTGTGATGGCCCAAGTTATAGGCTAACAGGAGATAATAGTGGGGGGGAAAGTAGACGAAAAAGATCCTGCGAGGTGGGCCTGCCTCCCGGACTAAAAAGAGGTTTCCCTATGATTATAGAACCAAAGTTAGTGCTATTTGGAACCAGTTAGTTTGGGGCTGTTAAGTGTGACATCATTTTGTAGGCAGAGGAGAACTTTTGCCCCCAGAAAAAGCGAATCTTTTTACTATTTTTACTATTTACACATTTTTCTTCTCTTTGTTGTTGAAAGGAAAGTGGTAGAATTATACTTTAGTCATTATTTTTGTCTCGGATCTGTTGAAATAGCGAGGGACAGAAAATGCTCTGGGGGCAGAGTTCTCCTCTGCCTACAAAATGATGTCACAGCTTAAAAGCCCCTATAGTTCCTCACTGAACATGTACATTCCTCTCTTACAAATTGCCAAAACAAAATACATCCAAAAATTAAAGTGCTTATCACACACTAGATATGGTAGATTAAGATTGTAGCCCATTGAATGCAATAATATGCACTTTACAAACTGTACCCTGTATATTCTAGATTATCTCATTAAATAATGAATGCCAGGTCATCAAGTTCAATTCCAATTCACTTCTCCTCGTTCCTGTAGCACGATCCACTGCAGTAAAGATGAAACCCATAAAACTAGTGAACTAAAGTTCATCGACCCCCGGGGAAACACTGGGTTCAGCCCCGATGATGAGCTGGTCAGCATTTCCCCCACTACTCAGTTAAAACTCCATAAATGTTCATGAGCTGCTTATGGCCCGTTACACCCTCGGCGTCATCACTTTCGCGTGGAATTTTACTCCTGTGTTATCACTTACATCATGGAGGAGGAGTTTGAGGTGGCAAGCGTTGTAGAGAGAGAGAGAGGTGTGTGTATATAAGGTGAGAGGCATCTGTGTCTCAGTACCTTCAAGCCTTTGGCACCTCTGCGACCGCTGCAGTCTTTCTCCTCGCTCCACCGTCCAGTCCAGCCACTCTACTGCCGCCATGGCCTTCACCGGAAAATGGGAAACCGAGAGTCAGGAGGGTTACGAAGAGTTCTGCAAGCTGCTGGGTGAGTGCTGGATCTGACCGGAATCACTTCGAACCTTTTCAGTCCCAATGCCCAGAGAGAAGATCGGTTAATCTCCCTTGGGACACAATTTCTCCTCTCTCCACCTTTTGCACAGAATAATAACTTTAACATGAGACTCCTAAATTAATCCTCCTCTCCTTTGCTCTCCTCTCCAACGCCTCAGGCATCCCCGCTGACATCATCGAGAAGGGAAAGGACTACAAGCTGGTCACAGAGGTGACTCAGAACGGCAACGACTTCTCCTGGACTCAGGTCTACCCCACCAACGCCACCGTCACCAACAAGTTCACCATCGGCCAGGAGGCCGACATGGAGACCATCGGAGGCAAGAAGTTCAAGGTAGGAACGGAAGGAGGGAAGGATGCAAGGAGGGTGGGATTGGGGAGCCAAACTGGGAGATTGTTGGTGTCAAGTCTTCAATGTGTGCTTCTTGGAGAATATCAATGCTTATCTCCCTATTTTAACTGTTTGCGTTTTTTCATAAATTAACGCCCCCTCATACTACAGCGTCACATAAACAAGCATCAAAAGTAGCAGATCCACAAGATCGAAACGCTCTTTGACCTTAAGTTTTTTTGCTATTTTTGAATTTGGATCCTGACATAGTTTTGAAGATATGAGGTTTCCACCCAACGGAGATGATATATGCACAACACTATACTACAGTATGTGCGTACACAAAATATGATGCAAAGTTCTGCACAAATGAAGGCATGCAAATACCAAAGTTAATGTGTGTTTTTGTGTGTGTGTGTGTGTGTGTGTGTGTGTGTGTGTGTGTGTGTGTGTGTGTGTGTGTGTGTGTGTGTGTGTGTGTGTGTGTGTGTGTGTGTGTGTGTGTGCGCGCGCACAGGCCACAGTGTCGATGGATGGAGGCAAGCTGTGCGTAACATTCCCCAACTACCATCACACCTCAGAGATCTGTGGAGGCAAGCTTGTAGAGGTACGGTACACACACTTTGATTTAAACCTTTTTGATTGATTGATTGATTGATTGATTGATTGATTGAATACTTTATTAGTCAGAAATGTAAACAGAACAAGGAACAGTCAGACAGAAGTTCACCCCCAAAATGACTTTTTTTTCCTATTGATTACTTGTGCCATGGAGACTTAAGTTCAATAATTTTTTTGTGTTTTGTCGCATTCCTAAGACAATAATTTGATTACAATAAATGTACCCCCATTGATTACGGATGTTGACCCGAATGCATTTGGGTCCACACGTTGTGAGCTTGTAGATCTGCTATTTTCAGCATGCAACACTCGAGAGCAACCAAACATAAAATGACTCTCTTCTCCACCAGACAGGACTTACCGGACTTACCATTGGGCTAGGGTGGGCACGAGCCCAGGGGCCTCAGGGGAGGGGGGCATTTTTTTTTTTTTTTTTTTTCAAAAAATATTTTTTGGACCCCAAAAAATTTAGTAGGCATGATCGCAATCGCGAAATTCCATGTTTAACCCACATTTACATTTCAAGAAAACATAATGGCTGCTAGCTCATGAATGCCTGAACGGATTTCCATTCGGATTCTTTTGTTTGAAAGCTGTGAACAGTGCAGTGGACACACGTGGTGCATGATCTAGGCATGGGCGTGCATGATCCGTGCACTATGAATTACATGGAAGTCTATGGAGAGGGAGGCGTTGTGGAACTTGGAAGCCATTTTGAAAAGACCCTGAATGAGTAAATTTAATGATGACATTTTAAAGTATTGCAATCCAAATAAAGTGATATTTGTGTTTAGTTACAGTACATTTTGTTTTATTATTGAGAGCTTCTGCTCTGCTGGCCGCACTGCATGTAGCTGCTCTGAAAGCTTAGTGCAGTCTAAAGCCCGCCCACTCTATGTATCCGGTACTTTCCACACACATAGGCTACACACATGCACGCAAACTCCAATTCTGTATCCGCTTTAGACCCTTCCAATGAGCCAATGAGGATACACAGTCATGGGCCGGTCCGAAGGTGAGGTCACGGTGTGGTCAGGTGGACCGGAGGTGGATTTTTTGCGCGCGCACGAGGGCCTCTTTATTTCCCCTTGCCCAGGGGCCTCATGTCATATAAATCCGGGCCTGCCACCAGTCCCTCCCCAACATTTTAGTCTAGTTTTTATTTTGTTGACGAAATTGTCAATATATTTAGTCTTAGTTTTAGTCATCACAGCTTATTTTATTTTTATTTTTTTTATTTAGTTTTCGTCAGTGAAAAAAACACAGTCGACAAACATTTTTCGTCATAGTTTTAGTCGACGAAATCAACACTGGACATGGGCCTAAGTGTGTATCTTTCTCCTTGTGTGTCCAGACCTCCACAGCCGGGTCCGTGGTGCTGAAGAGAACCAGCAAGAAGCTCTAAGCGCTGACCTCTGACCCCGCCTGGAACAGTTACAACCAACTAGAGACCTCCGCATCCGCTGATGTAATCAATAAACTATTATGGCACTGCCTGCTAGAAGTCACATCCCCGGTCTGGTCTCTTTCTGTGTGCGCGTGTGTGTGCATGTGTGCGTGCGTGCGTGCGTGTGTGTGCGTGTGCGTGTGCGTGTGCATGTGTGTGTGTGTGTGTGTGTGCGTGTGTGTTAGGGTAAGATAGACCTTTATTGATCCCCCTGGGGGGAAATGCAGGTGTCAAAGCCAGCAACAGCAGTAAGCATGAAACACAGGATAGGTACAGGTAAGATAGAGAATAAAATAAGATAGAAGTAAAAATATATATTGTTGACCGTAGACATCTGCACTTGGTGTGGCTGAATTAGCTAATTTGATCAATGAATATGATTAATAATGTAAACAATCTATTGCCTGTGAAAACACACAAGACTAACCTACCGGTATGCACCATGGGTGACCGGGCCTTCTGCTCTGTCACCCCTGAACTGTGGAACACCCACCTGAGAGCACCACAGTCTGTTGACTCTTTTAAGAGAGGACTTAAGACCTATCTTTTGAACAAAGCATTTTTTAGCTACACTAGCTTTATTATTATTATTATTATATCAAACAAAAATTAACAATCAAGAGTTTATTTGTCATGTATGTTTTGAAATAACACAAAATCTATAAACTGACTACTTTGGTTACTATAGTAACCAAAGTAGTGGAGTAGAAGCACAATATTATCCTCTGAGATGTAGTGGAGTAGTAGTAAAAGCACAGACATTTGGAAATACTCCAGTAAAGTAAAAATACCGCAAAAATATTACTTAATGGACGACTTCAACCATTTTGAACATATCTTCATATAATTGGTCCACACTAATGTTCATGACAAAATGGTTCAATTCTTTCCCACTCTTAGGAGGGATGTGGACACTCACCTACCAGTGACATCATCGTTAGGCAGTTTTTGTCTTCTTCCTTCTAACAAGATTACAAAATATTTTCTTTCCAAGAACAATGGCATGTATTATAGCCTACCATGCTAACTTTCCAGGAATAAAATACCTGCTGTTTCTATTAGCTTTTCTGAACTGTCCACAGCCCTCCTGCTCTGAGACACAGGCCGAGTAGACAAAAATGGTACAATATTATTATCATCAGCATTAGTGATGACCAATATGAAGATTGGTTGAAAATAAGTGAAGTCATCCTACAGTACTTGAGTAAATGTACTTACTTACTTTAGTTTGCACCACTGATATAGCACCTAATCACTCATGTTTACAGTATTACGGACAAATCAATTTGGTCTGCGTGGGCATGACGGATACCAGAAGAGTCGCCGGAAAGAAACTCGCCTGGGCTGATGGTTTATGCCTTTTGATTGATTGATTGAGGTATTTATTAGACGTTTTGGATAGGAAAAGGTACAGTTTCATGACAGTACAGTTCACTGATACAATGTCAACTAAAAAGAAACTCGGGTAAGGCAAGGCTTATTTGTTATTTTCCATTGAGATCCTTAATATCCTTATATACCTCTGTAAACTATGCCTAAACGGTAAACCTAACCTTAACCTCAGTAACACGGTGCCAAAACCTAACCCTATATTCCGAATCTTAACCTCAGAAAGATATGCGTAATCCTAAAGTTATTTCTAATCTTATTCTCAGTAAAACAAATAAGAATATAAATCTCTGCAAGTTTCTTTCCGGCGACTCTACCGGTTACCGCACTAACGCGTTCCTTGGGCTATTTGTTTGCTCCCAGCAAATCTGCTGCCATTTTAAGTCACTCTCGGGTCAACTGCCTACCACAACGTGGTAAATATTTTATGGTAAAGATATTAACGTGCACATTTCATGGCCTTATCGAGACCTATGCTGCATGCCGGTGGGACATAACTTGCTTTTATTCCTGGGGGAATCTACATCAACGGTGGGTTATTGAACTCATATCTTGGTGGCAGATCTCTCTCGTTAGTGGTTTTGCACCTCGTCTGTTGTGTTGTGTATAACTGTAGAGGCGAGTGCTTTGCCAAGTTGTCGACTATCGTTTGAGTTTCAGCAAACACATGTCTGCCCCCCGCCCCCACCACTTCTCCTTTCATCCCCTCCCCTCTCTTCACTGCTCCTCGCCTCCTTTGCTTACAGCCTCCCAGGGGCGTCACAAGGGGGGGGGGGAGTGGGACTGAGTTACTAGGGCCCAAGGTGGAGGAGCCTTAATTTTTTGATACTTTAGCTATTGAACAATAGCAGATATACAAGCTCACAGCGCGGAACTCAGAGCCGCGCTGTGAGCCCGTATATCTGCTATTTTTGAGCGGTGGTAAACCGCTCCATAGACTGGCTGTGCGTGTGTCTGTAGCCACTTTTCCTCAGCGTTTTGCCATAGCAATGTGTTTTTCCTCAGCGTTTTCCCATAGCAATGTGTATGTGTGTAGCCTGTATTACATCACCAATTACATCCTAGACCTATATCCTAGTCTGAAGACGTTATGCAAGCACGACCACCGCTCACTTCACATTGGGTGTGATCTTTCAATAGTTAAAGCACAAAATAATGCATGATAATGCGTTCCCAGTGTAAATGGGTTAAACAACCCCATCCCCCTATGAAGAACATTCATGGGGGCCCCGCAGTGAATCCTTGTACCCAGGGCCCAGAATTTGGAGCGACACCCCTGTAGCCTCCTCCCCTCTGTTCTCCTGTGCTCTTTCCCCCTTCCCTCCCTTCCACTCTCCATGCACTCATTTTCTCCTTTCGCCATTCCGTTCCCTCTCCTCCTCCTCCTCCTCCTCTTCCTCTTCTTTCTTTCTTTCCTTGCATCCTTCACTCCTCAACTCTGTACTCCCCCTCTCCTCTCCTCTCATACTCTATAGTCCTTCCTTGTCTCTGTTGTTTTGTCCTTCTGGTAGACGGTATAAGTGGTCTGCATCTCTCTTCCTTCGCCATCCCCACCCCACCAGCCGTCTCTCTGTTTTCCACCATCTCTCCGTGGCTTCCAGCCAAGCAAACAATCAGTTAATTAACCAGCTCAGCCCCAGGAATATTCCACCAGCTCTCAGAGGAACATTCGATGGGCTCTCGTGTCGTTAAATTTACGACTTCATTAATTCGCCTCCAGAAAGGTACATATCTTTAGAATACATTTGCCTGGCCAGAGCCTGGGCTGGCCTTGACTAGAAAGAGAGCCATGGTGACTCAATGGCTCCCTAATGAAAAGATCTCTGCCTTTTTGCCTCTAAGGTGGTGATTGTTTTGATGTAATAACAAGTCCTCACTCCTCATAGCTCTTACCGGTGCCAATGCAATCAAGATCTTATCTTCCTGGAAAATTAGAGTTGGAAGGCAACAAGTAGGCTGTCATTTGAGCTTGTGTTTGTCACTCGGTGGTGGTGCAATCACTCGGCAATATCACTTCATTTGTCCCCACAGACAAACAAGCCTAATTGGCTGTTTCAAAGGCTACTTTGTCTCTGATTGGCTGTTTTGTCTCCTCCTGATTGGTCTCTAATTTTGCAGCTAAAAGTGAAGGGAAATTAGCTTGTCAAGAACTCCCATATTGTGTTGAAGTTGTATGTACACAGACTACACACACACACACACACACACACACACACACACACACACAAGCACGCACGCACGCGCGCACACACACACACACACACACACACACACACACACACACACACACACACACACACACACACAACCAATATAAATGGAATATTATTATCCAGTCACCCACACTCTCCCTAATGGGGATTACTCCCAAAGTGAAAGTCTGTGTCTGCACAAAGCAGTGATCGGTGTCCTACTACTAGGGGGACTACAGAATAGTTTAAAAACATGGTAGCGCAAGTGAGGGCAGCCCCAGCTCACAACAGAGCACCCAACATTTGTTTGATTAGAATTAATTAAAGACGGTGGAATGTTTGTGTAGCGAGCTAGCCTAGCTAGCCTAGCCTATAGCCTTGTGTTATTGACGGTTGTGACCTGACCATGCAGCTGGATTATTGTAGGCTACTTTGTTTAACGAAAGACACGGCAGATACAGTCATTTTGGTGAGTCCAGTTGCTATTCCTTATTATTGCACCAACTAAAATGGATGTGGCAATTGTGTTAATAATTGAAGACTTCTTTACTTAAATCTTTGCCTCTGCATGGTGGTCCAGATAATGTTGGGGTCCTTGACATGAAAAGGTCTGAGCACCACTGATGTAGCAACATAGATTCAGAACAGTGGTTCTCAACCTTTTCAGGCCGCGACCCCCAAAATAATCATTTGTGTCTGTGTCTCAGATATTTAACTGGGGACCAGTTGAGGCATTACATTTCGTATAACACAGTTTTATTGTGAAAATAGCAGATCTACATGCTCACAACGCCTCGCAACGCGAGGCGTTGTGAGCATGTAGATCGGCTATTTTCACAGTTTCTGCCTCTAATATTTGACAAGTTGGCTAATGTTTAATTTGTCATTCAAATTGTATTCAAATTTTCACATTAGAAATGTGCATATGCCCTCTATACACTTAAAATATATGTTGAGTTGTTTACTCTGAGTGAGAAAACAATGTTGCACATTAAGCCATTAAGTCATCTGGGGACCCCCCAAAATAATTTTGGGACCCCCCTGGGGGTCCCGACCCACTGATTTAGAAGACCTCGGGTGAGAACCACTGATTTAGAAGACCTCGGGTCATAATGGCTTAAAGGGATATTTCACTTTAAAAAAAAAAAACTTTTGGTCATTTTATTGTCTAATCAGGCTTTTATGAACACCCTGAACAGTTTTTAAGTTGATTGATTCAATATTTAGATGTTTGATGTAAATGTTACCAGGCCCTCCTCCTGCAGGACGCCTCCCCATACACACCCATTGTAACTTCAAACTCCATTTTAACCATGATAAATTCATTAAAAACACCCATTATCTTTTCTGGTGACTCATAATACCCTCCTAATACGTGAGCCGGCTGTGTTTTTTCGATAACCTTTTTCATATATTTTTTATAATTCTTCTGGAAAATTGAAAATATGAAATACAAAAAATAATTATTACAAATAAGGGAGCGGCCCTGGAGGAGGAGGGCCTGATAACATTTACATCGAATATCTAAATATTTAATGAAGCAACTTAAAAACTGTCCAGGGTGTTCATAAAAGCCTGATTAGATGATAAAATGACCAAAGGTTTTTTGAAAGTGAAGTATCCCTTTAAGATGACTGAAAAGTGTGAGTGCTACTTTAATTTAAAAAGATTTTTTTTTAAACAGAATTGATGTTGTCGCTCAACACGTGGGTCAGGATTGAATGGAGAGGTAACCTGAACCTTGAGTCACATGACTTGGACTCCAGTCACAGATTTGATGTCTTCGACATCAAAAGTTCTTGTTACCCGGCCCAAAGTGGGGTCGCGGGAAGGTGCCGTTGGGGTCCTGTATTGAAGCCGACAGTTCCACCTCAGTACTGTAGTACATCACAACAACGCAAGATTGGACACGACATCCGGACACGTAATGGGAACTCTAGAAATAACTTCTAGTATTATACAACTTCACACAAACTGCAGTCAGAGAGCACATCACATGTAAGGATTGCAGTTTCTGAAACATGCTTCTCTTTATGTCCTATAAAAGAATGTCTAAGGCAGCAACGCATGGATCTCAGGGGGTGACTAATTTCAGGATGGCCTCATGAAATTTGGGTTAGAGCCACATGAGTGCTGCGAGGTTTCTCATTTTGCCAATCAATAATGTAGCACACTGGCATTAGGAAGAGGAGCGCTGCAAACTTAAAGGAAGAGGGGGGGGAAAGCAGGAACTCTCTACCCTCGTGGTAGCCTTTGTGCCCTTGTTTGTCCTGTAAAATATAGAGAACCCTGGAATGGAACATATAGGTCTATAATAGGGCAGTGAGGATTGAGAACTCATTGGGTGCGTTTATATGCACATTCAGAATGGCATTCAGAATGAACTTATTCCGAATAGAGCTTCATACCCAAACGTTTACATGGGACCTGAATACAAGTATCCCTCAGTCATTCCACTGTCGTTTACATGACCAAAGGATTCATTCGGAATAGAACTTTGGGCATGCGCAAAGTAGGCCTACTTCAGGTCGGAGAAGGGGGGGGCAGTTCAGACAGCAGTTCATTCCGAATGGAGCGTTTATATGACAAATGTATCCCGATTGAAACGGCATAAACCACCTCTTCAGACCAGAATGAAAATTCATTCGGGTCAGACCGGAATGGCCATTCCTAAACGTTTATATGAGCATCTATTCTGAATGAGCAGTCATTCCGAATATAAGTGGAATACATCTGTGCATATAAACGCACCCATTGATTGTTGACTCGGCTGCTCTGAATCACACACTAAAACAGGTGTCTTCAACAGGGGGTCCAGGACCCCTAGGGGGTCCTCAGAGTTACTACAGGGGGTCCTTCAAATCTTTGTTTGATAGAAACTTTTTTTCTCCTTTTTTAGATTAACCACTTGAACCCTAACATCCATATTCTGAGAACTTTAGCCAAAAATAGCAGATCTACAAGCTCACAGCGCCTCGCGCTGCGAGCCATTGTGAGTTTGTAGATCGGCTATTTTCGGCAAAGAGGTTTGGTGTAGGGGGGAAAAAGAGCAGACAAAGGTCAAGCTTATTAAATCTCAGAGAAAGTTGTGTAATGTGTACCTAATGGGACGCTCTGTCACTGAAAGTGAAGCATGCTTTACTTACAGTAACAGAACATTGTGGGCTACGATTAAGCATCAGGATATGCGAAATTCATCAAGTACATGTTCCTTCCACAAGACACTTTTGATTATTTACTGTTGCCAGAAAACCATTCATGTATAACATTCTCCTGCCAGCTCCAACTACGTGATCCCCCCAAAAAACATCACAGTGCCTTGGAGCAGGGGTGGGCAACTTTGATGATGGAGAGGGCCACTATATTTTCACACTCACTCCAGAGGGCCAAAATGCATATACAGTCAAAAATAGCCGATCTGCTATTTTTGCTACTTTTGAATTGGAATGCTGAAATATTTTTTAGCTATTTTTGAATTTGGGATCCTGAAAAGTTTTTTTATTTTTTTCCAATGCATTTATATGTTCTTATGTTAACTTTATGAGCTTAAATACAAATACATTGTGAATAAAAAAGTCAGTAATCATTAAGCTACTAATATAGACTGAAGTAATTGAAGCGGGTCATGTTTGCATGTTTGGAATTGTTACAGCTGAAATCAATAGGCTAATATATCAGTATTTAGATATTAAGCTGAGGGCCGCATTAAGTGAAGGTGGGGGCCGCATGTGGCCCCCGGGCCGCCAGTTTCCCATGTATGCCTTGGAGGGAGGATGACAGAGAGAGAGACAGACAGACAGAGAGAGAGAGACAGAGAGAAAGAGAAGAAAAATGAGAAAGTGAAAGAGAGAAAATAACCTGGTTACGATAATGAAGGGGTAAAAGCTGTAATGTGATTGGCACTTTGGGCATAAATAACCTGGCATTATCTGTAATAACCATGGTAACCGGGTGGTAATTGGCTGAAAGTTATCTTGTCTCAGTGAAAGGTGGTCGGTCGCCGGGCGGATTGGATAGAGGAGAAAAACCAGGGAGCCATGAATTATTCGCCCCCCTCTTCACGTCTGCACAGCTTGACTTAACATTAATTGTATGCATTGTCTGATTGTATTTATGTCACAAAGACCACATAGCAAGTGGCTTATTTTCTCTTGATGAGTCTCAATTGATGTCATTGCGGCTTGGGCTAATCTCTCAATCTCACTCTTCTACTTTCACTCTTTAACACACACACGCGTGCGCGCGCACACACACACACACACACACACACACACACACACACACACACACACACACACACACACACACACACACACACACACACACACCCTTCTCTCGTTTACTTTCTTTCCTTTTCTCTTTCACCTTCTCTGTCCTAGCCATTAGCATGACTATTAACAGTGAACCTAATGGGAATGTTTAAATCGGCTCCTTGGAAGGCTGATAGTGATATTCCCATGTGGCCTCTAAGCTACTGACATGGATTGCATTGGAGCAATGGATGAATGGAAGTAATGTGTAACGTTCAAAATCCTGGAGGGCCACCGTTTATAACTGCAGTATGGCGCCCCCTGTGTGTGTGTGTGTGTGTGTGTGTGTGTGTGTGTGTGTGTGTGTGTGTGTGTGTGTGTGTGTGTGTGTGTGTGTGTGTGTGTGTGTGTGTGTGCGCGCTTATGTTTGTGTGTGTGTGTGTACGTGTTCGTCCGTCCTAATCTCCTGCACTGCTGGACCGATTGCCGTGAAACTATGCAAACACACTCCCTGGTGGTCAGCAGAACTAGTTACCCACATTTTTCACACGCACCTAGCACCACCTGATTTTTGCCCATAACTCCTATCAGATTTTGGCCAAACATCACACAAAACGGATACACATTATCTCTATAGTCACGTCATCAGGACGGACCTGTCCGATTTTCCATCCTGATTGGCTAAGATTGACTTCTACTACCTGGCCTGACATTTTCTAGTTTTATGTTAGGACTCTGTGGGCCCTTCCGCCTGGCATGTTGAGCGGGCTCATTACATGTATAGTTTAAAAAATCTAACAAAGTTTGAAATGAGCGGTGGTGTGTGTGTGTGTGTGTGTGTGTGTGTGTGTGTGTGTGCGTGTGCGTGTGTGTGTGTGTGTGTGTGTGTGTGTGTGTGTGTGTGTGTGTGTGGCCATGTGTGTGTATAGCAGTTCATTTCAGGGTTGTGTGTGTGTGTGTGTGTGTGTGTGTGTGTGTGTGTGTGTGTGTGTGTGTGTGTGTGTGTGTGTGTGTGTGTGTGTGCATTTGCGTGCGTGTGCGTTTGTGTGTGTGCGTTCGTGTGCGAGTGCATGTGTGCGTGTGTGTGCATATGTGTGTGTGTGTGATGCAACAGCGCCACTTGGTCACCAGCGGTATTGCAGCTCATGCTCAGGCTACATACACGCACGCATAGTAACACACAGGCTCACGCTAAGGAGACGGTGTACCACCGCTCAAAAGAATTGTGGTGAGTAAATGAAATTGATTTTGTACTTGAACTGATGGGCTGATCGCTATCCGTGGTGCTGAACTCTTAGCACCACAAATTGACATGAATCCAAAATACACTGATGATCGTGCTGTCAAACAATGAAACTATATGGAAATCTATGATAAGGTTGTGGGGGTCCCTGCTTCATCTCTCTCTGAACTAAGGGGTCCTTGGCCTGAAAACGTTGAAGACCCCTGGAATAGGGGATTTGACCCTTCCCTTTTGTGCTGTGCTGTGCTGTGCTATGCTGTGCTTTGTTACCTGTTCTGTTCTGTTCTGTTCTGTTCTGTAGAGATCACCTTGCAAAGAGGCAGTAATATCTATCTGATTAATACAAATGTTATGCAAATGAGCACCCCCGGGTTTAGTGGACTGCATGGAGGAGGGAGAATTAGCTCAGAGTGGAAGAGAAGCAGAGAGTGACTTAAATAAAGCTCGCAACGCAAAGCATTGCAACCGCAACACAAATCTGCTGTTTTTGGTGGGCGACAAAATAAGAGAGGCATAAGAGAGGAAAGTGATGTGGGGTATGTTTTGCCTTGGCCCTTTTTATTATGTCCAGTGTCCACTTGTTGCTGACTGTGGTAGTGTAGGAGGGAGCTGTACTATCGCGCTCAGTAGCAGGAAAGCAACACTGATTGGGGCCACCATGTTTTTGTTGAAACTTGTTGGTGGGGGGGGGGGGGGGAGCCTGCACCATAACGTCATCGTTTCAGGAAACATGCGTATTGGGTTGTACAGACGGAGACTTGAAGCCGGTGTCTTCAGATTTATCCACTCTGGGAGCCGGTTTCAAAGAGCTAAACCCAAAAGGCTGGCTCTGTGTGTCAGAAAGGTCTAAACGATTAAAAACGTATGCGGATTCACCTAAGATCGTTTTCGTATGGACGGCGCCTCAGTCGTGGGTTGCAGCCGGACACAAGGAAGCTGTGGGGGGGAAGTAGTGTTTCTACATTACAACATACGGTTCAACCTGTCAGCATTAGCGGTGTCCCATATGGGCGGAAGAGAAAGCACTTTTACACATGTGCTCTTTGGAGACCCCGGGCCTCCTCCACATGTGATTCCAATTTGGGGTTGTTTGGAGTTTATATGTTCATGATTTGCATTTCTTTTGTTTCTCTCTTTTTGTTTTTGTTAAAGGAGGACTTTGCCACTTTTCAACGTATCTTCATATAATTGGTCCTCACTATAATGTTCATAATAAAATAGCACTATTTTTTTCTACTCGGTCCAAGTCTCTTAGGAGAGCTGTGGGAAGTTCAGAAATCCATAGTCTTGTGACATCATCATTTTCCAAAAAAGGAGAAAAAAATCAATATTTTTGAAAAGAATATTTAGATTTTTATTATCGCGAGGACAATGGCTTCCACTTTAACATTGCAACTTTTCAGTAATAGAAAGCCTGCATTTTCTATTAGCTTGGATTCCCAATCGATGATGTCACAAGACGATGGGTTTCTGACCTGCCCACAACCCTCCTCTGAGAAAATAAAAAGCTATTTTATCATGAACATTAGTGAGGACCAATTATACGAAGATAGGTTGAAGAGTGGTGAAGTCCTCCTTTAAGATATAGGTCCCACCCACAAATGCTTGAAGTCATTTATACCGGTAGACAGACAGTAGGCCTATACGGAAAATGTAAACCCTGTTTGATCACATGACTCCCAAGAACATTACCTCGTTTGGTGGAAGAAATCATGGGTCTGCAACAAAAAGGGACGTTTGGTTTGTAGCATTTGTGGCGCCTCCTGTGGGTTTAAGTGAAATAGATTTTGGTGTTGGTGTTGTTTGCCTCCCGGGAGCCACGGCCTGTTGGTCTGGCAACGATAGCAACGTAGATCTAAAGACATACATTTAGTACATGAGGAGAGGAGTAATTCAGACACTCTTATCCAGAGTGAATTACAAAGTATGAGATCAGTGTAAATGGCATGCACCCTCAGGGGCGTCACACCAAACTCTGGGCCCTGGGTACAAGGTTTCACTGCGGGCCCCCCATGAATGTTAACCATTGAAAAATAGCAGATTTACAAGCTGCGAACTTGTATATCTGCTATTTTTGAAAAACTGTGAAAATGTGTGCAAGAAACCTATGTTTCCATGTCAGTGGTGCTCAAACTTTTTCATGTCAAGGAACCCCAAAGATGATATTTATTTGGCCACGGACCCCCATCTCAAAATATTGAGTTCCAGGGACCCCCTAAAAGCAACAAATGTTCGCTTAAAAAATACATTCATTCAAAGATTTTCACACATTTTCAAGACTTTAAAAAAATAGCAGATCTACAATCTTGCAGCACGGCACTCGGTGCCGTGCTGTGAGCTTGTATATCTGCTATTTTTCAATAGCTAAAGTTACTAGGGCCCCTCCACCTTGGGCCCTAGTAACTCAGTCCCACTTTCCCACCCCTTGTGATGCCCCTGTGCACCCTAAACATCAACACAGTAAATGGCCAAAAAAAAGAAGGAACAAAAAAAGCTACAAAGTAAATAGGATGCCATGCAGATAAACATCAATCCAAACAGGGGTGTCGCACCAAATTCTGGGCAATGGGTACCAGGATTCACTGCGGGCCCCCCATGAATGTTCTTCATAGGGGGAGGAGGGGGTTCAACCCATTTAGACTGGGAATGCATTATTACGCGTTATTTTGTGCTTTAACTATTGAAAAATAGCAGATATACAAGCTCACAAGCTTGTAGATCTGCTATTTTTGAAAAATCGTGAACAGTCTTTGAATATTTCAAATCCTTCTAAGGTTTTTTGAAAAACCTATGTTTCAATGTCAGTGGTGCTCAAACTTTTTCAAAATGATATGTATTTGGCCACGGACCCCCATCTCAAAATATCTAGTTCCAGGGACCCCCCCCCCAGAAGCTGAATTTGAGTTACAAATGTTCGCTTCAAAGATTTGCACACATTTTCATGACTTGTGACGTCCCTGCTTCCAAAGCTTGGGAACCAGGACGGACAAGCCATGGAACGCTGGCCATGGTGGTGTTGTAGGGAGGAACACATATCAAAGGAGACATATATTATGCATCATCCATCCATCCATCCATCCATTCAACCATCTGTGCTTCCAACCATCCAACCGGACAGAGAGACCCACCCCTGGTGCCCCGTTACCCCGCTGCCCGGGACAAGGCGTCATTCTGGGGGACAGTGGTCAGCTTTGTTCCCCTCTCATGCTTCACATTCCCCAGACCTTCCCTGGCTCCCTTAAAAGCCGGCACTGTGCATGGGCAAGCTGTCTTTACAAGGCTGTCAGCCAGCCAGACAGACAGCCAATCAGTGAGCCAGCCAACCAGGGAGCTGACATGCACCCCGACCACCAGTCAGCCAGCCAGCCAGCCAGGGGTGTATATTTAAATATTTAAAATCCTTCTATGTTTCTATGTCAGTGGTGCTCAAATTCTTTCATGTGAAGGACCCCCAAAATTAAATGTATTTGGCCACAGACCCCCATCTCAAAATATGTAGTTCCACGCCCCCCCCCCCCCCCCCCCAGAAGCAAAATTTGAGTTACAAATGGTCGCTTAAAAATACATATATTTAAGTATTTGCACACATTTTCACAGCTTTTCAAAAATAGCTAAAGTATAAAATAATTAAGGCCCCTCCACCTTGGGCCCTAGTAACTTAGTTCCACTCCACCCACCCCCCCTCCCCCTTGTGACGCCCCTGCAAGCCATGCCAGCCAGTCAGTCAGCCAAGTCAGGGGCATCATTTGGGGCATCGGGGGATGGCAATGGCAACATGGGGTGTTACGGATGTGAGTATGCAGTGAGTTGGGTGTCAGTGTGTGTGTGGGTTTAGCTCAGTGTGTGCTTGTGGGTGTGAGTGTTCACTTCCAGGTGGAGACCATCTCTTGATTGCTGGGCTGACTATCACCATTGCTGCTAGTGATTGGCTGGAGAAGTCTGGAGAAGACTACTTACGGGGACGCAACATTTTTTATTTTTTTATTTTTTATTTTTTTTGGGTTATGTTACGTCCCCGTCTAGGGGAAAAAGGGGATGAAACATAAATTGGGAGTGAAACCCATTTTTAATCATAAAATATGATAATTAATATATGTACAGGAATTGGAAATGTACTACAAATCATGACACACGGAGCAACCTAGGGAAATAAACAAAACATACTAACACTAACATTGACATTTAAACACTAACCTGACAAATAAACAAAACATACTAACACTAACATTGACATTTAAACACTAACCTGACAAACACAAAATAAAGTTACATCCAAATCCCTGATGCTTACCTGCTCTACTATAAACTATCAAACTGTGACAAATACAAAAAGCAGGCTTCCGTGGCCATAACAGGTTAACTTAAAGTTCTCTTTAAAGTCATTAGACTATTTGCAAATACATTCAGAGAACATAATCTTAAACAAAACTAATGCAGTTTACACCAAGTGTGTGTGGGTGGACAGCACTACTGCAAGTGCTGCCAGAGACCACAGGTGTTCACAAGGCTTAAGTAGTCTTCTCCAGACTTCTCCAGCCAATCACCAGCAGCAATGGTGACAGTCAGCTAGCAATCAAGAGATGGTCTCCACCTGGAAGTGAACACTCACACCCACAAGCACACACATACACTGAGCTAAACCCACACACACACTGACACCCAACTCACTGCATACTCACATCCGTAACACCTAGTGTTCACATTACATTCTTTTGCAGATTATTCTGATTTCATCTCAATTTATGCCCGTCCATCTACACATTGCGCAGTTTATTACATAAGCTTTTTATTGTTGCAAGTTGCAACCAATAATGTATTAACCACTTTCAAGGTGGCGTCCCAATTTTGGGAATGTCATTAGGCGAACATCTTTCTTTTCTCCCCCAAACAAATAGTGAAAATAGAGGATCTACAGGCTATCAACGCATCGCTTGGCGACGCGTTGAGAGCCTGTAGTGTAGATCAACTACTTTCGCTATTTTAGAAATGGGCGTGGTAACCTATTTTTTTGTCACCCCCTAATTCTTTCTGAAATTACTCCAGCCAGCCAATCAGCCAACTAACCAGCCAGCCAGCCAGCCAGCCAGCCAGCCAGCCAGCCAACCAGCCAGCCAGCCAGCCAGCCAGCCGATAAGCCATCCATCCTGCTATCCATTCATCCACAGGGAGGCTGACTCCTTGTAGCCCGTATCCCAGGACAAGGCCTCTCTCTGGGGGACAGTAAGTGGCATTGTTCCACTCTCATGCCTCACATTCCCAAGAGCTGGCCTGGGTCCCCCTCAAGGCACAGGGCACCATGCAGGAGGGAGCACAGGCCTCTATTCTGCTCCCCCCATCCACCTCTCTCTCTCTCTCTCCCTCCCTAGCTCCTCTCTCCCCCCTCCCTCCCTTTCTCAAAATCATCAAATGTTTAAAAAATACTGGTGGAACTAGCCGGTGTACGAGCACACAATGCATCGCATCACAATTTGTGCTCTGTGATGTGTATAGGCATTTAGCAGACTCCCAGTCAGTATGTCCAGACAGAGCGACTTACAAGCGTGCCTTCAGAATAAGCAGAGCAAGCGTTCACTCTAGTCAACAAAGTGGTTGAACGTCGCACCTCTTTTAGACGCAACCCTCTTTATCCCAGACAGTTTATCTATTTATCCAATCCTTCGCTCCCTCCGCTGACATCCTGTCTCCTTTCTCTTTTTCCGAAGCTCGACTTCTTCTCGCCGTAAAGTTCTCCCCCTCTTCTCTCTCTTCTTTCTTCTTTCCTTCCCCCTATAGCTCTCCCCTCCCTCCCTCCTTCTTTCTGACCCCTGTTCAACCCCCCCCCCCCCCCCCCCCCCCTTCGCTTTCTGTGGAAAAAGGGAATTCCAATATAACAAAAATTCCCGCCCCCGGGATCAGCTATTCAAGTCTCTCTTGGGTGCCGTAGCCTCCCAGACCTGTTCCGGGATCAGCATTCATTCTCCACTGAGTCAACCCCCAGTCTGCGAAACATGAGACAGTAGAAGCTGATCCTTTGCCAGTTTGCTGTCGTGTTCTACAGCCCACTCCTATTGAGAGGAGAGAGAGGGCCGGGGGTGCAGGCCAGGGCCATATAATTAAAGATGGCCGCCTCGACTTTCGCACAATGGCCTTGACACAGGGAAGGCTTTTATCGCGCGTGTACGTCTCGACAGGAGAGTGGCAGTGGCGTCAGTTCAGCAAAAGCTAGGGTATGGCAAAGATGGGAGTCCTTATGGCAAAGAGGCATTACATTTTGTATAACACGATTCTATTGTGAAAATAGCAGATCTACATGCTCACAACGCCTCGCGCTGCGAGGCGTTGTGAGCATGTAGATCGGCTAATTTCACAATGTCTGAAAAAAACGAGTTTTGACAGTTTTGTACACAGGTTTCTACGGTTTCTTGGGCTGGATATGGCAGCCTGGAACGGTTGTTCAAGTGTAGCTAAACTTGGCATGTTGGTAAACGTGCCACAATTAACAATAATGCATTGCACCTGTGCAGCTGACCTGCGGAACCTGGGTATATACCATTTTGTCAAGATGGGGAGAATCCAAGTGTGGAGAATACAATTATAATACCTTGTTAAAGTGACCATTTTGTTAAAATGTGCACTTTATTTTACTGTAATTTAATAACGAGACATTCATGGATTTATATTTAAAAGTAACTTTTATTTTCTCCCCTGGACCCAGGGTATGGCAGCTGCATACCCCTGCCATACCCAATTGACGCCACAGGAGAGTGGGCCCGTCTGTCCGTCCGTCCGTCCGTCCACCCTCTCTCTCTCTCTCTCCGCGGAGCGTTTATTTGGTTTGAACGGACAGGACGAGGGCGGGAGCGATGATGATGAGAGGGGGGAGAAAATGAATCAGAGCTGAGGGGAACAAAGGAACTGTGGAAAATTGTAATTTATCAGGATGCGAGATCTGTGGTGTCGGATGATGACAATGTGAAAAATTCACAACGGCGTCCAGGCCTGACTTTAAGGGTTGCTATGTGGGGATGGAAATTGGCAGTGGTGTAAAGTAACTGAGTGCATTTACCGAAGTACGGTACTTAAGTAGGATGTTGAGGTATTTTGTTACTTAACTTGAGTATTTCAAATTTTCTGTACTTTTACTTCTACTCCATTACATCTCAGAGGGCAAATATTGTACTTTTACTCCACTACACAATTACTAGTTACTTTGTAGATTTGGATTATTATTACAAAACATGCATTATCCACTTCAGCCCTAGATACATTTTTGGCCGTTTGAAAATAGCCAATCTACAAGCTCACAATGCATTGTGAGCTCGTAGATCTGCTTTTCAAAAGATTTTTATACATTTTTATAACAATTTTAAAATTTGTGAAACTGCATGCCATTCTGGATTCTGCATTATGAGTACTTTCTACTCGTGGTGGTACTTTAATACATTTTGATACCTAGACTTTTGTACTTTTACTCAAGTAAATGTTGAATCCCTGACTTTTACTGACAGAGTATTTCTACATTGCAGAATTGTTGATTATTTTACTTGTGAGCACTTTTTCCACCACTGATTGGTCATTTGGACCTCTATGCTTGGAAAGGATATATCGCTGTCAGATGGAATACTTGTCCAGGTCCAAAAAGAGTTCCAATGGATCTATTGTAATTATTATTTTAACTTTTGTTAAGACTTTTCATTGGATCAATATTTATAAAACAACAGGCAGACATTTGGGCATGTCATTATAAGATAAAAAGACAAAAATGGCAGATCTATAAGCTCACAATATGTCGAGCTTGTACATTGGCTATTTTAACTAGGCTACTTTTGTGTGACATTGACACCCTTCAATCAATCAATCAATCAATCAATCAATCAATCAAATACAATGAATTATAAAATAGGGCATTCATTTATGATATGAAACATGGAGACATAGAGAAGGTTTCTGTCTGACAGTGATGATTTGGCTGCTATCTTCATCATTTCTCTGATAGCTTCCAGCTGGCGACAGCTTGGAGATCGGCTATTTTCGATGTGCAACACCAACACTCAACTAAGTATAAATCAGGCTTGAGGGCTATTTATTATTATTTATTAATTTTACAGCATTTACAACATTGCCATCTAAACATTTTGATGTCCATACAAATATAGTGATAATACACATAATGTGTAGGCCTATGTGTGTGGTGGGTGCGTGCTTGCTATCCGTGCGTGTGCGTGAGCACTGAGTGCGCATATATGATTGGATCAGGGGGGCACGGGGCTAATAGAAAAGAGCCCCACTGGCTCGTGTCATTCATGGCCTCCTTCCGATAAATGTAAAAGGGTGCAGCGCCCGGAGGCAAGGTGAGGAATGAGGATAATGGAGATCCACTTGGGTTGGGCTGTGGACGGAGTCCCATAGGACTGGAGCACCGATGACTGACTGGCTGACTGACTGACTGCGGCACTCTCATTAATGGTGTTGGGAAAAATCGCTGATTACTGGACTGAAATTGAAAATCATATAGAGCTCGGGGGTTGTGGCGACGCAGTTAAGATTCGGGGGTTAACTCTGCCCTCTTTCGGCGCCATCTTGTTCGGCGCTCATATATGGGCATTTTATGCCCATATATGGAGATCTCAGTATCTGCCTAACGGGCGGCCGAGCGTCTAGTCGAGGGCCGGCCTACTCGGGAACGATGTAAATAGGGAATGAATGGCCCACCCTTTAAAGAAAACTCCATTATACCTGTTGTCATAGGACCTGTTTTGACCATCTGTTTGCCTGTGTCCATTTATGCCCATATATGGAGCTATCTGTATCTGTCTGTCTGCGTCCATTTTATGCCCGTATGGAGATCTCTGTATCTGTCTGTCTGTGTCCCTTTATGCCCGTATATGGAGATCTCTGTATCTGTCGGTCTGTGTCCCTTTATGCCCATTATGGAGATCTGTATGTGCCTCTGACTGTGTTGCAGACACAGTGCCGGTTTCGAAAAACCCTGATGTCAGACATCAGCTCCACAAACGGAGATTCCAAACCTTTCGCGCTGGTTCCGGAAAACCGCGTATCAGGTCAGATCGAGGCCGGGCACTGCACTCCCCACTGTGGCGGGAAACGTGCGTGCCGAATTTGAGGCCGGTGGGACGAACGGCCCTATTATACCTGTTGTCATAGGACCCGTTTTGACCATCTGTTTGCCTGTGTCCATTTATGCCCATATATGGAGATATCTGTATCTGTCTGTCTACGTCCATGTTATGCCCATATTGTCCACCTCAAAATTGTACTCAAGTACAGTACTTGAGTAAATGTATTTAGTTACTTTCCACCGCTGCAGAGATGGGTGCTAAATGTGCAGTGGGACTGTGGAGTGGGGAGGGACTCCCCCACCGCTAGACTCAGGAGAAGAGGAAGGAGCTTATTTCATGGTCCATTTAATTCTAATATCTGGAACAACACCATGTAACCAGCAAACACACACGCACGCACGCACGCACGCGCGCACGCACACACACGCATGCAGGGAAGACAAACACACTCATGCCACACATATTATATGTACATGCACGCATTCACAAACACGCAAACCTATAAACACTACACATGTTACGCACATAAACATGCATGCTTATACTGCACCGCATGAGACACAGGCAGGCAGCAGGATATGGATACATACGAGCCAACATTCAGTGAACATTGGGCGGAAATA